>NC_139344.1:339355414-339767914 GCF_055883805.1 Amblyomma maculatum
CACGCCACTCATGAATCAACCAATGCTTTCGCACTAAAAGCACCTGAGATCAACTCCTCGGAGAGCTAAATAAACTAGCTGTAGATACTCGCCTGCCCCTTTCAATCAAGTGAAGTTTTCAAAGAGAGAGAGAGAGAGAGAGAGAGAAAGAGAGAGAGAGAGAGAATGGTATAGAAAACGAGTTGCGAAAGGTGCCTGCACACACGCACTCTGAGCTGCCGTCCTCACTCCCGTCCTCAAACCCACCCCTGCCGGGGTCGCAACGTTGTGGAAACACGAAAGGCGACGAAGAAGACCGTGATGCGCTCGCCGTTCAAGCGATGCGTGGTAGCAGCAGCGGCAACCGTTCCACTCTGCGACTCGTCCCTTTGATGTGGCCGCCGAGCTAGAATGGCCGCTCGCCCTTCAGGAATGAGCAAACTGCAACCCGGCGGCGCCTGTTCACTGCGCCGACCACGCACAGAAACCTCGCAGAAGCCGATCGAGCGAGCGAAACTGGATGATGTACGTTCGAGGCGGTTTCGGGCGCTGCGCGTGGCCTCGCAAAAGATTGACCTCCGGACGTCACGCCGGCCTAGAGAAGCTACGAAAACATCACAATGCGCTCCTGCTCTCGCTCGCTGCTGTCGGCAGAGCCTTCGACTGGCCACCGTCCACCCGCGCCTTCAACGGGAGCAGCGCAAATATCTCAGTGCAACTGCGCGCCTGCGAAACAGCAGCAAAACGAGAAGGGAGCGACTAAGATAGAATCCCGGTTAAAGCTAACCCTGCTGCCATCCCGAGAGCGACAAAAATGTCATTTGCGAAGGCAGCGTAACGCTGGCGAGACGGCAATCTTTCACGGCAGAGAGGGAACAACAAATAGACAACGTGAACGAACAATCGACCTCAGCCAAGCGCCTGCTTTCCCGCTACTTGTTCTACGCCGGTTCGCCGCAACCTTTCCATCCTTGCCTCCATTCCACCAAGCGCTTACAAGTTACGCGCTCACCGCTCGCCGACGAGACGGGGAGACGTGGCCCCGCGACGATGTTCTACGAAAGGAGCGCGCGCCTAGATGAGTAAAATGCGAGCTGCTTCCAACACGAACGCAAAAATCAATATACCTGTGCTCAATTGCTGTCAATGACTCCTGCTCACCGCTCTTCTCTTCCTCTGGACCCTACATCGCGCACACTCACCGATATGCGCTGGCGCCGCGCTTCTAATCAAACCAGCGATAATCCAAACTGTTGGTCGATATCCCCAACCTTTTCGCATTTTAAGACGAAAGCCTTTAATGGTTCATCGTTGTCGTCAGCAAAAGAGTCACGCTTTTGGCAGGAGATGCCAATTCGGGTCGCTCCTTTCATATGGGAGAGTGATATCAAATTCAGCCTGTCAGAACCATTTGCATTCTTTACCCCTACGACACGCAGGCACGTCCATAAGGCTTGGTTGAAGCGTGACTTTATACAGGGTGTTTCATCTAAGATTTTGCCTATTTTTTTAAAATAGGAAAATTAAGTTTGATTGTCGATTCTTCTTTTAGCTGTTGTATTAAGAGTAGAGAAAAATCAGGAGACTTAAAGGGTACTAATTAGCTTAAAATTAACTAAAATTAACTAATTAACTTTTTCTTTATACCAGCTAGAAGCTACTTTTAAATTGCAACAGTGAGCTACCGGTGTGAGAATGCCAAATGGTATTTTAAACGTCAAGAAACGTGCATTTCTTAAGGACTGCAGCACTGGCAATTCTGGTCACTTTCGACGCACGAAAACGAAACCTAGCAGACGAAGCGCGGAGTTGTACGAGCCCACGAGTGACGCAGTCGTGACGTCGCCGGGCGAATCAAGCTGTCTGAAGGCGGCTGCTGCCGCTCGTGAACTACCTCGCGCTGCGTTATCACATCCAGTGGTGCGATATCTGTGTATGCACTGCTTTTGGCTGATTTGCCCATACCATCAGCGCTACGCCCGCACCATGACAAGCTTCGTGCGCAATGCGTTGGTGATATCTCAAGATCCTACCAGACCATGACGCAGCTCAAGGCGCGTATTTCGCGGGCGGCAGCGGCCGCCTCCAGACGGCTGGTTTCTCTCGGTGACGTCACGGCTGCGTCACTCATGGGCGTGCATAAGTGCGCGCCTCGACTGCTAGGTTTCGTTTTCGTGCGTCGAAAGCGGCCAGAATTGCCAGCGCTGCAGTCCTTAAGAAATGCGCGTTTCTTGTTTAAAATACTATTTGGCGTTCTCACACCGGTAGCTCACTGTTGCAATTTGAAAGCAGCTCCTAGCTGGTATAAATAAAAAGTTAATTAGGTAATCTTAGTTAATTATTAAGCTAATTAGTGCCCTTTAAGGCTCCTGATTTTTCTCTACTCTTAATACAACAGCTAAAAGAAGAATCGACAATAAAACTTAACTTTCCTATTTTTAAAAAATGGGTAAAATCTTAGATGAAACACCCTGTATGTGGGTTGGTAGCTTACGCTCTCGCGTCATACTCTTAAAGGATGAGCTTCAGTGTCCCCGATAATGTAGCGCCTTACACTGATAGGCCTTATACTGATAGGAGGCGTTAGTAGAGCAGGCATATCAGCGGCGTTTGTTTGAAATTGGCTCACAGGATAGAAAAGGCGCAGCAACTGTCGCAAATCTCCACGTACACATGTACCATGCCGTAAAGGAAGGGAGGAAAGTGAAACAGCAGTCACCCTCTTTACTCGAAGCATTATTCACCGCCACATTCGCAACAAATGCGTAGCAGAATGTGGCACTCAGGCTTTCGCCTTTCACCACTTTAGTCGCCAAAGTGTCTCCTAATTATTGCTGCATGTCGGCGCGGTGGCGTTCACTCACTTATTAGGTATATCTGGCGGAGCAAGTAACGTCAGCCACGCGCAGATTTCGCTTTAACGGCGCCGCCAGCCCGTCAGCTGAAGACGCAGACGCCGCGTTACGGCCAACCAGCGTTTGTGAAACGACGGCACGTGGAAGCGGTACGCGCAATGATAAATGTGGCTTCTCTCTCTTTCACACACACACACACACACACACACACACACACACACACACACACACACACACACACACACACACACACACACACACACACACACACACACTAGCAGGGTATACCATCTTATGCTAAGGCCATACAACCCAGATTTAAAGACCCGCTTTAACCAGACCGTAAGAATGCGCATGCGTGGCCGCTGGTGTGTGTATATATATATATACAGAGAGAGAGAGAGAGAGAGAAACTTTTGCCTAGAGCGTGCGAGAAATTTCACCCCAGGTGGTCAGCCTCCCCCAGTCCATGAAGCCGCGGATCCGAGCCATCACCCTAAACCGTAAGACGAGACTGCGCTGATCATCCAGACTGAGGGCTTGGCAGCTGGGTCTCCCACTGCTCTTCTAAGAATATTTTATTTCCATCTAAATCAATTTAACGTATCTTTTCAATCCCGTCGCTCGGTGCGTGCGACATTTTATTTCCATCTAAATCAATTTAACGTATCTTTTCAATTCCGTCGCTCGGTGCTTGCGACATTGTCGGCGTCGTTAGGTTTTCCCTAAACCGTGACCGCTATCGCGTTTAAGGCGTATATCGGCCACCGGGCGATCTAAAAGGAAGAGGAGACCAAGGCCACGAATAAAAGCTGGGCGACATTGGAACGTAGAAGCCCCGTTCGAGACGGAATGGAATGAAAAGTGGCAAGAAAAAAAGAGGAAAAGGAAATTGGTGTAGCGCGATGCAGACACAAAGAGAGCCGCCTGTGTAAGCGCAGCGAAGCGACGGTGGAGGTTTAGTCCCGCTGTGCCGCCATCTGGACGGCGACGCCCGTGCACAGACGTCACAGGCACGCGTATAATAACACACAGAGGCTGCCGACGACGAAGAGGACTCCTGCCGAGCCCCCTTCTCTCGGCGGGAGACTAATCAAGCGGCGGCAACCGCGACACGAGACGACCTCAGGCCCACACACCCTCCCTCGCCAAGTGCAGGAAACGCCAATGGAGATGGGGAGAGAAGGGAGACACTGAGAAGAAAAAAGAAAGGGCAACAAAGGCGAGCGCCGAGAGCTGCAGATGATGACAGAACTCCCGAGCGCGCGACAGCGAGTCTGCCAAGCGAGACATCCGGCGGGGGAGAACAATAAACTGATGCTGAACGAACGGGGACGAAAAGAAAAGGGGAGTGGGGGAGCAAATCAAACGAAAAACGCCGTGCAATTCATCGCGGCTTCGAATGTGGTGGGAACAGTTCGATACCCAGCTGTGTGTGCAGTGCTCAGGAGATGAAGGCGCGGAACTGTAAGCAGTGAGAGAAGGGTGGAAATTGAAGAAAACTACGCCAGTTTCACGGTCCAGCGGGTGCGAAAAGTTCGCAACGGATAGTGTGCCATGTTCAAAACGAATGCAACAGTGGACCGGGTTTGGACACTTTGGCTGCGGTAACAAGCGCCGGTCGCCTGTAGCTTTTTCATCGTGGATAACAAATCCCCTTAGACAAGCTAGCACGACAACACAGATGAAAGTCTAGATATGGCTTAATAGCATTAACCATGGTGTTACAACGTAGAAGTTACAACTGAAGAAAAAGGCAGCAATGGCCTTCAAAGGAGGCGTCAGCATATCACCACACTCCAAGGAAAAACAGTGCAAAAAGCCCAAAACAAATCCGAAATCATCATGGCGAAGATGCCCCCGTAACGAAGCGTGTCACCGCTTCGTCCTTTCGGTGGAAATCGTAAGCGGGGACAGCGCAATGATCAAGCGGATATGACGGCCAGGTGACAGGGCGAACATGTGTGCGTGTGTGTTTCAAACATCGCCACAGCAAGGCATATGCAGAACCGAAACAAGCCGAACGACGACCACCCCACGCACGGACCGTCGTCCGGCGACACTAATCGCCCCGCAGGCATGCGGCATGGCCAGCGGAAAACCGGTCCGCCAGCATCTCTCCACAGCTGCGTCGAAGACCTCGGCTCCATCCGGCGGTGCATGGTGATGGAGGGGAGGGCGGAAAAAAGGACTCCCACGCGCGCGGGTTTCTCTCTCAAAGCGAACCCCATCATCGACGTTTCGCGGATACGGAGAGCTGCGGCAGACTCGTCTCTGTAGTACTCTGCTCTCACCCTCCTTTAAATGTACGCCGCACTTAGCCACTCAGCTCGAACAATCCTGTGGGCAGCAGAGTCTGTATACAGAGTTGCACTTCTGGCGCGTCAGTGCATGCACTCAGCACACACGCCCGGAGCTGCGCGTCTGTTGGATCGGAAAACCGGGGAGCGCCTCAGTGATCTACACGCTGCGGTGCTGTAAATACCTCCACTGTTGTCGTTGCAACAAGCGCGCAGGCAACGGATTAAGAGCGACAGAAGAACCGACACAGAAACACGACAAAAATGTGCCAGGGCAGTAAATTACGCAAGCGTAGAAGGAAAGGAAGGAAAATACAACGCTGCCGAAGCCCCCTGGTGGCACAGCGGGCATTAAAACTCGACGAAACTCGGCAGACCGAGCGCCTGCCTGGGTACGCTCCTTACGCCACAGGTCTCCGGCAGTAAAAAGAGAGCAAGAAGGAGAACAAACCATGACCAGCAACGTGGCATGCATGGCGCGCCTGAGGACGACAGTGCATCCACTTCCGTCTCGCAAATAGAGCAACCCACCGGTAGGGAGAACAAAAGAACGGAACGGGACCCGAGAGCGCTAAGCGCGCGACCTACTGCGAGCTTCCATGCAGCACACGGCACGATGGTCCCACGCCTTGTCGTTGACTTGCGATTGCTCCGATCCGATCTTTTGGACGCTGAACTCAGAATACGAAATGGCCAGTCAAAAATCTATTGCTTTGTCGAGAGACGCCAGAGGACAACCGGACGTTCATTTCCGAAAGAAAGCATTCAGATTTCCTAGACACTGTCGTTACCTTGAAGGCAATGAAGGGGACCAAACGATGCAAAACGAGAGAGGACTCCAGGCACAAGCTGCATCATCGATTACACGCCGGCAGAGGAGCGCGTATATATATTAATTTCACACTACCTATTAGCCACAATCGGCAATAAAACTTCGCTCGGTACTGAACATTACCCAGCACTACACAAGGAGAAGAGGTCCGGCAAGCGGGACTGGCCTCGTTCCGAAACACGGACGCGCTGAACGCAAGAGTCGCGTGAGAAACCACTCAGCACCTTCGACGGCGCACAAAAATGATGAGTTGGCAGCGGCGCGGACGCCTACGCGGGCCCAGCTGCAGGGTCGAGTCACACAGCGACGCCCACTGACGGCGGCCGGGGGGGGGGGGGGGGACCAGGAAGCGTCGAGTGGGCAGTGCGGGAAGGCAGCTTATTTGTTTTCGGTCCACGCAGCTGGGAGATGATCACGGCTACGGTCTTCCGGGACGCCGAGCTGTCACATCGCGCCGGCTTTTGCGGGTAGCAGTTATTTGCGTTTTCTACGCTCGTTCGCGCGTCGCTTCATGGCCTCGACGCCACACTCGTAACGCTGCTTGAGGTGCGCTACACACTTTAAAAAAAGTGGGAGTACGTTGTGGTTCTTTATTCGGCCACTCACTCCAGCCGTTGGCGGCATGCGTGTTACATGGCAGGTGTGTCCGTCCCGTCCGAAGATCCGCGATGCCAGTCATGTCCACGGAGGACGAGCACGATGCCGATGCGCGGGCAGACGCAGCACGGAGACGCTTAGAGCGGACGAAATCGGTGAACTAGGTCGATCGAAACAAAACAGAACACAGAATGCAGCTAGCCATGTCACTTCCTGGAAGACGGTAGTAATTACGCCTACACACCTGGCACGAGAAAACGCAGTGTGAACAGAACATCGCAAGACCGTGAATGAAATTCGGGATATTTACATTTCCGTACAGAGTGATTATGCTGACAGTTTGTATCGTAACAAGGGTGCCAAGAAAGGCCTGCAATAAATATTTGAGCGTGGAACAAAAATAAATATCAATTTCAAAGGAGCCCGCCCGGCAAGTGTTAAAATGCAACAGGTGCGCTGCGTCGCCGTGGACCTCCATCAGAGCAGTCACACGGGCATACACAGCTAGTATCTTCCCAAACGCGAATGTTTCCCGGACATGTTCCCGATTTCCTTTGTACATGACGTTAGCATGGCGCAATACTGCACTAGCCGAAGGAGAGAAGGGGTTGACTGATGTCGGCACCCGCCTTTACGCCTACGTCACTGGATACAGAGACCCTGGACAGCGGGGCAACGCTCCCACAAGCTAATGCCAGCGTTTGCTTAAACGCAAGATAGAATTCGAGCTACGGAATACCAAAACGTAAGCAGCATCGTAGACATAATTGCACCGCTGCTGCAACGTGTCAAGAAAAAGATGCCAGGGGATGGCTGCGATTGTGTAGCGCATATGCGTTTGCTGGGGTGTAGGTAAAAACCTCCCCGGAAGATGCGGCCCCGAAAAAACGTAACGAAGAAGCGGTAACTAGGAAAAAACGTCCCCAAGGAGGCAAAAATTGGCCCCAAGAATGATTTCTTCTGGAACTCACGTGAAAAAAGATACACATTTTATACCATTCTTCTTTGGCTTTGAGTTAAATATAACCATCGTTCGGAGCCTGTGTCCACTGGGCACCCGAGATGTTCACACCCACTGCAGAAAAGCCGTGTGGCTCTTTATAGGCTGCGTGGTTCCGAGTTCCGCAGCTCGTTAAGCAATAATAAGACATGTCTAATCATCTTGGTAATACTACCCACTGAGAAAGGTGCAAGCGGATCGGCCCGAGGTAATCTCAAGGAACCGCCAAAGGCAGAAGGCGTCACTAGAGCCACAAATATTTCAGACCTTCCGGTGACGAGGGTTAAGCGTTCCTCTGATGATCGTGTAGAATGCTGATGATGATGCACGCCCCCCCCCCCTCTAAAGCATCGCTCCAAACTTCTGGTCCCCGTCAAACCGGAGGTCAGCTCGCATTTTCCCCGCAAACAAAGCGAAGACGAGGCGGCGCTGTCACTGTAATATCAGTGCCATCATTTTTTTTTTTTATGAACGCCGAGATCAGTTCGACGTTCACCCACTTCAAAGCCGACAGGTGAAAGCGCTGTAGGCTACATCATCAATCATTGCTGCTTTCTACGTCCTACAGCGCTAAGACTACGGAACCCCGCTTGGAGACATCTTCCTACTACGCAAAAAGGGCCATTTCTTCCGGGGACGTTTCTTCCGGAGACATTTCTTCTGGGGACGTTTCTTCTGGGGACTTCTTCACCGGAACCCGCGTTAGCTGTGGTCTGACCGCAAAAATGTTTATTCAGACAGCAGCAGGGAGTAGAGGTGAATCCAGGAGCGCCGAAAACTGCTGTTGTCACTTTTCAGTGAAGGCAAATAATAGATGACACTGCGCGCCTGTATTACCGACTGCTGGTGAAGATTGCTGAGCGAACAGCTTGATTTCGTTAACCAATTCCGCGAAAAAAAGAAAGCGCATTCCAGACAATCAGAATGCGAGGTTAAATACTGCGGATCGCGTGCAACAGCTTACCAAGAACGGTGAGCAGCTCGTTACGCTGGAAACATGCACAGCAAACCGACAACACAAGAGGCTGCCGCACGAATGTCGCAGTGAAAAAAAGCTCGATGGAGAAGAGTGATAAAACTCGACGTGGAAGGTTCCTGAATGAGGTAGGAAAAGCAATAGGAATTTTTCTCTCGGTTAGTAGACAGCAAACTTGGGATTAGCATGCCTACAAGCTCCCCTATTAACGGGAGAAAAATAGACGAAGGTGCAGCTAATAAAGCACCAGCAAATTTGACCGACAAGGGTTACCACCAACAAATATGTTTCGAACGCAAAGGGAACACTTCATGATAACACTATGGTCTGTGATACCAAGAAGAGATACCGCTTATCGGTAGAAAGGCGAGGAAGATGGCTGACTGACTGCTCAAGAAGGAAAAAAAAAAAAAGGCCCTTAAGCCAAACAAACAAATGTGTTCGCAGAAAACAGACACGTCGCCGCGCACAAGACTCCCGAACCGGGTAAACTAGGAACGCGGTTCAGAAATAAGCAACCCTGCAAGAGAGACGCGCTATTCCTCGAAACAATCGAGGGTAGCCGAACTTGCCCACAACGAACAGCTATGAAAAGCCGAGGAGTTGAGAAGGGCGCGGCCCAGTCCGGAAAGCATGCGCGTGCGCCTACAACGGCGAGCGACGAAGCGCTTTTCGCCGGGAAGCCATCGTGGACGCTCGAAACAGCGGCACGCCAAGGGAGCACCGACAAGGCACGGAGGGACAATACGAAATTCTTCGTAGGTCGCCCGCGGGTGCAGGGCCGAGGGCAACAGGCATTCCAGCCCGGCATTCGACGACGAGACGCGCGAGAAGAGAGGAGCGTGCGAAACAAGCACACACAGTTACGAAAATAAAAGAACGAGAGGCATAGGAGAGGAACGGCAAGCTTCGACAAGGCAGCCCCCGGCGGTGCCCAAGGATTTCGGAAGGGCCCGAAAGGAGCGGAATAACAGGCTGCAAACAAAGAGCACCAGGAAGAATGGGAGTGGAACGAAAGAGGGGGAGAAAGCTGCGGAGGCGGCCGGCATTCCGCGGCGCTGGCGCGGCGGCCAAGTCCGGGCAGCCGCCGCCCTTCGCGTCGCGATTTCCCACGACTTCCAGGGCGGAGTTGCGCGAGAGAGCAACGACGAACGGCATAGAAAAGATGGAAGTTGCGCAGAAAGAACCTCTACAACGGAGAGGGATCCGCCAGGGTGAGAAGTATACAAAATGTGGTGGGCCTGCATTCGGACAGGGACGTAGGCTACACGTGAGCCGCGCTTGGCTCCATCATACTTTCTTCGGAATAAATGTGCTACGCACTACTGGAAGCGCTGAGCCTGTCGCTGAAATAAACAGTTCGGTAGATATATTCGAGAAAGACCCGTCGGGAGGACACGCCGAGCAAGCAGGACGCGGAGTATGACCGCTGAATCCCAGGAGGCCTCGAGATAGGGTAGTAACCATGCGCCGCAATGCGGTTAAGTTCACTCAAACACCGAGGGGAATATGAATGTAACTTATCGCAGAAAACGGCATTCCAAATAACTTAACAAAACTATTAATAACCGCAAGGTCTTCCCTTTTTTAACGCTTTTACAACTCGCGCAGGAAAGACCACGCTGACGGGCCATCCACTTCTGCCCAGCGTCTGAAGCCAAGGGCAAACAGCGACCCGATAGCGGGCAGGAGCCCGCTTGCCAGATATCCCGGTGGGACCAAGATGCCAGAGCCCCGTGAGGAGCCTTTTCGTGCGCAGATAACAGCTTCTCGGGGCGTGCAGTGCAAAAGCCCGGGCAAGCCGGGGAGATCGGTTCAAAAGGTTGCTGCCACAAAGAGGGGGGAAGGGCAGGCCCACAAGCACTACCGAGGTTCTTTCACCCCTCCACCCTTGCAGCCTGAAGGGCACAACACAGGCTTCTCCGGGCCGGTCCCGCCGCACGCCGTCGATGAGTCATCGCAGCGCCGGACGCCCCTCTCACCTCCCGGTGAGCGCCCCCGATCACTGACTCGCTCCGGGTAGCAACAGTTTCGTGTTGATCGGAACGAGACGAAAACCGGAAGCTTCCACTTTTACCAGCAGATCGACTGGATCGACCCCTCACGGCACTTGGCGTCGGCGTAATCATCACTGTGGCAGATTAGGTTGAAGAGAGCAAGACATTCTCTACAGATTCTAAGACAACACGTAGTTGGACCAGTGGGTGCAGATTTGAATATTAGAAAAGGTCACGGTCTATGCTGATTTTCCCTGCTCTCGCAATGCCTAGCCGCCACGTTTTCCACACTCTTGCGGACCGCGCAACTGCACCTGAAGTACCACGTGCGCCATGACAGTGGTCCGATCATGGCTCTGACGGTGCACACGCCAGCAGGTTACCTACCGTCAATGGATGAGACGAATGAACAGCTGCGCGACATGACCTCAACTATGACACCAGTACACTAAATCGGAAACAGCTAGGTAGGGGAGGCCTCGCAAGAGTGCTACGCAAGAAAAAACACTTTGGCGAAAGAGCCACCTAGCTGAGCTAAAAATGTTAAAGGTCTGCCTTAGTGGGTAAGTTTCAGACAACTCTCCTGACCTTAATCAAGATATCACTATACTCCGTTTCATACATCAAGTGCAACAGTGTCAAAGCTACAGCTCGTTTGCGCTCTCCGCATCCGCGATGAAAAATAGTGCCTGCTCTTGACGAGAGGATATAATAGTTATTTTGTCTGCAAGCTTAATGCATCTTAAATTTGCCATCAACTTCATAAAGAGCACCTTTTTTAAAGAGAAAGGATCGGATTCGGTGAATTTGTATCTTTTTTATGTCGTTTTCGTTCGTGTCGCGTTTTCGCTGTCCAGCAACCTTGCCACTAGGTGGCGCTGACTGTGCCCTCCGAATCTCTCTTTGAGAAAATGGTTGTTCGGTGCGCAATTTTTCTACAAGATCCGCACTGCGAAGATGTCTAGGCATGCGAAGCAAGTTATTGCAAACGTGTATGCTCGGAATAGATAGAGCCCGTTTCCGCAGGAACCGTTCGGCCACAAAACGAGCGCGTAGTGATACGGCTCTTTTTTTTTCTTGCTGACTACTTACGTAGCTTTCGTTGCGTTTGCACCTAATCTATGATAACCCTGTAACAAACCTCAGCACCTCTCCGACGTGATGGACACGCTACAAATGCGTAGCAGAAAGCAGCGTAGCCACGCCTCCCCTCGACAGTTTCCCGCGGAAGCACGCGATGAAGCGCAGGGCAACTGGGCAGTATACACTCACACTTTTCCTGAATTGTGTGAAAATCGGACCTGTGTGTTTGGTTGCCCTATCTTAACATGCTGATTAAAAGTATTCAGTTCTGTCGCCATAAACACAAAAGCGCCAGCCCCTACCGTGGCGCGCAATTTGAACAAACATGAGCAGTGACGCGACGCTCGAGTCGGAATGGAAGGTGTAACAAACAGCCCCAATAAAAGTTTTCACCAACGAAAACGACAACACAATGAGCTATGCAGATGCCCAAGCGGAGCGGAAAACAAGAAAGCGCGCCAGGTACAACAAACGGTAGGCGGGGGAGTGAGTTAAAAACGGTCACAAAAGAGCGTCCTCTGGATTCCCTCCTGGATTCCTCCAGGCACCCACGCCGGCGCACTAAAGAGAGGGGGGGGGGGGGGGGGGGGGGGAGGACCTCGGAAAGCAGGCAGAGAGGAGGGGGCGACACCGACAGAAGCTGCTTTGGCTTGCCGCTGCCTGTCCTCGTTCGCCGACCGCAGCAGAGGCACAGAACGAGTCGCTCCGCACAGAACGGGGTCGCTGGTCGTGCTGACAAAACGGCAGCAGCAAGCAGCCTCCGGGGTAGGCCGCAGCACAGGCGCGGTCGGCTCGTTAGCGAAGAGTGCATGGGGAAGGCTGCATCTCCGCAGAGCGGAACAAGACGTTCTCGTTCGTCATGTGCCCTTCAATAGTAATGCCGAAGAGAGATGCCTTCTTTTCCACTGAAGCAAATGGAGAAATTGCGGACACTTACAAATATGTGTTTGGCCAAGGCTAAACTGTGTAAACTTGGTAACGTATCAGCATCGGCTTAGTGCTACAGCTGTTCACCCAAATACAACTTTCGCAATTCGTGCCAGGTACAGACGCCTGTCAAACATTGAGCCCCGATTCCAGCGTGAAAACAACTGGTGAAGCAACTGTAAAAAAAACTATGACCCCCATGATTGCGACGAGAGAAAAGGACTGAATTTACTATGGCGGCACTAATTCATCTCAAGCGTCACGCACAAAACCTTACACGAAGATAGGCTCCGGCGAAACGTGACACAGGTTGGGTCATTACGGTGAATGCGAAGGAGACAAAATGTGAAGGTGAAAGGAGGGTGCACAAATTTTGCGAAGCGGAAACCGCAGACCGACGGCACATGTGGGACGCGGGAGCGAGCAGTGCACAGATAACGGCAGCCGGGACAAAAATGTCCGGGCTTAACCATGCGTGACGGGAGACAAGAGAACAAAGGGGCGGTTCGAGAAACCAACGGAGCTTGCCCGCCGCTCCAGTCGGACAACGGCACACCGGTGGCCACGAGGAAGCACTTGTCATCTCTGACAGGCGATCGACGACTGCAGCTCCTATGTAGGCAAGAATACCTTCATGGACTGAAAATAAGACAGAAGGCGCAAAAGAAAAAAAAAAAAAGAAACACCTGACAGCAGTTAATGCAAATTAAAGCGGAAGTACTAGGTTAACAAATATGTAACAGAGAAGTTTACTGCCGCTCGATTATATACGCTTATAAACCCAGAGCTGGCCGAGGGAGCTTTCTCAAAAGTAAGTAAAAGTTGGCTTATAGCCTGAAAGACTCACTGCGGTTGCTAGAAGTCAAAAAAGTACCTATGGGACACATCCCGGGAATCTTAACTAATCAGCCCCTTACGCAGGCCAGTTCTTCGCCCGAGTTGGCAACGGTCAAACGGCATGATTCGTGAGGCGGATACGGACGAGACTCACCAGAAAGTCGAGGGAGATATGGTGATGTCCAGGCAGCTTCCACAAAAACGTCGACGCCAAGTTGCGAAGAGTCTAATCCAGCATGAGTGGGAAAACCAGCTCGGTCGCACCACACGGAAAAAGCTTGTGTAGTCAGGAGCACCAAACGGCACCACGTATACCACTCCCGACGCCGTCAGCTCACACCAAAGAGGAACGGCTAGCGAGCCGCGGCGGCAAGGTCAGTGTTCGGCGCGAGCTGGTTTTTCTACAGGGATGAGAGAGAGGGACGCGCCTCACGCTCGGACGGCGGCGGCAGGGAGGAGCCGATCAGAAGGGACCGCTGGTATGTAGGCAGTAGCGGCCGGCAGCACCTGTTCACAAAACACACGCAATCGGCGGAAGCCCTATGACTGCCGGGCAGCGCGCACCCGCCCGATGCTCGGGCGCACCTGTAATCCACACGGAAAGGGATCGGAACCGAACGGACGAGCTCGGCTCGGTCGCGAGCCGCTTCGTCGGCACAGCAATCCTTCGACCGGGGACGCCTACTAGCCTCTCTGTCACATGCCGTCCTCGGCAACGAGAAAATGCCACCCAATGCAACGTCAACGAGGCAGTAGCACCACGTCCACACGCCGAGGAGACGACGGCAAAACGTCAGGGCTATCCACCGAACAGCACGGAATCCCTGCTGGGCAGATCGCGAAGCACCACCACAAAACACACCGCCGCCCAGACACAGCGCACAAACACAACGGCGACCGACGCGCCTCTGCGGCGGCAGCAGCGGGCGACTCCCCGAATGTGGGCGGACGAGCGAGAGAGAGAAAAGGAGAAAGGACTCGACAAGCGAGGCAAGCCAGAAGAAGCCAGAGAGGAGGAAAAGCCTCCCATCGGTGGCTCCATCTGCCGCCGGTGGAGGGTACCGCGGCGCGGATCCCGCACCGCATTCGTCGGAAGAACCACCCCGTTCTTCCCTCCGCTGAATTTCTAATTACGACTGTCTCCCCGGGCCATTGTTACAGCGGCAGCCTCTTTCTCCTAACTCCGAAGCGAGGGGAGATCGTAGTCCTTTATGCATGTGTGCATTCGTGCGCGCGTGGGGAAGGGGGAAGTGCTGCTAGCCGCCCTAGAGCGTCCATTATTCGGCCCTCCGATCCGTTCTCTTTCCGCGCCGGAGAGAAGAGGGCTCCGAGCGCAAGGGAGGACTGCAACGAAGCAGCCAGTGCAAATCGGCACGGGATTGGAAACGAAAGAAAATGGCCTGTGCCGGGCGAACGCACCACCAATAATTAACTTCGCGGAGTCCGGAATCTGTCGTGCAGGATCACAGCTGCCTCTCATTCCACAGCCCCTCGGAAAATGCGTCAGATAAATATATGACGGGGTGCTCCGTTTCTGTTTCGCCCGCACGTTCCACCATTATGCATCGACGTGAGAGGGCTGTGAGAGCAGAGAAAAGGTGTGCGCAAATAAGAAGAAGCAGAAAAAAAGGAACAATAGGCAGCGCCGACTATCTTCAATGCGCAGACAGGCAGAGCTGAGCTGAGCAAAGAAAAGAGCAAGTACGCCGTAAAGTGACCGCGACTACTCCCAGCCTAGGAGTAGCTCAGACGGTCGGGGAAAACATCCGCGAAAAAGAAAGCGCAGAAGATTGCGCGCGCGCGAGCAACACAAAAACAAACAAAGGCCATCTCTAGCGTCAATCTCAAGCCTCCTCTTCTGTATGTTCTCTGATCGGCACCCGCGAACCGACAAAGCCCCCCTAACACCCCGAAAGGGGAGTCGCAGCATCTTACGACTGTGTATCGATTGGCTGTGCTACCCATCTGTTCTTCTATTCAGAATGAAGCATGCATACACTCCGCGGGATCTCGGAGACTGCGCGCTCAGGTAAAGCGTCGGCTCGGCGACGCCTTCGGCCGCTGAGTGTGGACAGTGTTGCCGATACACACGTGGAGTAAGAAAAAAAAAAGAAAAATAAAAATAGATAAGCAGCAGTAATAGCAACGGGCGCGCTAAAAGCTCGCTTTGAATATTTCAGGCACTCAGAGCAAAACCGCCGCCGCCTCCCTTTAAGGTTAGGTTGAGAGCGTGACATCGACGCTGCGAGAGCGCGCGGATCACGATGCGGCTCCCGTGCGAAAGCCGCGGTCTCCTTGTTCGAGAAAGCATCTTTCAGCCGCCTCCGCTCCGTCGTTCGGAGACGCGCGCGGCGATATCGACCACCGGCCGCTTCCCCGGCGCCATTCATATTTAATGCGCTTTCGCTTCCTCGGCGAAGCACACGCGGGGCGCCACTGACGAAACCCGCTTACGTTTCCATTAAAACCCGAAGCGGTTGCCAAGACGTGCAATGCAGTCGCGCACATCGGTTAGGACGCGCGCTAAAGCGTAGGCTGCCGCGATGCTGTGCTGCCAAGGGTGACGCTGTGGGTTCGAGTCCCATCTAAGCTCAAAGGAAGACCCGCTTCAACCGGAAGCTTACTCCGAAAGTATGCCTCTCTTCAATATTCGAAGGACGCCAAAGAAGCCCGATGGATATAACTCACTGGAAGTGCAGACAGCTACATCCACTAAAGCCTGGCCCACTAGAAAAGGATTAGGGCGGCTGACACTTTGGCAAGCTCAGCCAAAGGTTAGATGGTGATATAGAGGATGTACCGAAATTCAACAAGCCTGCCAGTGCGTAGTGTCTTTGAGGCTGAGGTGTGGACGCGAGTAGCTTGATTTTTCTCTGCAGCAGTATGCAGAACCAAGGTCGGATCAAGTGATGTACGGACGCATAGAACAGCCTATACTGTTGAACAGTGCATATACGTTCGAAGAAAGTCAGACGTGGTGAAGAAAGGGAGAAGGTGACGTTTCAGCCGCCAGACCGGCACCCGACGGTTTTCTTCGGGCGAAGTAGGTTCCGCGGCTAAAACGTCAAATACTTTCTTCACCACGTCTGACTTTCATCGAAAGTGTTCCCAATCAATCCCAAGGAATATTTCTTTTTTCGTATGCCGTGATAGGCTGGGGAAGGACGTTGAAGCGTCGACTGGAAATTTCCCGTTCAACCAGCGACCACTGTTGTGATAGGCGACTCCCAAATCAGATATGTCAGCAAGTACTTTGACCCACAGCAAGTAGGCACGCCTGCGTTTTTGTGCCCTGGTCAAAGATAAAGATAATTGGTTTACAGGAAGGGAAAGGTGCAGTATCTGTCACACTTGCTATCATATAGTATATGCTTCGTCATTCTGAAAGCAGTCTATTTTTTAAATGCCTCTATAAAGGAAAGTAGTGAAGCTAGACATGCCCCCGAAGGGCTCACTATCCGCTGAGTGTTTCTTCGAATCGCGCAAGCTTTTCGTGTACCCTAAAGCGCTGCTGCGTGCATTATATTTACTTACTCATATTGCCGCTAGAGCCATCTAAAAGGATCAGACACTACTGCATTCAAGAAGCACTTTTGAAACTTCACGGCAAGAGAAGAAAAGAGAACGGCGCACTGAGGCAGACGGCTGCGCAGATGTCTCCGACGTCCGCGATCCGTGACGTGTCACGTCTCTGTGTGTAAACAAGTTTTATCATGCTGTGTGTGAACTATTTCCATCGTAAACGTTCGTATCATTTGAGCGGCAGTATTTTCCAGGCAGGCAGTGTAGCTAGCTGCGCGGCAGCATCTCCGACTACACGAGAATCTTGCGCGATTGAGAGAAGTACCGAGCGGATAATGCGCTCTTCGGGAGTGTGTTCGGCTTTTCAGCGAACATATATCGTGGCCTTTATAAAACAGATTAACTTCGATATGACTTACCATACTTTAACAGTTGTCTTCGAAGATTCGAAGAACTCGCTAACAACTGGCCCCCCTCCACAGGGACTCTCCAAAAGCGGGAAAAAAAAATACCTCGGTAGCTTTCCATAAATGTGTTGCAATGGCTCGCGCTCCCGACTCGCATCTCTTTGCATTTAGCGGTCTTTAATAATCACTCCGAATTTGTAATGACGTATTACGATTTCACAATTCGTTCTAGTGTGTTCATGGTTACCCTGCACAGAGGGACGACATTGCTGGAGCATTGTGAAATAATCGATCTGCTCTAAAAAAATTTAGCTTTATGTAGTTTCGCATGTATGCGTTCTATTCGCTCAGGGTACAACACACAGTTGAGTCTTTTCAAGTTCGCACTGAGAATCATGCTGCGATTTTCAGAACCCTCATCAGGCGCTGATGAGTGATGAGACGCTCCCAACACGCACGCGGTGCGATATCGCTAGTATGAACCAATGCGCTACTGCGGCCCCGATAGAAAGCACCAGTTGTCCAGCGAAAGCATATCGCAGTTGGATCCGCACCCTCGATCTAGCTGGCATACGCTATAGGTTGCGCTGATTGTGCAGAATGTCACGCTTTCCGTTGTTGGCATTCCTATATCCATTGCAATACTACATAGTTTTACCCAATCCCTGCATGCCCAGACGGCCTAAAGATAACTTGGATTCCTCCCCTGCGGTATTACTCAGAGCGCACAGCGCGAGCACTATATAATTATGGTGACGTGCTTAATTCGTACGAATCGCGGATAGGATTAACTCGGCGAGGTTGCCTTCCCGAGGAGCAGATCAGTTTTTCGCCTCCAGCAATGAAGCATGGATTCCGTGCCTATAGACTGCACTTTCTGCCTGGCAGCCGAATACCGTGACGGCGAAAACTAGAAAGACAACCAGGTTGACTTCTTCGATGCCTACTGTCGTCTCGAGTGCTTCAGTCGTGCCATGGGCACTTACTTACACAACAAGCAAACAACGGCTACCTGCAAAAGCAAAACCACGACTGGAACGGAAGTACGGCTAAAAGTACCATCGCTTTTTCACAGTGCACTGCCGACGACTACAGCACCAGGTTAGCTTGTTATTCGAACGTGTTTGCAGTCGGCGGGCGTGACGATACACGCAGAGCGTACTCTACAGCTAAATAATTTCCACGCCTGGGCGTTCCATTCATGGAGACGACGGCGGAAACCTCGCTCGCTGCACTGACACGGTACAGTGAGCCAGCCAGACAGTCCGCCACACGCACACCACTTCGGCCGCCAAACACCTGCGAGCGCGCCGCGGCGCCTCAAGAATGCGGCAGCGACGATCCGACAAGAGAGGAACAAAGAAACAACGCAACGAAAACAAAACAAAAAAAAAATGAAAGAGGGAGGGAGAGAGGGCAAAAGAAAATGCGACGGCAGCCGAAGAGCAGCGGGAGTCTTCGCGTGCGGAAGACCCGTTTGCCTTGAGTCCCCGTCCCGGTATCAATGGCGACCGCTGCTGCCCCGACGTCCAACGCAACAGGATGAGCCTAACAGCAAAGCAAGGTGGAACGAAGACGGCCGTCCTTACAACAGCAGCTGCAGCGGTTGCAGCAGGCCGAAGAAAATGGTCTGCACAAGGCATCGACGCAAAAACTGCTTCCCTCTCCTCCATCACCCCCTCCCATATGACGCCTACTGGCAACCCTTTCGTGCATGATCGCAGTAGCCAGGTTCTCCTCTCTTTCATATCCGCATTTCAAAAAGCTTCACTGAGCTTCACGAGGCGGTCGAACGTATTCGTTTGTTCCGGCGCGCTCCGATTGCGTCTATTCAAATCGCGCGTGGGCGCGGGAGTTCAAGGAATGGTAGGGAACGGAAGGAGTTGGAAGCAGAACAATGCCTGCCGCGACTGAAGAGGAGGGCCCGCGACAAAGAAGCACGCTACTATAAATATCTGCCGCAAATAGGACGAAACGAACCAAGTATTACGACCGCCCCGCAACGCACGCTAGATCCGAAAGACGACAAAGACGAAGGAAACGGGCGCTAGCGAATATCTCGGAGAGAGAGAGAGAAAAAAATAAATGCGGCAGGGGCAGAATCATGACCCTTCGCGATAAATGCCGTACCCGGCATTGCCCGACGCGACACTATCCTTCTTCGTTCTCACAGTCGAGCTCAGGACCCAGCAAGCAAAAAGTAGAAATCAAAACGAGGAGGGAAACAAAAAAAAAAAAAAAAAATCCCGTTTCCTCGGCACGATTCGACGACACACAGCAAGCTCCAAATGGCGCAAGGGATAACGGACGCCCTCCGTGAATAAGGAATGCCTGCGAGGAGGCTCGGCATGCTCGCAAACGCGCGTACACAGACGCACAGACAGACGAGCAAGCGCGTCCGCCACTCAGCCGTCCAGAAAAGCGACGGGGATCGACTGCCTGCGTCAGCGCGGCCGGCCCTTCATTGGATTGGCGGCCCGGCGACACGGGCGCGCGCTCATAAAACCGTAATGGCGCTGCTTTTTGCGGGCTCCAGTTCGCTCGCTGGCGGGCACGTGCGCTCGCGCTGGAAGCTAGCTTCCGTGGGCCGGTGCCATCAATTTCGGCTTTCGGCGCCGTGCTCAGAGGATGCCGTTCATTAAGGAAAACGGCTGCGCGCGGTGGAAGACGATATATATATGTTACATCCTGCGCAGAGAAAGCTACTGATTTATTTAAAAGAGAGCGCAACGGCGCGGTCGCGATACGCGGTCCAGCTAAGAAGAGACGATATTACACGGTATTTGAGGCTGCAATGGCCGCCCGGAACTAGCTGGACCGCTGTTGTCGAGACAGGTCAAGACTAGAGTTACTATATCGGCTTTGCCTATATAGTAACTCTAGTCACTGGGATGATTCAGCTCCAGCGACGTTCCTCCACAGTCTCCACACGTTATTGGTGTTGGTTTTGTGGGGTTTAACGTCCCAAAGCGATTCAGGCTATGGAAGACGCTCTAGTGGAGGGCTCCGGAAATTTCGACCACCTGGGGTTCTTTAACGCGCGCTGACATCGCACAGCCCATGGGCGCCTTGCTTTTCGTCTTCGTCGAAAAGCGGCCGCCAAAGCCGGGATTCGATCCCGCATCCTTGGGCACAATAGTTGAGCGCTCTAACCCCTTCGCCACCACGGCGGGGCTCTCCACACACGAAAAGACAATGCTGCAGCAAGTTCTTACACATAACGACGTATCGAAGCGCCAGCGCCTTGAAGATGCCAAAGTCCGAGCAGTGTAGACAAAGTGAACAAAAGGTTAGGAGGGGCTGTCACGGCTCTGGAGCAGCGCGAAACACTTCCCTTCCCTTCCCTTCCCCCCTTGATGAATACCCCCATCGAGGCTGCGTCCCCGGATGACGGGTCGAGAGAAAGCAAGCACTCAGGCTACATATATTCGCGGAGACGCCTGGTCGGCGGTGTCCGAGCGACGATCGGCCAGACACCGTTTACTGAAAGTGTCCGCCCTGCTCATTTTCACTGACCTAATATTCGGCCCTCGGCAACACCACACACATGTGCATCATCGTAGAATTACGAAATGTGACTGGTGGTAAGAAATGGGGCTTAACGGCAGTGTTCACGAAGAGAAAAACGACGCTTCCAACGCTGAAGCGTCGACAAAATGGAGACTTGGGCAACTAGATTGGACATTATTGCAACAGCGCAAAGGCCAGCATAGAGAAGTGCACAGCGTCCTCTCTGTGTACAGTCTTAAAGAACACTAGAGTTCAAATCGCTTCGAACGCGCTCATGAAAAAAAGGAAGAAGGGGGGCGAACGTGACAGGAGAAAACGCGTAGAGAAAAGAAGTAGGCCGGCGAGCGGTCATGGGGTTATGGAGTTGAAGGTCAACCCCAAAACCACTGATGAACAGTAGTTTAAAAGAAAAACAAAAACAAAAACGAAACAGCAAAAACGCCTCCACAGATAAAAACGCACTTCACAGCCATTCGACGCTACTGTTGACTCCATAGCTGTTTTTTCTTCACGAACAGCTCCGCTTCAGCTCACTCGAGTTCGTCAATTGTCTACAAGAGCCAACTCATCGCCGGAGAGTGCGCACGACACTGAATTGCGCGAGGGGCGAGAAAAGAAACGATAAAAGGAAATAAAAGAGCCGGGAACACCGGCAGCAGCAGCAGCAGCAGCCCGATCCAAAGCGATAACTCATCCGTCCGCAATACTTCCTTCCAGCCACGATCGACGCTCGCGAAGCAACAACGACGGGAGACCAAACCCGGCGAGCAGGGCGAAGATGCTCGGACACACGCAAAGAAAGCCAAACGGACAAGACACCGAGACGGCCGCGCGGAGCCAATCAAGAACCAGTGCCACGGCCGCGCGTAGGCCGAGCGTGAGGAAAGCCACGCTTCTACGCGCGCAAAAAAACTGGAGCGCCACTAGCGAAGACAAAAGAGAGCGTTCCACGTACCGCAGGGGAACACGGGATCAGTGAAAGAAAAAAAAATAGAGGAAAAATAGGAAGTGGAAAGATGAAGCGGCGGCTTGGCGACTCAGCCGTAACGAAAGAAATGAGCAATGACAAGGCGAACGAAGAAGCAACGGCAGCCCGCGGCTCGAGACGCATCGAGTGTTGCCGACGCACATCTTGGAGCCTGAACACCGAAGGAGGAGGCTGAGCGAAATTGGAGCGGCAGTACACACACACACACAGCAAACGTGCGCCCAGGCGCAATCGATGAAGCGCGGCAAATAATCAGGCGGCCGCTCCGCGGCGCGAAGACAATCGAAGCAAGAACTCAAACAAACGTTGGCGGCACCGCACCCGACATCAGAGGCGGTCGAGAGGGAGCGCTGGAGCTTGTACAGGAAGGGCACGAAGCGGTGCCCGTCAGACCCCACCTTCTCCTCTCCGGCTGTAGCAGATCAAACGTCCCTCTCGAAATAAAAAGTGCCGTGCGCGACCAGCCATCGCATGTATACGCCAGGTTGCACGCCGTGCCGGTTTTGTCATTCCCCTGTACTTTCAGCGCTCGTGAGGTTCTTTTTTTTTTTTGTTTTTTTTTTCTCATTATTTTTTGTCTTGCAAGCACGTGCCCTTTCCGTAATTATTTTTGTATCTGCTTTTACATTTACGTTCGCCTTCTTCAGTAGCATTTTCCTCCGCTTGCATGACGGGATGGCAGTTTGAAGTGCTTCCGAGTTTCTCTTAACTAGACTGCTGCTAATGGTGGCGACATTAAGGATGGAAAGAGGGCAGAAAAAAAAATGCTTCAGATTTCGTTAAGCGATAATTAAGGAAGGCAGAAATTAGTAACCTCTCTCTCCTGACTCGTAATAGATGTAGCGCGTTTTTTTTTTTTTGTTTTTATTGCGAAAACGATATTACGCCAGGTCTAACCGCTCGTCGCTATGTGCCGAGTCCGTATCCGTGGTCTCACATAAAAAAATTCTGCCTGCCATGAAGGTTTGAATTCACGTTACCCCTATGCTACGGGCAGGAGCTGCCAACTCGGGTCGCTCCTTTCATATGGGAGGGTGACTTGAGAATCAGCCTGCCAGAACCGTTTGCATTCTCGTTACCCCTACGACACGCAGGCACGTAGGTGAATAACTTAGCAGGCAAAACAAGCTTCCGCCGTTGCTTTCGCAATTCAACTAGGGTTAACCAGAGATAAGCCACAACTAATTTGTTTTTTCTTCTTCTTTAAGCGCCCTACTCTGTGCACAGGCAGCGTCTACGAGTGCCTGTAGACTCCAATGGTTACCGCAAGCTGTATTGAAGACACCGCGCTGTCTGCGTAGCCTCTGTGAGTGGACTGCCACCACGCTCCCTTTAAACTGCATGTTCTCTTAGTTCTGACTTTTCTTTCCGCGCTGCCAAAGTTTTGACAGCGCTGCGAAGAAGGGCACCTAGGACGAAGAGCAACAGGTGCGCACTTTGACAAAACCAAAAGTAGACAAACTGGGGCTAAATGCGCCCATTTAGTCCCCGCAACAAACGGTCAGACAGTGGGAGGACTACATATGACTGACGTCCCGTCGTAGTGAGTCTACATGGAGAGTATGGTTGCTCTACGAGGAACACAAATATGGTCGCGGCCACGCTGCAAGTTCTCAGCGGCTTGACCGCTGCAGCACATTTAGAGCTTTCTTGTCTGTAATGTGCATGGTTGCCGGAAGCGATTGGGATAGCAGTGAAGCCCTGCAAGTGTAGAGACGAAAAGCGCGCGCAAATCTCGCCAGGCACATAAACACGCGGAGATAGTAAGTTAAAGAGGAACTTCAGCCGCACAGGGGGCGCCACGAAACGGCCCTCAGGGGTACGCAAGTCCCTACAAAAAGCCGCACTACGCTCAATCGTCCCGCTTGAAAAAGTCTACTCAGACCCTTGCAAACAAGCTTCATACAGTGCAAACGACTTCCCCCCTTTCCTCGCCGCTTTCAGTGCCTCTAGGGTCCTAATTAGCCCGGTCTCCGATCGGGACCCGGTGAGAGGGAGGGTGCAGATACGTAATTTCGCTTATCCGCCCGTGACCCCTTCCCCTCCGTCCCGTAAGCTCAGCGCCGGTTGCGCTGTCGGTCGCGCGCGTCTTTCTGCAAAAGGAGACGTGGAGACTAATTGCCAGCTTTAATCGATTGTCCAGCTAACTGGGCCGTGATTGGGTCGCACGCTGTGCCTCCTCATTTGTGAGCCACGGTCCAAGGCGCGATCGATGGCTGTCGCCGCCCACAACGACAGAAACCTCTACTCCTCGTCGACAAACTCTGTTGCGGCCCACGAAATGACGACGGCGACCACACGGCCGTCTTTCCGAAAGCGAGGACGCAAAGCCACAGGTACCACAGGTCTATTTTTACTGCCATTTAAAACATTTTAATGAAATCTAAACGTTTGCCTTGCTAATATACTTTTTTTTTTTAATCAATGGCTACAAATCTCAGTGCTCTCCTCCTGTGTGCGTTACGATTTCTTCGGTGTTTCATCTTTTTTTGTTTTTCTTCTACCTTTCCTAGCAAACATTTTATTTTTGCCGATGTAAATATACATCTCTAAAGATCTCTCGGCACCGAAATCCTTGGTCGATCCCCCTGAGTGGGTATGTGACATTAGTTTAGAGGAAAACAACAACACAATTCACCTCGTCCATCTCGCATCGGAGGTCATGTCAACAAACACGAGAAACGAGCATCCACACTCGCGCATGGAGTTCCGACGAAATTACGGCATCCGAGGAATGTGTCAGTAAAATGAAAATCCGCACTTACAGATAGTCTCTGAGGACGCAGAGTTATCGGACATACAGCCGATATATTAAAAAAAATACTGCCCACAGGGTGCTTCCGAGTCACGCAGTTTACCTCGCTTCGCATCAGAAGGATCAGAACTCGGTTAAGATGCATACCCTTACTGCTTCAAAGCTTATGACTGCCAACAGCAGCGGCTTGCTTCGAAAGAGCGCTTAGAGGCCACGCGTCAGGGCTGTGTTACCATGACAAACGCATCACAGAGCCGTGAACAAAAAAGAAGAAAAAAGAGAGAGAAAAAAAAGAAAAAAAAAAAAAAGCACGGACTAGTTTCGAAGACGGCATAAATTTTTAACTGAGTCACAAAAACGCGCCCACTGCTACTATACGCCATGAAAGTGGCCAGTTCTCAAATAAAAAGCATTTTCGGTCTGCTAGTGGGATGCGTGAGAAAAAGAGGAAGCAGCGCCCATCTGGCGCCTTACGGAGTCCTCCCTCGATTTCCATCAAAGACGCGAACCAAACTTTTAGAGCAGTGACACGCGGGTATCTGCGCAGATGCGTCCCCAACGGCGCGGCGACGCTGGAAAAAACGCACTTCGCTTCAGGAAGGGTTCCGGCTGCGCGCATGCCAGAAATGAAAGGCGATGTTCGATCGGCGACCAGAGGACCTTCTTGCGCCTTCCCATTGGCGAACTATACACCTCCGTGGTTTACGACCGGTCCACCGGGGCCCATTCGGCCCGTGCGCCAGCTGTGGACTTTCCCGCCGGCCACTAGATGAACGGAGAGGCATCCCGAGAAACCGTGGCCTCTGCTACCCGCCCGAAGCTAAGACCCCGGAGAGACGAAGGAGGCGAGACGCGTACTCGGCTCCCCAAGCCCGATATGTGAATGGGATATGACCCCACAACGCGACAGCACAGTTCAGAGCGACATCTGTTCTCTTTCTCTGAGATGAAGGCAAAAGGAGGAACGCACCGTTGGAAAGCAATGGAAAGCGCGCCCGCGAAGGCGAAATTCAAGGAGACACAATAAGGCCGCCGTAAGAATCGAATGCGGCAACGTAGGGTTATAAAACCAAGAAAGCTCGTCTTCTTCGGAGCGCTGAATGAAGCCGCAAATGCAACTCTAAAGGAGCCCTCCAACCAACGGCTTCAAAGTACTGCCATGACGTATAGCCGTAATCACCCTGTACCTGGAGCCTTCTGCCATTCCGTGTGGTGCGACGCTGTTCACAAACGGACGTCGTCGAACCCGGTGGACCCCATCGGGCCGAGTGTCTCTGCTAAGGAGCACACAGTACGGCTTCCTACTTGAGCGTGCCGACACATCACCGGTGCCTAAAAGTGAGCAAAGGAAGGAATACAGCTCCGCGCCGTGGTAGCGAAGGATTTTAGGGGCGAAGTATGCGCTTGTAATGCTCACGCCTCACAAATTCGCAACCAACGTCTCTGGAAGCTCGGAACGGATTGCACGCCACTGATATATGATTGGAAGACCGGGGCCTAGGACTTCACCGCAGGGCGTTGCGGAAGGCGGGCGAGACGGTAGAAATCATTAAGGATAATGGCGGCGCCGGCAGCGTCAGCGCCCGAGTGAGAAAACGCACGAGCTGGGTCCGCTTAAACAACGCACTTTTCACACTAAATGACATTTCAAGAGCAGCACACAAAATAGGCAGCGCTCAAATTGCGCCCCACAGCTCTTGTAACAGCGTCCGATACGTCCGACCCCGCAGCAACAGCAGGCGCGTCTCTCTGAAACAGGAGTAGAAATTTGCTTGCATCGCAGCCGTCGCTTCTATATCAGTCACTCGGTACGGCTCAGATCCTCAAGAAGGGTTCAGTATTGGCATCTGGCTTATATTTACGGGAGCAACTTTAGCACACTTTTCTGAAGTTTTTCGTATCGTCGGCGCGCACGACTCGCAGCTGCAGCCGGCGCGGAGCGGCAGCAAGTGCTGCCATCTCACGGTGGTCGCGCCCAGGATCGGCAGTTCGCCCGGCGAAATTATCTGTCCCGTCTTGATCGGCGGCGAACGGCCGCCGGGCGGCAGTTCGCAAGGTTTGCCGCGGGAAAAATCGCTCCACGTTGTGGCTCGGCCATAACGCGACACAGCTCTGACGATAAAACTTCCTGGACTCTGCTATGGTGGCTGTAACTCTGCCGTTCTGACTGCACACAGTATAGCCTCGAGAGAGCTGTAGGCAGCATCTATCACCCCCTTCTCCGTTCGCTTTCAAATACGGCACGCTGGTGCCGCAACGATAAACGGCGCTACGTTTCCCATCCAACGCCCAGTGCTCCCTTTCACACAGCTGGCAAAAATACCGCCGACTTTCACGCCAAGTGGTAGGCCCGATGTCGTTGTGGATGCATCGTCGGAGGAAGGATGTTTGGACAGAGTGAATAAAGCCACCGGATCTAGCCAGTGGAATTTGGTCACCATAGAAACTGTGGGTACAAAATATTCCACCACGTTGAACGATTACACGGCACACGAAACGCTGCCTAGCCTTTCGGTGAAACTATGCTTCAGTCGAGCAACACTCTAGTCCGCAGTGACCACGACACAGCGTTCCTCCATGACAAAAATATGTCCGTCGCTCATACCTTTTCTTGAAGCGTAACCACGCTAACTGCAAGACGAAATTACTAGCTCAAGAACTATTGCTGATCTCATATAGACTTTTACAGCGGGCGAAGGCCGGTGGTTGCCAAAATTCCTTCTCCCTGGGCTGCAAATTCCACAGTGCTAGCACGGGGCGCACACGACAGTCCAGCGAAGAATATGACAGGGCCCAGGGAGCCCCCAAATGCAAAGGTCTGAAGTCGGGCAGCAAAAAGGTGATTTCGTTTGCTGTTGCGATTGGTCGGTCGCGTAAGGGAGGCACTGCTCGTTACCAGCTGCAGATTTTTTTTTCTACAGGTTACTCAAGACCCTGGCCTGTCATTGTCGCCGTGTGTCGCTTGTAGACCCGAGGTTCGAGCGCTAAACAGGTGTACACCTAACTCCTGACATGACTAAGGTCGTATGTCTCAGCCTCTACCACGGATGCGTGAGCCACCATCACGACTGGTCACTGGTGCGAAACGAGGAGGGTCGTAAAGCATCCAACAGACGGTGCCATGCATCGGCCCCTTGTAAACTGCGGCGTCCTCCTTTCACCCGCTTTAAGGTTAGGACAACACCTTCCCGGTCACGGTAAACACTTCCTGGACGCATACGCACGCACTAAGAAAAAAAAAAAAAGAACGAACGATGAAGAAGCGAGACAAAAAGATGATGGCAGCCTCCAACCGTCAGCCCCAAGGTAGAGAAAAGAAAAAAAGAGACCAGGAAACGCGGCACTGCAGCTGTCCGTCGCAACGCGCACCGAGGTTCAGCTGCGCTGGGATGAATGGCGAGGTCGACCGGCTTTCGCAAGTCGGCGGCGCGCCATTCAAAAGGCGCGCTTCCGAAGCGCCCGTCCATCCGCGGTGTCTGAAGGAACGCGAGTGGGCGTGACCCGAGTCACGCCCGAAGTCGTTCGTTGCCGAAGCCGTCGCCTCGATGCAAGTGCGTAATAAGACCACACACGCACACACGCACAAGTAAGGCCGCCTCGAAGCTCTTTCGGTGCAAAGCCTTTCCTCACTGATGGACGTCCGTACTACGGGAAAGGAAAGGGAGGCATCGGTCCAGGACGGACCGATAAGAAATTTGGCGAGCGGCGGGAAAAAAACAACCCTTTCATCTTTCGCACGCTGTAGAGGCCGCGTGCAACGCATTACCTCCGGCGGATGGTGGCAACTGCCACGGTGCCGCAGAATCGTTCGAACAGCGCGACCTCGACGTCGCAAGTGCCGCGTGTCTGCGATGAACGCCGAGGCTTTGTGCAAAAAAAGTGGACGCGCGCAGAAGCCCTTCCTTCGGTCGGAAAAGAAAACAAAAAAAAATAAAAGACAAAGCTTAAGATCGCGACAATGAAGGGGGCGCCAAATGATCACCAGCTCGATGCGCAGCTGCCCTTTTTGTTTTGTTTGTTTTCTCTAATCTTACTGCCCGCGCACGCAAAATGCCGAGACTGCACTGCGACCAGAAGACCAGCGAGCGAACGGGCAAGGTATTAAAAAATGAACGCCTCAAACCGACGCCCCGGCCCCGCTAGGCTGCTACTGAGAGGGGCGGCGGCAGAAGCGGCCAAAATCCCACCGTGTCGAGACCGGAGACACTTCTCAGAAACGAGCGAGCGAAACGCGGAAGAGAGAAACTGGAGAGGTGAAAATGAGCGACGAAAATGGCCCGGCGGAGAGCGAGCACTGCGCGCACGCATACGCCCCGGTTAACACTGAAAGGCAGGAGCAAAAATATACCACGAAAACGAAGCAGGGGCGGGCGGCGGGGGCCACAGCGAAGAAGGGTGCGGTGCGAGCCAGAGAAAGATGGTCATATGCAGTTTAGAAAGGAAGGTAGCGCGCGGTCTATATAAACTCACTTCCCACCGCAGGGGGCCCTTCAAGGGCCAACACCCTCGGCGGGCCATTAGCGCCTCACCCAGGTTGAGGGGAGTCATTTCACTTATGACCTCCTCGAACCGAGTGGCGACGTCGTCAGCAAATGCGGAGATATGAAACGGAGTCTTTCTGTTCCGACGTCCATCGAAACCTCAAAAGGCTCAAAAGCCAGGTGAGGACTTGCAGTTGTAAAGTTCGCGCAGGCAGCTACACCACACAAGCTGTGCACGCTTAGGCTTGTGCCCACAGACGCCGAAAAGCAATACAGTGCCGCTCTGCTTCCCGAATGAGATGACTGATGCGCCTCCAGCGGGAGAACAAGAAAAGGGAAAAAAGAAAAGGAAAGCTGCATTACAGGCCTCAACGGAAAACTGGCATTCAACCCCACGTTTTCGATGACAGAATATAAGATATACAGGTAACATTTCCGAAACAGGAAAATGAGAAAAGCAGGCAGGTACAGATTAAAGGGGCCGTGTTGGGCTTCCCTGTGCGACCTCCACAATGTCACTAATTCGTACCTGCCTGTCCCTATTCGTAACGAGCGAATAGAAATGCTTTTGTTGTTGTTGCTTAGGTGTTTCCGAAAACTGCTGCAAGCAACCGCACGCGGTTCAAATGGGAGCACGCCCCCTCTACAGAAAATAATAAAAATGAAAAATCCTGTGCAGAAAGAATTGCCAACGCAAATTCTTCGTCATTTAAGGGTTGATGGCTGGGGGTGTCGATGTGACGCAAAAGGTGTGTCGACACTGCGATGTATGCACTGTTCTCGTCTTTTCTTTTTTCTTTCTTTTTTTTTTAAAATATAAACAAGATCATGTTAAACACGCGACTGCGCTTATAGACGCGTGGAAGGGGGTAGAACCAAACCCCGCTGCCACTCTGTCACCCAGATCGGTCAGCAGTCGAGAAGAGGCCGGATGTGACAGGCGGAGAAAGAACGCGAACGGAAGAATAACGCCACGAGGAGGCAACCAGGGTTAGCTGCGCCGCGGTTATTCTCCTGCAAAAGAGTTCGGACCGAAAATCAGTTAACGACCGGTGTAATTATGCGCGTGCCGCTATGGCTGGTTAAGAGGCATTGAGCGATGAAGATGGTGACGTCATGGAGCCATTAGCTATTTGGATATGACCCCCCCCCCCCCACACACACACACACTCACGTACACACAACGAAAAAAAGAAAGAAACAGTTGAGAAGTATTACGGGTTTCTTGTGAGACTACCGCACGACACTGCAAGATTATACGACACAATCGTGCCACAGCCTCATTTCGCGAATAAATAAAAGACATTAACGACAACGAGAGGGCGGCCGGAGTTCAATGCACCCGGTAAGTGCATGCATCCACTAGAGGAAAGAACAGATGGGGTAGGTAGATAAATACAAGGTCGGATTGTTAAACATTCGGATTACGGAAAAAAAAAAAAAAAAAAAAAAAACATTCGAAACACAGGCCGCATATAAAGCGAGATTTGGATCGACTAAATGCGCACTGAAAGGGCTGCAATATCTGTTCGTGTGGGCTGTGGTAACCAATGCAGGCTTCAATCCGATGACTGCAAGAACTCTCACGTCTGGATAGTTCAGAAGCACGCAACTGATCTCGCGATACGCTGTTCCAGTCGCTCAGCGTGAACAGATTTGTTGCTCCACGCCTCGATACAACCACCGCCTCAAAAGCGGTGAAAAACAAATAAACAAGAAACGTAACAGAGCCACCATACGGGGCGCCGTTCAGCAGACGGGGAGAGCTTCATTATAAAGACTACGGTTCAGGAGGCACACATGGCAGTCTACGCAAAAGGACCAAAATAAGGAAAGAAATAAAAACGCAGCGGCTGCCCTTAACGTCGAGATGTCCTCCGAGGCGTAAGGGGAGACGGGCAAAGTGAGAAAAAAAAAAAAAAAAAGCATTGTGTCGGCGCCCTCACAGCCGGGCGGAACAGTCTTCTTGTCTCGCCTCCTTAGGTATTAGACACGAGAAGAAAAGGCGGTAGAGAATGGAACGAAGAAAAAAATATGTTCGCAGTCAGTTATGCAAGCTTTCTCTTTCGTAGGCACGGGGAGCCAGAACCGGAAGCCTAATGCTTTTTTTTTTTTTTTTTCGTCCAGAAATCCGAGCAGCAGAAGAGCGAAACAGACAGAAAATGTGTCGGAAATGCGTGTTCGCTGCTCAATTAAGGAGGATCGCGAGATACAACGCGCCTCGACACGTCGTCAGCGCACAACCAGTGCAACAATTGCATGCAGTGCGAGATTATAGCAGGAAACGCGGAGAGTTTGCGAAAGCGCGCATGTTTCGAGATGCATGCGCATTCCAAAACAGATACAATGCAATGCAGCGCGGGAACTAACCAGCAATGTATGGAACTAGTCCGTAGCCAGACACGCTGCTTCCGGGCCCAACGCATGCAAATTGAGCCCCCTGTCCCCATCAACACTGCCGCGGTATTAAACAATGCCGCCGCATAGTATGTTCGACTCTGCAGATACGAACTGAGCTCAAGGGCAAGTCGGGGTACCGAAGAAACTGGTGCCGCTTTCGTTTTGATTGTTTTCATGCTTATCGCCATATGTTTTCGTTGCAAAGAGGAGCGAGTGCACGAAGGAAAAGAAGTGGAGCCATGCCGTCGTAACAAGGGCGCTGTCTGGGATGCCTGTCGGGAACAGGAGCGCGTTATATATCACACACGCCTCGATAACAACATGCGCGCGCAGCTTGCAGGACAGTGCGAAACCTGGATACCAGAAAGAGCGCGGTTCCGCGTATATACTTTCAGTCCTTTCAGTTCTGCGGCATCAATTATTCTCTGCAGGCGTCGCACAAACGGGAGCACCACTGCAGCACACGCGGCCGAGATTTGTTCCCATCTAGAAAAAGAAAATGGTCACCGAAGTAGACCACCTTACTTTCGTGTCTTGTATCATGCTTCGAGCAACGCGCCCGCGACTACTTTGTAAGTTGGAAGAGCTGCATTTACCACGTCACCCCCCCCCCCCCCCCCCCCCCCCTCTCTCTCTCTCTCTCTCTCTCTTTCTATGAAACATAGCCAAAATAGCATCTACTTAATATCGAGATGAAATTAAGTAATGACCGAGCAGTCAGCTGACTCAGTAAGTATTCAAAAAGACGAATTTGAAACCAGTTTTGTACACAAGAAAACAAGCAATCGATTGCTATCCCGATTACTCGAATGTAACCGCTTTCAGTGGTCAATTGCAGCCCATGAAAAGTAACTGAACAATTAAAGAGAAGTAGTAGATATGCGGATGATACCACTTTAATGGCAGAAAGTGAAGTGGAACTCAAGAGACTTCTGATGCGCGTACAAGAAGAGAGTGAGAAGTTTGGGCTTAAACTGAACATTAAAAAGACAAAGATCATGGCGTCTTGCCCTATCAAGTCCTGGAGCATCAATGGACAAGAAGTGGAAGCTATGACAGATTTTCTCTTCTTGGGCTCCAAGATTACCTCGGAAGGAGACTGCAGCCATGAAATTAGGAGACGCCTGCTTCTGGGAAAGAGAGCAATGGTTAGCCTTGACCGCCTAGTAAAGAGCAGAGACTAGTCTGCCATCCAAGATCCGTATAACTCGTGCTATGGTCTTTCCAGTTGTGATGTATGGATGCGAGAGTTGGACTGTGAAAAAGGCTGACCGCCGAAGAATTGACGCATTTGAATTGTGGTGCTGGCGAAGACTCTTGAGAGTTCCTTGGACTGCCAGAAGATCAAATCAGTCGATATTGTCGACCATAAACCCTGACTGCTCATTGGAGGGTTAAATTCTAAAGTTAGAGCTCAGCTACTTTGGTCATCTGATGAGAAGAGAGGAGTCGCTGGAGAAAGATTTGATGTTGGGAAAGGTTGAGGGTCGCCGGAGAAGTGGTAGGCAGCGAACGCGATGGTTAGATGGCATCCTCGAGGCACTGCAGATGAAGTTATGTGATGTTAGGAAGATGGTGAAAGACCGGAAAGCGTGGCGTGACATGGTCCATAGGGTCACGAAGAGTCGGACACGACTGAACGACTGAACTGAACAGAGTAGATTACTACTACGCAGCTCTTCAACCACGTTTTATTGGCATGGATAAATATAAAAAGAAATTATAAGCTGCTGGCATTAGCCTTCTTTTACGTACTCTCTCTTGCAGTATCATACGTTGGCAATGTCACCTTGTATTTGTTTTTAGCAGTTTTCGCCGTGCTGTCCAACATTTACTTGAGAACACGTCTGCGGCCACACTGAGGACTCTGAGGAGTGTCTCGAAGTATATGCTTCAGAGGGAACTTGGCTGAATTAAAGTATGAAAAACCTTGCGCACTCTTCCTAAAGTTACGCAGAAGGTTCTAGACGGCACTTAAGACTACTTATGTGCGGTAAGGCGAAAGCATTTTTTTACTACTTTATTGATTATTTCATTTAATTTTACACTTTTCATACCTTAATTATTTTGCGAAATTTTTATTATATTTTTCTTATTTTAGTATAACCACTGCATTCATCATTGGCTTGTGATGTGGCTATTGGACTGGATTCTGGACTTTAGGATCGATTCAGAACCTTTCTGGGTAGGCTTATGGCGTTTGGTTATTGATTACCCAATTTTAGGCACTTTAGCCAATATCGGCTTGTTATGTGGCTACTGTTGGATTGGCGATGGCTCTGTCTAGAATGCACGTTCCTGCGGACGCCACTCATAGGCCAAGAAAGGTTTTCGCCTTAAAATGCCACGCACCCCATTTGTTCGCGCTCCGAAGATTTGCTGAACACGACATTTTGGCAGTCGATTAGTGAAAAAAGTAATTGGATTACCGAGAACGGTAAACCTTGCAACGAAAAACTGATGAATTACAAACTGCTAAACAAAAATTTCGAGGACACTTTGCAGCACTCAGGCTTTCGCCTTTTATCACTTTGGCGACCAAAGTGATAAAAGGCGAAAGCCTGAGTGCTGCATTCTGCTACGCGACTGTTGCGCATGTAGCGATGAGTGCTGCTACGAGTAAAGCGAGCGACTACTCTTTCACATTCTGCGAGTGCATTCATTCAGTGCATTCTACTTGGCAGCGACGAAATCGCGCTCCTTGTATCTTCGCAGTTGTTTTGTTTGCTGTTGTGCGGTTGGTTTTACCCGGTGTGCGGGATTAATTAGTAATCAATTAATTGCGCAAGTACCCCTAATTAGTAAATTTGATTATTTAGTCATTAATTAGTGACTAGCAGATGATTAGTAATTAATAATTATCTGCTAACCTACAAAACAATTTACTAATTAATTTAGTCATTATTAATCATTTGTGATTAGTGAGAGATTGATAATCAGTAATTAATTAGTAATTGATCATTGACTGCCATATAGCTATACCAGGCACGCATTCGCGCATACTGTGGTGGTGCTCTGATTGATCGAGACCTCCATGACGTCATCCCGTCTCGACCAATCAGAGCTGCCGCAAAAGCGTGACACGTTTGCTGACGACAACGATGAGGCAACAAAGACTTTCGCCTTTAAAAAATGTCACCTATTACAAGCAAACAATTGCTAGCAACGCGTTATGTACAAGTCCGGAGGCGACGCAGCGAGCCAGTCGAGAACACGCAGACGACCCACAAAACGTGAGCCCTTCCTCTCGAGACAAAACGTCGTCGAGCGGAAAGTGTCCCCTCCACCTCCTTCTCCTGTGTCTGGTCGAAGACAATACCGGTGCGTCTTTCTCCTTTTCATCGCACGCTTGGTGGAACGGTCGACGAGACGACTGCGCGATACTGGCGCGACGGGGCTCTTGTGGCGCTGTTACGACAGCGTTCGACAATCTGCGCGCGAGAGGTCGGGTAGCGAGGCTGGCGCGGAGTAGACATCCGCAAAGCAGAAATGAAAATAACTGACTATGGAGGAAACGACGACAGAGTTTCACATTCTTACCTGCGTGCGTGGGCGCCGGTCTTCCCCCTTCCCGCAGCGAGTGCTGCGTAGTAGCCTCCCCCGGAGAAGCTCTCGTCTTCTGCGCCAAAAAGGAGGGAAAGGAAAGGGGGGAACGGCACAGTGAGCGTAAAGCCCCTCTATCTCAAGTGAGCGCGGCGACAAGCACGGCAGACGTGAAGAGAAAAGAAAACCCATCCCCTCCTCACATCCCATCTCCCTTTCCCCTGGACGCCAAGAGTGCAACCCCGATTTAGGCCGGCATAACCCGCGTCCAGTATCCCCTCCCCAAGAATACCCCTAAGTAAGGACTTAGTAGTATTAGTAGACTAGTAGTAGGAAAGAAAAACACCCTAGGCAAGTTCATCGGGATCAGGTAGCAATCGAGCACGGTCGTGCATTACTATCATCTCAGCGCAGAAAGCAGATAACTGGTATTATGTACGAGCGGGCATCCGGGAGCTCGTGAAGGTAGTCTATAATTTTTTGTGCTAATTTCCGGATGGGTTTTTTTTTTTTTTCTTCTGATTGCTTCGACTATATTGCACAAATTAACAGCGCTGCCGTCCAAACGGAACCGTTTTCCGGGATAGGGCAAGGCCACATCTGCGCATGCGCGGCGGCAAATGGAGAAGCGCGAACATTTCAAGGCACGTCATTCAGCTTTGCTGAGAGTTAGTGAACTGTAGGAGATGCTGGGAGACGAGCTGACAGAATGACGGCGCTTCAGGCCAAATAGCATCGCCGCCACATTCTACGGTGCCTGAAGCGATATGTCGCTAATTGCTTTTAATTTAAACTCCCTCATATGTCAGAATTATATACGTTACAACCCCCCCCCCCTTTCCCAGATATTTTGATCATTTTCGAACCTTTAAATGTTTTATTTATTTATTTATTTATTTATTTATTTATTTATTTATTTATTTATTTTGACAAAACCGCTGTGCACATTATTTTTCACTAACGAGTGCGAGCGAGGAGGCGGCCCTGTCAAGCAGTCTTGGTAGCTTTATCAGCAAGCTTCCTGCACCAGGCAAAATGATATGCAATTAAAGTCCCAGTTCAATGCATTATGTTGAAACTAAATCATGTCACATACATGCCACATACATGTCACGGTACGGACAGCAGTTCTTCAGCTTTAATGTTTTTATCTATTGTCGAAGTTTCCTTTCTCCGAAAACGAAGTTTGGGTCTCGTCAATCACAGCAAAAAAAGAAGATAAATAAGACGTTTATTCAGCTAAGGGATGAGGTACGTGCTCATTGACACAAGAAGGCGCCACTGCGTACGCCTAAGGAAAATTTATTTGCAGCCGCCCATAACGAAGCGTCATAACCGCCATGCCTCAAGCGACGCCGCGGTACGGTTAGCGTAGCGTTGCCTAGCTGCAACACTGCGAACTAAAGAACTGAATGCCTCAGAAACTGAGCTGTTTGCAGTATCCTCATCGCAGTAAATGCAGTGTGTACGTGCCTTTACTGCATGCACCCCCCCGCACTACAAAGGCCACGAAGCGCTCGCTGTTTGGCGGCATTGGGCGACTCAAGGAAAGGTTCGGGCGAAATCAGCGCGTGTGTTTATCTTTCGTCGCCGCTTTGTCCGCGCTGCTTTCGGTGTTCCAGAATTTCAAACGTAACACCGACGCAGGCGCATAATTCCGCCGCATTGCTTAGGTGTTATGGGGAGAAGCCTGCAGATCGTCGAAACTTTAATACATCATATCTTTAAATGGCAGCGTGAAACCGCTTGGTAAATTTAAGCAATAAGTTTCCTATGTTCTAATGCTTGTATCTGGTAGGATACCCTAGAAAAATAAAAATCCTTGAGGCGGTCCCTATAGAGAGACCGTCACGCTCGTTACAGCCGCAAAAGGATGGCACGGGCGCTCTCCTCGCCTCGCCATTGTTCTGTGTTCTGTCGGCAGAACCGGCCGCTTGCCCAGAGCACACGAAGCGGCCAAAGAAAACACGCAGCGGGGTTTGTTCAAAGGTTTGCACAGTGCTTCCTCCGACGGGGTGCTGCCAGAAAAGCCGAACTGCTCACGACGTGGCCGATCGGGGCACAAAAATGGCCCCGCGCGGCGGGTTATCGCCGGGGTGATCCCCCATTCGCAGGGCTACCTTTCGGCGCACATCTCCCACGCCGGCGAGAGGCCGCTACGAGACGACCCACTGGCCGTTCATCAGAGCAGCCGCCGTATATGAGCAGGGGTGCCGAAAGGCGCCGCGAGTGCGCCACAATGTGCGGCCCGTTGGCGTTGCGGGCCGAAAAAGACAGGGGCCGCCCTTATTCGCCGTACGATTACAACCACAGACCGCGCACACACGACCACTCGATTCTTAAGAATGAACAAAAAGAGAGAGAAAAAAAGAAGTTACGATACGTCGCGGAAGGCTATATGCGGCAACAAGAGCTGCGCCCAAGTCGTACTTCGCAGGGCGGTGCGAAAGCACGACCCCGAAGAACAGCACGGAGCAGACAACAAAAGGCGAGCATAAGCCACGCGTGGCATTTCTGCCACGTACAGAGAACCTCGCGGAGAAACTCGCCGCCGCGGAGGTCAGCGGGACGCGGAAGCGCCTTAAAGCAACGCGCAGGTGTCGACGCGGCGGGCGCACCACACGGACACGTAATGCGCGCACGGCAGGGCGACGGGGCTATCACGAGTTGCGCGGCAGGCTGAAAAGAGCGCGGCAACGATTTCCGCCCGTGCGCGGAGGCGACTCGTTCACCGACGCCGTCGGTCCGACGGTCACACAGGCCCTCCGCGACGGTGGTATATAAAATTAGAAGGGTTCAACGCTGCTGAACCAATTATTGAGCGAAAGCATATTAGCTGCGGGTGACCGAGCGTTATTTTCTTTTTCTTCTTCCTCAGTCCACATATAGATCCTCGCTTTAACCAACACGTATGACCTATAGTGCCTATATGACCTATATGACGTATGACCTTTAGTGGCCTATAGGGGTAACGTGAATGCCAGGGTCCTAGCAGGTTGATTCTGACATAACTGCCCCATGTGAAACGAGAGACCGAAGTTGGCAGCTCCTGCCAGCCCGTGTGTCACGTGGGGTGTGACGTCGCAGCGTCACGTGGGTAAGACGTAACTGCGGCCGGGTCACGCGAAGGCTTGAAAGTGCGAGTAGTATTGCTTTCGCAATAATACGTCGTTCTGGGTCGCCAAATTTTACAACTTCAGCAGCGGTATTTTCTCCCATAAAGTTTTTACCAACAACTGGTACCACAACCATTCGGCAGCCAGATTCACACGCGAAATTCTGCGTGCAAATGTCTCACAGATGCTACCTCATCGATTCCCCGCAGAAGCATCTGTACTGCACCAGAGGTGTCCCACAACTTCTACCACTCCCTCCCTAGTCATCTTCAGTTGCAGAGGAACCCGTTACTACGTATTAGCCGTGTATGTGCAGCGCACGGTTAGAAGGAGCTGTGCGGAGGGGAAGCAAAAGTGAGGCCGTAAAAAAGTAGTAGGCGAGTCTACGTAGAAGGCATTCGTCCAATACGTATTAAAGAAAAAGGAAAATCTCAGAGCTACTCGACGGTCTTTGAGGAAAGGCGCCGCGAAGGGTCAATTTCTATTCCCACTGGAAACTTATTTAATTTTCTATATCGGCCATGCATTTCGTAATATTTACCGTCAATAATAAGCATTTTTTAGCTCGTAAAGTTGCTTACGGTTAATGCGGAAGCAGTTTGTTTGTTTTATGCCGCAGAAGCAGTTGACGCGATTTCCACGACACTACTACGCCCAGACACGCCATTTTAAAATGTGCACTACGGGAAGCCAACTTTGCAAGCTGACAAAAGAAAAAAAAAAAAAAAAGCATGGTTTTGACTGTATTTCGAAATGCATGGCAGATAGAGAAAATTTAGAAACCGGACTCAGCTTCTACGTCGGCAGCCTCCATTTTTTTAATATGCCGTTGGTCCTTCAAATCAAAAGTAAAAAAAAAAGTTAATTTACCCGTTACATCACTGAGCCCTATCACGTACATAACGTCCGCCTTGCTATACAGCCCACCTGCGCTAACTGCACCCACATATATCCCTGACACAGCTCAAAATAACGATTTGTAAAACAGTCCTAAAAAAAAGACCTGATATATGCCGGCTTCGCGTCGATCAGCGCGCAGCGTTTTTGAATTCTACCGCACTGCTCTGCGGGTAATGAGAACATGGCCGAACGAGAACGCGTATAAGAAACGGGCAGTTCGGTGAATGCCCGCGACGCTCACAAGAGGAGAGAACAGTACGTGCCGCCAGCCTGCCGAGCGAAAGTGGGACGACACGACCTGGAACGGACGTCCCCGCATGGACAGATGAAGGGGAAGGCCCCCGCGTCGGGCAACGTACGCCACACGCAGGGGAGGCCGAAACAAATTGCCGCCTCAGCCCCTGCGAAACGATTGCCACCAGAAAAAATAGCTTAGCGCGACTCCGCACGGCCATGGGAGTGCGAACAGTTCAGTGCGACCAACCTGCGAAATCCATCCGAGCTTCAAACGCCGCCGGCGAAAAGAGCGCGGTGTACAAACGCGGGCTCGCAGTGCAGAAAGCAGGTATTTCTTGGGTTCCCCAAAATTTTCCAAGAGAATTCACTTTCCTGTCTCGTCTATATGCGCTGTTTTCTGTCATGTTTACTGCCCACCAACTAGCCCAGCTTCAGATTAGTACCGTATTTTCCGCCTGGTCTGCGTTGTCGAGTGCCGAGCCACCGAGCAAAAGGGCGGCAGCAACCCACCAGGACTCTACCGCTGGTTCAGTGATTACTGATTAGGGACATTGATCGTTAGGGCCCGCGGACGCGGGTTATATCCCGGGTGCGGCGGCCGGTTCTGATGGAGGTGAAACGCACAACGACCGCGTACTGTGCAATGTCGTGATCAAATATTAGCGGTGCCCTTCGCTAATCCGTTCCTCATAACCAACGCCAGTTCGGGATGTCGAAGCCCCAATAAAACTAGAAACTGTCAGGAAAACTCCTCATGCATATACAAGCTCTCCTTACCACGTCTATTCAAACAGTCCGAACCATGGCGCATTCTGCGTGATCCGGGCAGCTTTCTGAACAAGTACGGCCATCTCGCATATGTTGTAAATGTTTGGTTTGGTTGGTCTGGTTATTGGGGTTTAACGTTCGTCCCAAACCGACTCAGGCTATGAGCTAGAGACGCCGTAGTGGAGGGCTCCGGAAATTCCGACCATCTGGGGTTATTTCGGCATATGTTGTAAAAGAGCTGTATAGTTAAGTCTCTGATACGATTTCTCTTTTTCGGCACCCTATGAGGGAGCCAAAATAACGGCTTGAGGGGCTAGTTGGTGCTGCATCGTATTCAGATATGTGGCGCAACAAAACACAAACACAAGAGAAGATACACAACACACGCGCACACTTGGACGATGTTTATGGTCTGAGAGGAAGAAAGTGCCACTATCCCCTTGGTAAAGAACAGGAAGAAGAGAAGAAGAGGAAGATGAGATTGGTCACTGCCATGTTTGGACGATGTTATTGTCTGCGAGGAAGAGAGTGCCATTATCCCCTTGGCAAAGAAGAGGAAGATGAGAAGAAGAGGATGATGAGACGTACCTGAGTGTAGAAGAGGAGGAGTGGTGAAGAGGAAGTGTTTTCAGATTCTTATTACAGTTGGTAGTGTGCGCGTGTGTTGTGTATCTTCTCTTGTGTTTGTGTTTGTTGCGCCACATATCTGAATACGAGGGAGCCAAGCAAACCTTGAAAGCACGCAGCGAGCACGTGTACGGCGCCCGTTGTTCGCCGACGCTGCAGCTCAGCAGCGGATGTGCAGGCACGAGATTATATACGTTAACCCTGATGCTTAAACACCGGTTCCTGACGCAACAATGTTCTGTACTGCATTTATTCGATTTCCTTACTGAACACGATTATTACTTGTGCGAACCTACTTGCGAGTTTATCAAAATTTTCCCTATCATATATTTTCTTTCTTTCGGTAATACATATTCTGGCTTTCTTTACGACACTTACAAGAAAGCGCTTTCAGCTACACTGTGAACGGGCACAAGGAAAGCATGATTTGTGTTTTTTTTTTTTTTTTATGAAAGTACATTTTCTGGTATTAACTGTTTTGCGAGGTAAGGAAAGCGATATATTAAGAACACAGCTACTATAGGGCCTGTCTCGCCATATGAGCGTTAAGGACATCCGAGCAGTTAAGGGAAAAGGAAACGCATACATCACGCGCTGTGTGAATAATCGGACTATCAACTCAGAGGTCGCCAGCTCCGTATGTATATTCCTAAATAAGTGTCCACCCAAGAAATGTAGCCTCAATGCTGTGCAACGAAAAAAGAAAACTACTGCGCGCACTAGCCTTTGGTGGGAAGTGGTTGCTATTGCAAGTGGCGCGGATGCAGCGCCAAGTTCTGAGAATTTAACGGACGTACAGAGGTGGCCAAACAAAATATCCCCTATTATGGAGACCGGGGAAATAATTTGTCTTTCCCGAACTAAGCACGGCAGACCAGCAAAGGGAACGCGTAGAGCAAAATGAAATACAACTAGTTCACAACGCTTTGAAAACGACCGCCCCTGCATGATCGTTCAACCCAAAGGCCTCGTAAGCACACAAGGGCTAGGCGCGTATCGCAAACGCGAGTAGCCCACCGCTGCCATTGAGTGTGCGGGGTTCTCCACGGCACCGCCGTTATGGGGAAGGACTCCCGAGGCAAGGGCGAAGACGGCAGAGGTCACAAACCATCAGCAATACGCTCGATCCCCGAAAGAATACAGCTCGCGGAGAGAGAAATAGAAAAATATCAGGCCACTCCGACGCCGTTAGCTGCAAGGTCTGGAGGTGCTTCCGCCGAAAGTCAAACAGAGAGGAAGAAATATTAAAAAACAAAGGGAGGGGGGGGGGGGGGGGTGTAGATGCCAGCCGAGCGTCCGCATAATCGTACGTGAACGGCCATTGGTCGTACCGAGATACGTAGGAAACACTACAATAAAAGCAACAATAAAAAGGGACATTGAACGGAGAGCAGTTTGGAAGGAAAGGCTCATCGTTTCGCTTTGTTTTCTCGACGATCTTTCGTATTTTTTTTTTTTTCGGCGCGTAGGTTATAGAGACGAGAAGAATGCATCGCGGAGCGTCGTTTCGACGCGGAGTCCTTGGCCCTTTGAGAAAATGTGCTCCACGCGGGCACGAAGCCGCCGGTGCACCGGTGGTGATGGCGGCAGCGGTAACGGCCGCATTTGAAAAAAAGTGCAAAGGTCGCAGAAATATTTCCCGGCCATGCAGAGAACCCGCCGAGACTGAAACGTCGTACGAACGAGAGAGAGAGAGAAAGGGGGGGGGGGGGGGGGGAAGAGAACCTCATTCGTGAAGAAAAGAGGCCGGTCGCACGGTGCACTTACACGCACGCACGCACACACCCACGCGGTCTCTTCCACACAAAGGCCGCCCAGTGGAAATGGGTGCGCGAGCTAGCAGTGCACGGTCGAATAAATGCCACACATCCATCGCCCGCGACCGGCCTCGGGCGAATGGCGCCGCCATTTCGAGTTCTTTGCCTATAGCTACGGATAGCCACCGTAGCCTAGAGGCGAGAGAGCCGATTCGTAACGACCCGGCGGGCAACCCCGAGAGAGTTCAGCGAATGAATAGTACTGCTATTCGGCCACCTCCTGTATACAAAGCCCGAGACAAACGCATTAACCAGCACCATGGGTAGTCGTTAGGTCTATCTCTTTAGATTCATTACAAAAAAAAAAAAAATACAAGTCGGAAAGACAGGCGCCTAGAGCTGCGCAAAGCAACGACCTCGCAGATCAGTCACGGTCACAAGCGAATCGAGTAATATCGGGTCCCGCCTAATTACAAAATAAATAAAAAAAGAAAAGAAAGAGAAGCGGGATTAATAACTGATTTTCTGGTACCGAAACGTCGGTTGATTATGCGTTCCCATATAGGGAATAGACAGGATGTGCCCAGCGGTATGGGCTTCATTTACTGCCACGTTTGACGCCGTTACTTAATCGGACCTCCCTCACAACGCCATCAAGGGAGGAAAACGTTATGGCCCTTGCGTCAGTCGCGTATGCGCACTTGGGAACCGTGGGAACGGATACGAACGCTAATCACGCACCGAAGCTGAAAAACTAAACAACGAAAACGGAGACATTATCCGCGCTGCCGCAAGGGCGAAGCACGCGCGTGACGTTGCCTTTAAATGCTCCGCGGCGCCTTCGTGTACGCGAGCGCATCATTTCAAACCGGCTGCCGGAAGACCTGAAACAAAGCTCATTTGAGAAACCGGTGCAGAGCGGCTGCACTTTTCGACAGAGGCTACTGCAATAAAAGGCTGTTACGTGGCTAATGCTATCCTTCACCTTTTCTGCCGACCCGCATTCATAACGCCGAAAAATGGGATATCGTGCAGACAGGCCACAATCAAAAGGCGGGCAGTGCGGAAGATATCAGACCGGACCAATTACCGAAGTAAAATAATGCTTTTCAAACTTGCTGCAGCAGCTATATACGAAGTAAGCAACACTTGCGAGGGGTCGACGCCACAACTCGCGCATGCATGCCCTGCGGCCAGATTATATAAGTGCCTAGAGGTGAATAGAGTGAGGCAGCCATGAGTTCTGCAGCCATGTGTGGAAGGCAGCCAGCAACTTTTCTTTCTCCAATATACAGTCCACCTTTTAAAACAGCCTCGAGTTGTTCGTCGGCGGTCAGGCTCTGAGCTCGGAAACTGGTACAATTATACCGAAGTATGAGTGTATAAATTCCTGATTATGGCGTATTAATATCACAGCAATGGCGACCTTGCATCACAAATCGTGAGCGGCCAAGACGACACTAGCAAGTGATGAAAGGAACGTAGAAGCAGTGTAAACTTCCGGCCAGGACTGCGGAAGCCTGTACATCACACGGAGAGCAGAGCATTCGGAGTGATTTTTTAGACGGTGCAAAACTTTCATGAAGAAGAACTTGCTTCAGATTTATTTCACCCTGGGGTGACATTAGGGGGCACACGGAGCTAAGAGGCACACCTTCATTTCGCTGATTAATTAAATAATGTTATTCGACTTTTTAATTCTTATTTTAGTAAGTATGTTGTAATTGGAGAATTGAATGCCAGCGGAGTGACAAAAACTCTGGATGGAGCGATGTACGTCACACGCGCTGTGCTACGGTGTGAAGCTTCCTATCAGGCTGACAGCTGTGGGCCTAGCTCATAACGCGCGCTACAATTTTTTTTAAAGATATTTTTTCTGGGCTGTACTAAACGGAGGACGAGCTCCGATTCTGCAAATACAACATAACATTTAAGATAAAAATGTATGAGGGTAATTAACGCATTCACTAAATTAACGAACTAATTGTAGCCGTCTGCCTCTTACCTAGTGTCCTTAGAATAAAAGGTAGCGCAAAAGGACCAGTTTTATTGAATACCTTTGCATCGGGCGAGGAGGTTGTCAAAACGCCTCCTCTCTGGACTGTTGCAAACCGGTTTCGCTGCCACCTCCACCATGTTGACGTCAGGCGAACACAACAGCCCAGCGAGCAATATGGTGACGCCCAGGAGGCCCTCGTTGCAAACGTCTATACCTAGTGTCCGCCGTGGCTGGCTAAAATAACTGTAAAGTTATCTCTCTCTCTCTTTTTTTTTTTTTGAAATTTTGAATCTTCTAAATAAACCACTCCGCATAATATAGAGTACACTTTCATCGAGCCGCCTCCACTGGCTTTACAGTAGATTTATGGTGATAGAGCGAAAAACCTGTTCAGAGAGAGAGAGAGAGGAAACAAACAAACAAACAAAGAAAGAAAGAAAGAAAGAAAGAAAGAAAGAAAGAAAGAAAGAAAGAAGAAAGAAAGAAAGAAAGAAAGAAAGAAAGAAAGAAAGAAAGAAAGAAAGAAAGAAAGAAAGAAAGAAAGAAAGAAAGAAAGAAAGAAAGTGCGAAGATGCGGGCCGCTTGCTGTCAGCCTCAGGCAAAATATCTGCACGCTTGCTACTGCACTGTTCCTTTATATCTGACTTCTACCCACTGCCTCTTCCAGGGGCGCTTCCTTAGCAGGAAAAACCAAAGCGGACTCCGCGCAGCAAGAGACTCCGCTGTCGCATGGCCGATTCCCATAAGTGATCGACAGAGCGGCGAAGGCTGCATAGCGAGCACATGACTCTGGAGAGCCCCACTGCGTGCTGACCTTTGACAGCGACCAAGGACGCGCCCCGCGGTGTCGTTCGACAAATTCCGATACGCGTGCCGAAACTGCACTCGCTTCGGTTACGAGGCAGGTCATAGCGAAGGTCCCTGCAGACCGTTTGAAGCAACCTCGATCGGCTCCGAAGTCGAGACACTCGACGCAGTTTTGCGAGGCCGCAAACCCGCTAACTTGAGTTGGTGCGTACAGAACGTCGCCAGGCCGCCGCGACGGGCCGACGGAGAAGCTTGCTTGTTTGTTGTGACACGCGCATAACAAGCAAGCACGGGCCAATGCACAGATTTCAAGATAAATCTCAACACTAATCCAAAGCTGAAACTATACTGCTAAACAACGGTTGCAACTGATTCCCTTGCGTCAAAAGCTACTCCTGCAGCAACCATTAACTCCACGGCTCACTACGCGGCAAAGAGGGCGAGAAATAACCCAAAGTCGTTTGGTAGCAGTCTCTTCTTTCGCCACAGTCAGGATCAGAGGCGCCACTCCAAGAAACGCAGAGCAACCGTGTGCACCGCGAAACACAATGGCTCGAGCAGTACGGTGCTATGGCTCGCTCGAAAATTGGCGGTGAAGCGCAACTACACGCTCACGCGCTGTGTGTCCCGCCAGCGTCACGAACAATGGAACAGGAGAGCGCAAGAAACCTCACAACTCGGCGGCAGCGAACTATACGAAGCATCGAAGCTATAGCCAGGCTACACCTTCGCGTACGCAATAAAGCCGAGAGGCGGGCAACAAGCGCGCGCGGCTCCCGAAGATGCATTTCGCGATGAACCGCCTTCACCCCAGCGCAATCCTCGAAAGCAAATAAATAAACCAGGCTGTCGGAAAACGATTTTGAAACGGTTTATAGACCAAGGCGGCGTTTCTGTGCATCAGACACGAGTCGCCAAACTCGAGCAGCACACTGCAGAATCCCCAGCAATGGAAACAACGGAGACGAATGCGGGCGCGTTTGCACACACGAAACGAATAACAAACTAAAAGCGGAAGGAGAGAACTATGCGCGCAGGGCTCGCGAGAGCGAGGCAAGGAAAGAGACAGGTCGCAAAGCGGCAGTTGGCCGCTTTCACACGGAGCTTTGGACCCTAGAACAAAAACGCAAGAACGCCGCGGCCGCACGCGAGCGGCGCACTTTTTCCCGGCAGCCAACGGCAGCAGAACAGAGCCCGCGCGCGCTCTGCAAAGGAAAGACGCGCGCGCACCGCCGCAGCCGCCCGCGCTCTCAGAGGCGATTTGGCGACCCGATGCGAGGAACGAGCGCGCCGCAAAACTTGGGGGCTTCCAACGAGCGCTAGCTACGCAGGGTAGGAGAGGCAAACAAACGCCTTGGCACGCGAACCGATATCGCCAACATTTGTCTCACTCTGCCGGGGCCATGCAGGATGAACAAAACAGAGAAAGCGCGCGCAGTACTATGCGAAGAGGCCCTGGGAACATTTTCTTCGCTGCAGAATCAGTTTTAAGGGAGACGTGTGTGTGTGCGCGCGCGCATATAGATTGTTGAGAACGCTTTGCCCCCCCTCCTATGCAGCGGCGTTTCAAAAAGCCTTTGAATTTTTCCCCCCTCTTTTTTCCTGCATCCTCGCACTGCAGCGAGTACCAATACCACCACCATCGTTCTAGAACGCTCTCTGGTTCGTTCTGCGGGACCGTTCTTCCATTCCCGGCGCATATATGCGAACAAGGGGAGAGCGCAGCATCCTTCAACGTCGCCGCGAACGCCGAAACGTCCGCTCTCCTCGGGAGGATATGCGTGCACGCAAGGCCGGACGTCAAGTGGAGCGGAGAGAAACTAGTACAAGGCATGGGACGCCGAACGCGCCACTGGCAGCACGATAGAGAACCGGCTGTGTGTATATACGCACGAGGACATCGAGAGTCAAAAAGAAGAAAATCACGGAATGGGGCGGGGGGGGGGGGGGGGGGGGGGTGAAACCTGTGCGCCACTCGAAAAAGATCAATTCTGTACCACCCAGCTGGGAATGCACGCGAAATCCTCTTTTTGATCAGTTCTTGTTTCTTCCGACTGCGAATAAATAAAAGGGTAAGAAGGGAGACAAACAGCGCGAGAAGAACCAGCGCCACACGTCTGCGGCGCAAACGAAGAATAACGGGTGATCCCCTTTTTTTTTCTCTCTCTCTCTTGCTCTCTTTCCGACGCCGCAGCTGTGTCGGGAGCCAACGCGCTTCTCGGCTCGGGGTCAAAACCGGGTTCGGTGAGCATACTTCATCGGGAAACGGCAGCGCCTCCGCAGCCAGCAGCAGAGAGCGAGGAGGATGGGGGAAAGAAAGGAAGAGGAGCTGTTTTGGTTCCGTCGCCCCGCCAGATGAAAACACGCAAGCCTCGCGTGTCGCGCCAGCAGCCCGAAGCGCGAAGACGCGCGCATTCGTCAAAGTGCCGCGCCGCGACACACATCACCCAAGACTCAGCGTGTATTTGGAGGCGCTAGGAGCCTCGACCAAGCCGCGGCAGCCGCTCTGTCATCATTGGAAGTCGGCATCATCCGTCTCGCCAGAGCGTGTCCTCTAAGCAAAAATAAAGAATGCGCTGTCGCTAACGTCCTTTGGAAAGAGCAGAAATCAGGGGGCAGACGGCTGCTACACTGTTCAGGTCGAACACCGGCAGGAAAGACAAATCATAAAAACTTCGGGCAAAAATTTGTCGCTGTACGAACACTGGCATGACCTACAATGTGGACTCTCAACTGGCAGTCACAATAACCCAGCTCTCGAGACACCATGTGAACACGGAATATTCATCCGCGCCCTTACGGCTCCTGTTCAATCTCCGTCCGGTCTCACCGAAGGCAAGCCGTCAGCTAGGGCGCCATGAAGACCGCAAACGAACAATAAATAAATAAATAAATAAATAAATAAATAAATAAATAAATAAATAAATAAATAAATAAATAACCGCAGGCATGTCAAAGCCAGCGTTGTAGAGGGTTCCACATTCCGAGAGATGCTACAGTGTCGTATAGCTGCTCAATTCGAGGAGAATCAGTCTGGCTCAGATGTCGAGACAGACCCTGAGTTGGTATACCTCTGCGCGGAAACTACACCCTTCCGGGGAACGCGAATTACTCTTCTCGTCACTATTCACGGATAACAACAGGAGCGCACAGAGCGGTGTTATCGCAAAAAAACTGCGCCAAATACAGCCAGAATGACAATTGGTTCCTCCCCTTCAACAACAGGCGTTCGGAAAAGCAACCGAACAATTTAGGTAAAGGCGTGATAGCCTTTCTCTATGCTGTGCTATGTAGGAAAAAAAAAAAAATGCAATCGACTTTGGCATCGCACTTGGCTGGTACTTCGTTCATGGCGGCGTAAAAAAGAAAAAGAAAGAAAAGAAACACCACAAATGATGTATCATTCCGTAGACTTGCCATAGTTAAATAAATGTTCCTCTTTTTCTCCTTTTCTTTTTTTCTTCTTTTTTATCGAGTTCATAACCCGTTCATAACCCAAAAAGCTCTCAGTGATATTGCCTTAGTCCGCTCTAAAAAAAAAATGTAACTATACGTAACTCACAATTCCCATCCCTTGGTGCCCAGCCAGGCGAGTTCGAAACCATATGCGCCCGGGAGGCCGAACGCCCGCTTTAGCGAGAATTATTCACGCGTTCGTCCCGTGCGCGCGGTGCTCGAATAACGCACCCTGATCCGTGTTAGCGGAGCCACAGCTGCTATTAGGTGGCCTGGTTTAATTAGAATCGGCTAGTGATTAACAAGCAAGAAAGGGGGTCGCTGAAAAATCTATTTCCCAAAGAACGGGCTGTTGAGCTGCGCAATGCCCCGCGGAGCTTCTGCTCACAAGCGCACACGCGAGCCCGTCCGGGCAGCTCAGCCCAGTTTTTTATATATAGTTTGCTCACGTCAAGAGCTGGGTGCGAGCGCGCTCTGCCCTGCGAGACCGCCACTCGACGTCGCTTCCAGATGCGTCCGCCTGTGGCCGCGGGCCAACGCAGGGAGTTCGAGCTCTCGTGGGCTTCCGGCTCGCACTGAGCGAGCATGGAAGGCTGCCGTCGGTAGCCTTGCCCTCCGCACGAAAGCTTCACAGCCGCCTCGCACTGAATTACCGCAGTGAAGCTTAGCACGGCACTGCAGGGAGCGCCCCTGGATTGGAAAGGTGGCGCCTGAACGCGACGTGTTTCCGCAAGTCTACACGTGTATATAGAGCTGACACTTTCTATGCACATGTAATGCTGCCATTACATTAATTTATTTCCCATACCCTCTGCCCCTTTCCTGGGACAGTGTTCGCACTCGTTCGAATTTGAAAGATAAGCAATGGGACCCGCTTAGCATTGTATACAACATTGTATACATACATTGTATGTATACAATGCATGGTATGGTATAGTATGGTATGGTATGGTATGGTATGGTATGGTATGGTATGGTATGGTATGGTATGGTATGGTATGGTATGGTATGGTATGGTATGGTATGGTATGGTGTGGTGTGGTGTGGTGTGGTGTGGTGTGGTGTGGTGTGGTGTGGTGTGGTGTGGTATGGTATGGTGCGGAGGGAGGGGTGGAGTGGAGTATGGTGAGGTATGGTATTGTATGGTATAGTATGGTATGGAGGGGGGGAGTGGAGTGTGGTGGTGTATGGTATGGTATGGTATCGTGTGGTATGGTATGGTACGGTACGGTACGGTATGATACATGGCTTCAAGTGCAGCCGGTTCAACTTATAAGAGCGCGTTAAACACGACTTCGCAACTTCGCAATGCGGAGTCATAATTGAACGCCTACGATACTTCCCGATGTGATGTGCCTTTCGAGCAAGGAAGCGCGCGTCCGCACAAGTCAGCGCCCACGCGGATGGATTTATCGACGGCATTCATGCAGGTAGTAGGAGATGCGGCAGCATGGCCTCCCATCAATACATCACAAACACGCAAGGACACGAACCTTCCATTTTCCTCAATATCAGACAAAGGTGCAATATTTCAGGCAATGTTGCCATTGGGTACGAGCATATGCGCGGCACAGATTCCTCGTACCCTGTGTTTACCCAACGCCCCATGGCTGTCCGGGCGCACCTCTTGGCCGGCTCGAACAATCGCGATCATCTGTACGTACACCATGCAGGGAGAGGGTGTGATCGGCTTCGTGATTGTGGAAGTCCGTCTCCCGTTCGCTGCGCAAGGTATAGTCATTGCCTCCCATTTTGAACGATGCAGCAGCATGATAAAATGCCACAAGAGAGCGAGACCCAGCGCGCAAAAATAGCACGGCGCGCGTAGGGCACGCTTCCAGGCCCCGTAATAAAAGAGTACTGCACGTATAGTGCAAGACCACACGTGCCTCAAGGTGATCGATATATCAACGATTTCGGTAGAGCGCGGGCCTCGATGCAAAATGTATGAAAATGTATACGCAATCAGATGGGCGTAGCTATCTCGCACTTACTGCTGAAGCTCAGCGTCTTTGTGTACCACTTATAGCAGCATTTTCTTAAAGGGCAGGACACGACCCCAGGCCCCAGATGGTAGGTCTAAAGATAGCGGAGCCCACGAATGCCCGCTAAAGCCGACCATTTAACACCGATTTCAGAAACGATGCCATGTAGGCACATGAGTTACTATAGGCACACTGACGTGCCCAACTTCGAGCAAACGTGCACAACCCTTACGACCAGCAGAGAAACGCGAAGAAACAAACGCGAAGGCATAGGACACGCTCGCGAGCACACGTCGAGACCCCCATTAGCGTCTGCAGCCCTGACCTGAAGCTCCGGCTGGCACTCGGCCTTCAAAACTTTTCTGTGCCGCTTACTGCTTGGTGTCGCATTCCCGAGCGTTTGTTATCGACGTGGCTGGTAACCCTGGATTGCAACGCGGGTGCAATGAGACGGCAGGACATATATATTCAGTATGACTATCACAGCAGTGCCGAAATACCGTCCCATATGCTGTGCGCTTAGCGCATTCATCAACGGCCGCTGGCGACGGGGATGAAGATTCTCGGACAGTGACCGCGGCACCATCGGCGGTGAACGCGGCTGCCATTGCAGGCATTGCTCCTTTCCCTGTAAGTGTCAGACCTGAGCTTCACGCTCTTGCTCCTTCGTCTTCTTCGCCTTTATGTTCTCTCATCCCATTCCCTCGCTACAAAGTGGCAGACAAGTGCGTTTCTCAAGGTTAAACAACTAGCATCTCCTTCTTCCATTTGGGCTTCTCGAAAGTTAGTTGCTACTAAAGCTTAGGGATTCCGACCCACGCGGCGATCTAAACCCGGGTTCCAACATAAGCGGCGCCTTTTAGAAAACGATCGTTTAAAACGAAAATATCATCGCAACGAAGAGGATGTGGAGACCCAAGCGTAACGCGGACGAGCTCAAAACCGATATCAGCCGGAGACGGCTCTCTGCCGGCGGTTATAGCTGTCGCTGCTCACTGCAGTAGCCACGCGGTGCACATATAATGAAGCTCGCTGGCGGCGGTAATGGTGCGCGACCGCGCGGCGTCTGAAGGGAACGGCAGCCCGCGCGCACTCAGACAACGCACAGGCGCACACACAAGCGCGCGCCGCGACGAAGGAGACAGGCCCCTCCCGCACAACCACTCTGCGCATAACGAAAGGGTTTCAAGAGGCTGCCGCGCACTCCAACCCTACATAGGACAGACCCATTGCGTAGCGCTCTTTCGCCGCCACCAAACGCACAAGCGCGCGCAAGCAACTGCGCGCGGCGCCAACTCGCGCGGGATTAGCCCGCCCAGTAGCGAGGAAACGATGCGAGCACGAACGGTTCCTTTTAAATCCGCAATGATTGCAAGACGAAACGAGAAGCGGACACGTGCGGGGAATATACTGCGGCTCACAAGCGCCGTGCGGTGGCACCGGAACGAAGAGCACCGCCACGTGACCACGCACACCTAATGTGTACGCACTAGAGGGGTGAGCGCATAGTTCTCTTTAGTTCAGCTTTCCCCTTCTCCCTGCACTTTTTGTTTGTTTGTTATGGCCGAAAGCGCGCGCACTGCAATGCACCCGAGTGAGGCTTAGAGCTCGCTCCTAGGAGCGCAACAAGAAACACCACCCTCTCCTTTTATCTTGCTTATTCCTCCACTCGGGCGTTCTCTTCTATTGTTGCGCCCCAGCGAATGAAGCGCCCCGAGCATGAAACAGCGCGCCAAATCCGCATATAAACAAAGCGTCGCCAGTCGGTGTGTGGGGGTATACAGACATTACGACCGCATCTGTTACAGCCGAAAAAGAGTCCGGAGAAGAAAGAGAAAAAAGAACAGCGAGAGGACGAGGAAGTATGAATTACCGCGGGTGCCCGGCACGTAATGACTATAACCAGGTGGATGAAGAGGGGGAGGCTGGAGAGCAAGAGTAAGAAGCACTCCCACCGGAGCTTACACGCGCAAGAGTCCACGGGACAACATGCGCAAGAAAAAGGACGGATGCAAGCGGAACGCCTTCTCGCCGCGAAACTAAATTCAAGCCCAAGAAGGAAATAGTGCAAGGAGGAAGGGGATCAGGAGGAAGAGGAGAGGGCTGAGACTCTGGCGGTGCGCCGTCGGCTGGGGACCCATGACAAAGCGGCGGCGATTTGCGCGGCCAGCGCAGCGGAACGCCGGCGGCGCCGAGGCGGGCCCCGGCGACGTGCAGTATATACATACACGCAGTCCGGCGGCGGCAGAGCACGGGGTCGTTATCCGAGCGCCAAAACGACCGGGGGGCGGCGGAGAAAGCGCCGGCGCAACCGAGGAGAGGACTCGCGCGGACGTCAGCGCCAAGCGAGCATCGCCTGGAAAAGGGAGAAGCAAAGCAGCTCGGCTGGGCTGCTGCGCACACTCCGCGACCAGGGAAAGACCCCGTGGCGCGTAAATATATACACGCGGGAGACTGGTATACGCGGACAGTGCGGCGACGGCGAGCGGATATCTGTTGCGTGCAGTGCACGGCGTCGGCTATTTCGCATAGCGATAGGGCAAAGACGACATCGGGGGACCTCGGCTCTCCGAGACCCGAACGGGGCATTCGGCAATAACAAGCCCGCCAGCGAGCGACGACTTTCTCGAGCTACGCCAGCTGAGGACGCGAAACGTTCCCGTTTGTCAAACGAACGACGTGGCTCACATTCGGCAGTGACTGGATTCCGGCTGGAGATGCAAAGTAATGCGAAGGCGGGGAGATTGGTGAAACCACGCCCGAATGGCTGTCTTGCCTGTGGGGACGAGGGTAAAGGAAAGACGGAAGGAATACCAACTGAGAGAAAAACAGAAGGAACACTGAGGAAAAGACACAAATTAGTGTGGACAAAAAAAAAATACATTGCAAGCCCCGAGTTAAAGAATGAGGAAATACGGTTCCCATCTTTGGAAATGGGTCACTGTCACTGTGACAGACCTGTCGGTTTCCATGAGGGCGCCCATGTGTGCGACCCTGAAATAACTAAGCAGAGCTTTGGTTGATCTTCTGAGCGTATTGAAGAAAACAGTCTGGCAATCTTGACTTCCGGTGACTGGACCGTGTACAATCGGCTGTCGAGATCACAACGCGGAAAGGCGTGCGTGTAGTACAAGCGCCCCTCAAGCAAAGTCACTGAAGCGTTCAGTTCCAGTGACTCTCTCAAGAGGGCAGCAATGCCACGCGGTTCACTTCAAGACAATTATTTTCCATTCTGAAAATGAGTCGCACAAAAAGGAAACCCCTTCCGCCTTCTGCGAAAATTTATTCGACACTGTGATCTGGATTCTAAACTGTGGCACGGGCAGCTGATGTGTATTTTGGGTTATCGAGTCCGGAGCGACGCAAACCTGCAAGGTCAGAGATGTGTGCCTCAAATTCGCAAGCTTAATCAACATCTAAGCGCTGTTACGGCGAAGCCACTCCCGGCAGAAAAATCGCTAGAAAGAAAAATTCCAAGAAGAATCCCAACTTAACAACTCAACGCAATCGCCGCATGCAGGACTATGGACCTTGCAGAGTAATAACAAAAACGTTCGCAACACAAAGGTAGGGAAGACTTTGAAAATACTCAGATTTAGAAGATTGGCTGTGGGATAGTTGTAATAAAGGATACGGCTACTAAATGCACTAGCTATTTTTTAAATGGATGTAACTAGCATTGGGTTCAAAATTGCAATTATATTTACTCAGTACAGTTTTCTTTTTCTTTTTTCTTTTCATGTTGCTTGGTTTTTCATTCTTGTGCTTTTTCCTGAAGTCTACTGCATGCAAACGCCTCAAATATTGCGTCGGTGTACATAATGTCTAGAATTCCTCGCTTTAAGAAAAAAAAAAAATGTGTTTTCTTCCCTAGCGACATAAAATTGCCATCGATTAATGTTGTATTTTTCAGTTGTAAATATACAATCTTAGACTATTGATTCTAGTGAAGTTCATGTAATAATGCCTCGAATGAACCCCGGTGTTATAAAATTACCACCAATGAACGTTGTTTTTTCAGTCGGAAATATAAAGACTTAGGCTACTGATACTAGTCACGCTCATGTAAAAGGCATCAACTGATACATGTCAAAAATTTCGTTTGGTTACACTTTACAGTTATCGATAAAAACGGCAAACAAGCTTCCAAATGTGCTGTTCTGAAAAAAGAAAATGCAGATAGGAACGCCTCTACAGCTCCGGTCTTTCCCCTCCACAACCCTTACCTTCCCGCTCAACGTCACAACGAAAACCGAACGCTTTGCGGGACAGCGAATAACAAAGTGCAATATTTTTCCCAAAACCTAAAACAATGCTTTATCAAAAGGCCAACAGGACTTTTCACCCATTTAAAAAAAAAAAAAAAAAAAGAGAGAAAAAAAAGGCTTTTGGCACCAGCGACTATGCATTTGACGCTGACGTAAGAAGGTATTTGGATAGGCGAGTTCCCCGCATAAAGCCAATGACATCGTTCCCGTTTCCCTTGCGAGTTCGGGTAAGGAGTGTGAGGGACACTAAACAAAAGGCCGAATGCTGCATAGAGTTAACGGCTCTTAGCGGAGTCAATGCTCTTAATTGGGCTAGCTAGTGAACATCTAAGCAAGGAAGAACATCTACTCTTGTGCGCTAGCACCTTGTCTGAAGTGTTAGTGGAGAACAAACACCTTGGAGGGCGGCGCTGCTACCGATAAACAGTGCCAACACGCGGACCATTTCGGATCTGTAACAAGGGCGAGAATGGAGGCAGTCCGAGGGTCCAAGGCGCGACGAAGGATGCATATGCTCCAGCGTTGACGTGACATGGGCATTGTGGATATACAGCCTTTGTCAAAAGTGTAGAGGCCGGGGGCTCTACTTCTGAGCCGTGTAGTAGAGCTGATTTAGCATTAGTGGAGGTCCTTCCCATAGGAGAGGGTAGGGCAAAAAAATCTTCTTACTCTCAAGAGATTTGGAACATTGTAAATACTTACAAGCCGCACGAAGTGGCTCAGAAGCAGACCCCCTGGGCTCTACACTGTTGACAAAGACTGTACATCTGAGCTCCCTCCCTTCCTGGCTACCCGTTACATGCATTTCTATTGGCGGGGCGTTTTCGTATTGGTCCAATGCGCAGCAATCTGGAGCGGAAGCGCTCAGTGGCTTCGAAGAATTCTTTCGACGACTACGCATCATCAAACTCCAATACTTAAGGTGACGCCGCTTGCGGCTCAATTTTTCGCAAAAGCATTCGTTTTATAGAAATATTCGCGCAACCCTACTGAAAAAAGTGTACGAGGCAATAAACCGACATTTTTTGACACAGTCTCACTCAATTCACGTAAGAAATTACATACAAGTCACATATAATTGCGTAAGATCTCATAGTTTCTATTACGTTAACATAAATTATGGAAGATATTTTATGATAATGATGTGCACCGTATGAGAATCTATGTGATTTGATGAAATTGTGCGAGGTTATTGCCCCGCAGAACTTTTCGTTTTTCAGTGGGGAAGTTACTATCACATGCGTCTATTGGACTCGTGACCGATTCGATAGAAGAGTATTGGTATTATATTCGGTTTCAGGGAACTACAGTTCGCACCTCCCCCTCAAGAAGTGTGTGCCACAATTCTACTTCTGAGTTGTTCCAATATTTCCAGTCATACTGCGGCAGCCAAGCGCGCTAAAAGCATTCGCTGCCTTTCGTCGCATATGAATCAACGGATTACTATAAACAGTCCTGTTGCTGCTGTTGGGCATCGTTTGATAGAAGAAAGCAGAAGTAAAAAAAAAAAAAAAAAAAAAAAAAAAAAAAAAAAAAAAAAAAACACTAAGCCGAAGACTCCAAGTGTGTTTCCGTTCCTTGCACACTCGATCACGTCGTTTCCGGAGACAAAAACCGCTCAACGTAGCGCTTTTACGACAGATAAAACGCCGTCTGGCTCTAGGAAGGAAAGGATGGAAAAAAAAAATTATAAAGGAGATTTAAGCTACCAAAGCAATATGTAATAACAGCATAAAAAGACGCAGAATCCGAAGGCAATGAGTCTGCACAATACGCGCAACGGGAACGGTTGGCCGTTATACAGCCTGAAACGAAAGAGCGGAAGGGTAAGAAATGGAAACGCATTCTTTACACAATTTTAAAACGGCAGCAGAGAGTATAAGACGACAAAAAGGTGCGCAGCACATATCGCCCTTCGTTTGCAACCCCCAGTGAGAAACGTTCCTTTCGGCATTTAGCTTCGTCATGCTTCAAAGTCTCGGCGCCGCGCTCCTACTTGCGGCACCCGGGTTAGGCTCGACGACAGCCGCGGGCGATTCGACTGCACGCGGCAAGACATAATTCAAGGTCCCCTTTTTCTTTCGCGACGAGATCGGGCACAAAGGCGACGCTCGCGAACGAGAGCCAAAAAGGAAAGCGGGAAGTGTATATAGCATACGCGACGGCGAAATAACTTCTCTCGCGCAGAATGGCCTCAGAGGAGCGGGAGCTTTCGACATAAATCCCCAACGAGTGGGCTTGATCGCTCGCGAGAGCGCCAACAACGTATCCGCAGAAGGAGAAAGAGAAGGGCCTGCCGCGCGTAAAGGCAACGACAGAAAAGGGAGAAAATCGAAGATACCCGGGACGCAGCTTGCCACCAGCTTGGTACTCTTAAAAAAACACACAAAAAAAAAAAGATACAAAAGCATCGCAGCTCGACCCTCAACACCAGTACCATGCACCGCCCGCGGCGCGCGCCTCTGAGCCAGGGCTACATACGCGCACACAACATACCGCTGGGGAGAGAGCTCGCCAGCGAAAAACACATATGCCCTTAAAAGAGCACCAAATGCAAACTACAGGCCCTGTACTCCCTTATGCGCCTAAAAGCGACGCCGAGGAAGGAAGGACTCTCAGTGGACACGGCTAAAGCCCGCGACAGGGTCGTCGACACAGCAAAATAAAATGGAAAGTACGAATAAACAAAAAATAGCGAAAAGAAAAAGGAAGCACAGGAACACATCCATAAGGGATCTATCCGGACGCTGCAACTGCCACACACACACAAAAAAAAGAAAGATACGGTGGCCTGTACTCTTTATTCCGTCCACACATAAACACGCAAGCATATACACGGGGACGCTGAAGATCGAATCCCGACAGCATTCATTTACGTATACTGCCTGCGCACGGGAAACTTCGGGATGGGGGAACCTTAAGGGCTCTGCGAGCGATGAGGGGTTTTTGGAGCGCCTAAAACGGCGTTTTCCTTCCCTTTATTTTAAGGAATAAATGGGGGAGAAGGTGGGGGGGACCATCTTTCAGAATGAAGAAAAACGGCCCTTTGCGGATGAGGAGGATCGGGAGAAAGAAACGGGAAGAATGTGGAACGGGAGGCAGTGAGTCTCAAAGCGGGCGGGAATGGGCCAGCGTGCTTGCGCAGATCAACGTCGCGTGCTCGTGCGGCAACGTACCACCACCACAACCACTACAAACGGGCGAGCGTTTGACGATGACAACCGCCTCGAACTGCCGCATAAATGTGCGCCGAAAAACGGGAACCATAAACACACGCAGAAGGAAGACATTTCACGAAAAAAGAAAAGAATATATAAGTATAACACGACGACGGTGAAGGGAGGGGGGGATGTCCGAGGCTAAATGCCAGCCCATGTATGAAACGAGAACATTAAAAAGCAGGCAATGCTGGCAAGAGGGGAGGGGGGGGGGGGGATGAAAAGCACGATACGTTGGGAATCGGCAAGTGCACGTACGCACAAAGCCAAAGGGAAAGGAAGAGAGGGGAGGAAGTTTACAAGGGGATGTCCTCAAGAGTAAGCAGAGCATCGTAGCTTGACGGTGCGAAGCATGAGGGAAAGTCTGGAAAGCTTTGGGATAAGCGTACGACAAAAGGCCCCACACCACCTCTATTGGTGCGCAGTCGCAATCCAAGGTGGTGCTTCGCGTATCAGAGTTAAATGCCGGAGCAAGCAAGGAGGGGAAAGAGAGGACGCAGCGCTCAGAAAATTTCGGAGGGTGTTATGACACGAGATCACCACCATCGCCCTGCCATTTCCTGATCCAGCATATTGAGAATGACAACTACAACAACTGCAGACGAAGTTTTGCGTAACGGGGCTAGTAACGCTTTCTCAATGAAAGAATGCTACAGTGACCTCACCACCTCACCTGATATCACTGAAATGATTTGTGCCGTAAGACCGCCGCTGCGACAGCAACGAGCACGCAGACTTTTGATGTCCGAAGCCACGTACGTAGCACTTGTTTAGCACGGTGCATGCATTGATACACGTTCGTACACACGCTTATCTATTCTTGACCACAAGAAAGGTCTCTCCGGACCCTCACCTGGGCTGGCCCATGGCGCTAGCATGTGACACAGTGCGGTATGCCAAACAGAATGTTCGAGCTATGCTTGGCATACTTAGCGTCGAGGTGGTGCAGTAAATGGCCTGTCAAGTGACCCGCAAAGGCGTCAGCAGTATGAAGATGTAAGATGAGACCGCAACCACGGTCTAGCGCACGTCCGGTACGCAGCTGCGCTTCTTTACCTTGCCATCATTTCACCACTAGCACCGCCCTGCTAGTGGTCTGCTCCAGCTGCACACCAACAATGACGCACTTATTTCACAGTTAATTTTCCTATCCTCATAACCTACAATAGGCTAACATTCATAAGCGAGCGAGAGAAAGGTCGAAAAGGCGCGGTGATCGAGTCTATCGAGAGCGGTGTTTCTGGCCAATCCCGCACAGTGAGTTCGCGTGCCATATGCGACAGAGGCTGCCAAGAACAACAAAAGTGCTACGCTTGGATAACAGGCAATCGCAGCCCGAGGTAGGGCTAAAATGTCAAGATTGCCAAACAGATATTACTCAGCCATATGGGCATCGATACGCTTATAATAATGTCAGCAGTTTCCGAAGCGACCATTCAGCTTTTACAGCTGCACTTTGCGAAGCTGAACGCACTCGCAACTTATCGGAAGAAAGAGGTGTACGCACGTACATTTACATGGGGCGCTCAAAAAATCCATTTCCGAGAGCAGAAACAGCACCCATTAAAGCGTATTCGATACATAACAAAGGCTTACCACATCGCACTGAACGGCACTACAGCGGAATGAATTTATGCACTTAATAGAGCGCCCAGTAACCTGATATCACTTAGCGGCGAAGATCATGCAATCTGTACCGAAAACCTACCAATGTAGAAAAAAAGCGCCACAAATAGGAGAAAAAGAGGGTAAAAGAGGGGGCCGCGCGATGCATGTGAATAAGGCAGAAGGCTTTCATTGTCCTCCGCACGTCCGCTCAGAGAGAGGTCGAGAAAAAAAAAATGAAAGGTCGAAGTTGGACGAGAATTCGCTTTCTTTATGGCGGTAACGGCGACCCCAATAACGATTTTTTTTTTTCTGATCTGATTACCACAAGAATATGAAGGGTGTCTATATGCAAAAACGGGGACGCTGCGCTAGGTTGCACGTGCGAGTCATTCTTCTGACGTGGAGCGTCCAAGAGCACGGGCGAATGTGGACAGGCTGACGCAGTAGTGCGGTCAAAGGAACACGGGCAATCATCATCATCATCATCATCAGCCTGACTATACCCACTGCAGGGCGGAGGCCTCTCCCATATTTCTCCGCTTAACCCGGTTCTGTGCTAGCTGCATCCACTTGACCCCTGCGAACTTCTTAACCTCATCCGTCCACCTAACTTTCTGCCACCCCCTGCTACACGGGCAATACACACACGCGCAAAAGCAGAGGCTAAAAAAACTATACGAACGAAATCTCACTGGAAAGAGCCCACGAAACAAAAGCGCACAGGCACATTTCTATAGCCACCTCGCGATTAATGGTATTATCAACTCTACGCTCGCTGCGTCAGCACAGTCAGCCGGCATCGGTGACCAATGGCAACGCAGGCGACGTACACCACCTCGACATTCATTGCAGAAGCACGTGGGCGCACGCGCGGGCGATGCGATATAGTAGACGGATTAATTAAAGAGCCTGCACTACCCCCCCCCCCCCCCCCCCCACACACACACACACACATGCTCTCGCGCCTACAGCGCAGCCCGCCGAGACGCAGAATTCGCGCGCGCCATCAATCAAGCTGGCGGCGGAATTCTGGCCCGAGGCGTAATTAGCTCCATTAATAGCGCCGCGGCCAATGCTCGGAAACGAATGTGTGAGCCTTTCCCCTCTCCTTGCCGTCCCTTTTCCAACTGCGAATGGACCGAACCAGCATCTATCATGGGACTGATATATGCCGCCGGCGAATTGCGCCAACGTCGCAGTCTTCGTATACGCACGCACGCAAAGGACAGCGTAAAGTTCAGTCTACGTTTCCACGGCGTCCCTTGTAATCACTAGGCATTCCGTCCTCCACAATCATTCCCTAAATATTTTTTTCCCTTATAGAGCTTTTTCAGACCACACGAATTTGCTGGTGAAAACCTTGATTAATCATGGATGGGGCGGTCCTATCTCAAACCTACATTTCTTAGGCTTTTTGACATACTAAAAAAAAAAAGAAAAAGAAAAAAAAAAGGCTCAGAAAGGTCGAAAAAGGAAATTAAAAAAAAAATAAGAACTCGGTTGACGGATGACCATCATTCCCCCCCCCCCCCCCCCCTTGCCTTCGCTCTTGTGTAAGCCAAAAATAAATAAAAAATGTCGGGTAAAAAGCCCCGCTTCGACAGCAAACCAATCGACGTTGAATGTGAACTACTGAAGAAATCGACGAAAATGGCGCTATGATTCGTAAGCACGCTTCCGGCAGCCAACGGAGTGTGAGAGGTTTTAAGAACTGCGCAATGACTGAACACGGAAGGATATGGTTCTCAAAACTCACCGAGCTACGTCTTGCTGGCAGTGAGACGACGCCTGACGCCGCAGCCACTCGCGGCGAACCGGCAGCTGTTGAGCGTATCGGCCTGCGAGAACACGCGACAGGGCGGGATCAGTGAACACTCAAATACACTTTACAGGCGGCAGAGAAGCTTCTCCTGCGCTAGAGTAGCAAATATATCGCCAGAATTCACAATGAGCGTGTGTTCAGAAGCGAGTGCAAAAACTCCCGAAACTCCCAAGGGGTCCCACACTGTCCCCCAGGTTCACATAAACACAAACGCTTCCGCCATCCGCGAGTTTCCTGACACTCGAGGAGCTCAGATTTGTACAGAATGTGACGGCTCGAAAAAAAGTTCCCTTAAATGCATTTAAGAGGAGAATGGAGAAAGCCTACCCTTCCTCTCCGATCATTTGCCTCTCATTGTTTGTCTCTTATCGGCGTTCGTAGCAGTGCTACATATAATTACAATTGGTTTACAGGAAATCAAAGACGCAGTATTTGTCACACTTTCTCCGGCAAGTGTGAGTTTGGACGATATGCCATCGCTCCTGTTGCGTGGCGTTCCTTGGCGCACGTTGAAGTGTGGCATTATAAATAGCAGAGACGCTAGACAAGAACTAACCTCGTGGAATCTCGCGGAATATGACAGACCTCGCGCACAACTCTCGCGCACGAGATTTCGCTCCATGAGCATAGAAAAGCTTTCGCCTTAAAACAATGCGTACGGCTTGGATAGACGCACTGTTACTCGTATATGTTACACTGTTACTCGGCTGTATAACAGCTGGGGTTCTGCAGGGAAGCTGCAGCGGAGGGTTTCAGATTGACGCCAGCCACTCTTTGCACATGCGGCCACTGAGGCCGGAATTCGGTCGAACGCTGAAACCATCGAGACGTGAAGTGTCAGAGCTTGCGGCCTTATAGAGCGAAAAATACAGCATGAATATGTCCTTCAACCATAATGGGTAAGTGCCCGACTCGTGTTTAAGCGACGGAGCGAACGAATGATTCATTGAATTAAGGCAGCCACTGAGTGATCGGCAAAGACGAAGTGACATCGAGGGAATTAACTTGCTAAATCTTTGTAACGTCACTAGTTCTACAAATCCCAGTGTCAATCTCCCGTGCGAGTTATGACTTTGCATTTTTTATTTCAATTATCTCACCTTTTCGTTTCTTTTCCTCTACCCCTCCAATCATTTTTTTTTTTTTTTTGACATGTAAGCATACATCAAGAAATTTCTCTGCTGCCCAATTCTTGGCCGATCCCACTGTGTGGGTATGTGGCATATGTTATTTGGTAAACAACAACACGTAAGCTACCGACCAAACAATCGCCATGCAAGCGGATACCGTACGTCTATACAGGCGACGTACCGCGTCATGCCATTCCGAAACGAGCTTACTAATCAATTTTGAACATCGATCACACAAACGCGCCTTTCGAAAGATGACGCGCGGTACGCGAAACAAGTATCCTGTCAAGCAAGAAACCAGCGTATAATGCAGTGCTGGAAACAGCGCTTCTCATCCATAACCAGGATAACATTAAGATTTAACTGCGAGTTCTTCGCTTTCCCTCAGTAGCTGACGCGACGCCATACACCCCGCTTTCGCAGTTCGCTCATGACTCAAAGCCGAGCGATGGCGGGAATGTGGAGTTGCTTCCTGAAGCGACGAAGAGCAGGCAGCACAAAAATAAAAAGGAAAGCGAATAAAATCGTTATATTAACCCTCCGGTCAGCACTGATGACCTCGGAGCCCGATAAATACAGCAGTTCGCCCAGGAAAGCAGTTCCTCGCGGTCAAGCAGCCGCTTCTTGGTGCGAACGAACAACGGTTTCCGAAAGTGCTGCAGTCTAACCTCGGTGCCCAATCCGCCACGGTTTTCAGCTCGATCGCGCATATGTTTTGCGGCAAGACACCGGGAGCGTCAAAATGCAGGGGCGGAAGCCAGCGGACCACGATGGAGCGAGGCCAATTGCGAGGACACGAGCTGTGCACCTCGCCATGCGCGATTTCTTCAACTGAGGGGAGGGGGACACGCCCCTCGCTCAAGGTCCCCATGCTCACGTTCTGGCGGGCAGCGCCAGGCAAAGACAACGATCTGGCCCGGAAAACCGCGGAGCCTCGAAAACAAGAGGACGAGAAAGAGGCGCACAGTGGCGGCGCCCAAAACACAGACGCAAGCTTGACAATCATGCGAGTGTCCCCTAACTGTCCGAGCAATTAAGTCTCCTCGCGACTCTCGGCCTACACCGCCACTCCGATGAGCGACGCCTCGGGCTCGTCGTCGTTCCTTGAGCGAACATGCAGGCGCGTTGTCCACAGCGGCGACGACGACCGCCGACGGTCGAGCGGACGTAATAACGCGAGGCCGCGGATGGGCCGGACCGGCCTTCACTGCACTCGAGGGCCTTCATTTGAGCCCGTTTCGTACTCGCCGGGGCAACGAGACTGGTTTTATTGCGCCACAGCCGGTGCCCGCTCGTCTAAAGAAGGCGGACGGAAGCGGGCAGCGACCGCCGTATTATACAACTATACAGAGCGCCGCCAAGTGCGAACTAGGCGCAGCAGAAACTAGAACTGCGCACTCGCGCCCCCTGCTTAACACACGTAATTGAACATTACGCAATAGGTGAACAATTACAGTGCTTCACAAGCGCTGCCCGAATACACTCAGCAAGTAGAACACAAGTGCAACCCAGGCGCAACACCAGCAGAGTAGGAATAGAGAACTGCTAAGTTCAGTGCAAGTACAGCCATAGGGCCGAAAGGATTACCCACTTTACACACGCACAGCATCGGTGATTAAGATGAACAGCACGCCCTTAGCGCTGCTGCTTCAACTAGACACAATATAATATGAACCGCAAAACAAATTCGAATTTCACTCGTGCGGTTACAAATGTAACCTTGGTATACACACGGCAAATGCGGGGCGCATGTGTGTCGGAGAGGTCATATGCCGCGCACATGGAGTGCTGGTACACGCGGCATGAGCGTACGCAAATGTGCTCTACAAAGCATAGCCTTCTTGAAGTGTTCAACCTAAACCTCGTCCCCGTTCGACGAGACGGAATCTCGAATACTTATAATATAGTACTTCGAAGTTCCAGGACACAACTGTGCGAGCATACGGAAGTGCGCGATACAAACGAAACCCCAAGTTCCGAAAATTCCCCCGCGCCCGCAACTCTCGGCAGCATTCTCCCCCAAGAAATAACGCGCAAGCACAGCTTCGCTTCGCGAATCTCCGGGAAGAACCAACCGACAAAGTGGCTTGGAGCTGTCACCCCTGGGGTCAAGCTTACAGTCCCAAAGCCGTTGTACAGAGCCTCTCCCCAAAACGTCTTCCCTATCTGCCTTTCTTTATCTCCTCTTTCGGCTTCCCGCTGCGACAGAGGCGGCGAAAAAACACGGGGCGCAAGCATATAAGCAGCAGCAGCAGCGCACTACCCTGCTCGGTATGCATATCATGGCGAGCGCATCGCGCACGGTGGGCTGGGAGAACATCTTCCCGAAAGCCCGCCTCCTTTTCACGTTCGGGAGGCGATGAAGATGGACGAGCGCGGTCGTTCGACACACCTCGCACGGCGGTCCCGCGCACACCCACTTCTTTCACGTTCCCTTTTCTCTCCTCTTAGTGCGGTCTCCCGCTAGCGCAAACGCCCAAAGCGCGACAGATAACGAGGGAAGAAGGGCGAGACGGGCCTTTATATGTAAGCGCATGAGCAGCAAAAACGCGCCGGGAAGAAAGAAGTTGCCGGAGGCGGCGTAGAGAATCTCGGGCACAAGCGGATGGTGCTCGAGCGAACGACTCGAAATCTCGAAATTCGGGACATAGCAACGCTTTTTCACAGGACAGCGACGCGAACTGTAAGTTGAGGGAGAGGGGGGCGGACACGTGGAACGCCGCACATGGGAGAGGTGTGCAACCGAGATTCCACACAGGCACGTACTATACCGATTGATCACTCAGACAGGTGGAAACGCTTTGATAAGAAACAGATGTGCAAGTCAGTGTCAAAGGGAGAAAAGGAACTAATGAGCGCGTGGCCCGAGCAGTGGCAATTAAGGTTTCTGTTATCCTAATAATAAAGCAGATGACAACCTTCTGTGCCAAGGCAACACAGGAAAAGGAATGAATCGGACTTTCGCACGCACATGGTGGCAGAGGCACCATCGGGAACGCATTTTTAAAACGATACGTAGTAAGAACATACATACATACATACATACATACATACATACATACATACATACATACATACATACATACATACATACATACATACATACATACATACATGCCTTGTGTGTGTGTGTGTGAGAGAGAGAGAGAGAGAGAGCTGCTCATTTACATCACGGCTGTGACAGCCGTGACATTCCTCAAACTCACGACGCCGACGTTCGAGAGAAAAGCACTGAAGAACCGCTCTCTCTCTCTCTCTCTCTCTCTCTAGGAACGTGCCGACCGCCCACTGCAGAATTAACCTCCCACCCATCACAGGCCCACCAAAGACAGAGAAACGAAAAAAAACAATGGGAAAGTGATGACCAAGGTAAAGCGAAATGCAAAAACCAAAACTCTGAACGGGAGAGTGTTATAGCAGAGGAGTGATTTTTACAGTGAACCGCACCATACCGTGCTTTCTTTTTCCCATCACTTACAGGGGAGTCGTCGTGCGACGGACGCTGTTCAGATTCACTGAAACACACATCGCAGTAAATCTAAGAGCTTTATGTAACTCTGCTAAATGAATGCATTGCAGAAAACCGAAGATAGATGTGCTCTTCGAGAAGAAAAACACCACGAGCAATGTCATGATCTGGATAGCTTAACACGAGGCTTTTCGGTAGGCAGCATGCAACTAAGTCAATTAGTTTCGTCCTTGTATCGAACATCCAAAGCCTCCCATTCTTTCACCGCAACTATGCTGACTATATTGGAGGAAAAAGAAAAGAAAAAAGCGGCCTGATTTATGATCGGGGGCCCATCTGCTTCTTTCATGCTCTTTTCTCTCGCAAATGCTTCCACGGAAGCGTGTCCGAAGTTGAGTCATCAGCGCGACGGCGCGGTCTCGATCCAGCCTAGCGTAAAGAACAAGGCATAATACAATGCGACTGTCATCACAAAACGATGCATGAAAGCGAACAGCGGAAAGAAAAAAATATATATATACATATTATACAACGGGGAGTGGCGCCCAAAGTTTGGAGGAGAAAGAGAGACACGAGAGCTCGTGAGGACGCTTAATGAGTCTGCCACCGCAAAACGGGCGTCACAAAACTTCCCGCGAACGCAACAGAAAGAAAAAGAAGAGGGGGAATGGCGAAGATGGTATCTGATAATGACGACGCTTTGTAGCAGTCGGCGGCGTGTCGCTTTTATTACCGCCAAGCGTGATAGGGCCGAGACAAGAGGACACCGGAGAGGAAAACGCGGAAGGCAAACAAAACGACGCGGAGGACACGCGAGCCGCAGGCTCTGTCCGGCTACAGAACCGAGCAGCACGGCGGATGCGCAGAACGGCCAGTAAAGTGGAGCGTTGGGTCAATTGACAATTTTCCTTAATTAAACGTCATGTTCGAACATACCGCGAGATTTCCACACAGCCCATCGAGCAGGCAGCTATAAAAGTATTAGACTGCAGTTTCTAGTGTACTCCTGCTTCACCGAGATGTCGACCACTATGACTTCTTCGTAAACAACGCATATACCCCGCACGGTGTCTTCTACTGTACATGGGTCTTCGTAATTCTTTTTGCCGAGGGGACTCTTGTAGATTTGCCGTAGCCGTATAGACCTGCATTCTGCAGATGGAATTCCTATCGTCAGCCCTAGGACCTTAATAATAAAATGAAAAAAAAAAAAAACTAGAATAATTGTGTGTGTTTGAAATCGCACTTAATCACACACAAAAAACACACAGCAGCCACGCTTGGCAGTGGCAGAAGTGAAGAGAGGATAACCCTCCTCTTGTATTTTGGGGAAGAGTGAGGGGAGGTCGGAAGGCGGCTGCAACGGAAAGAATCCGGACGGTGGACTCCGGGAGAAGTTCCCGACGCAGGCAAAGTACGATGTCGACGAGACAAAGAAAAGGAGGTTAGCAAGGGGCGAAGACGGCCGCGATGCGATTGCGATTCACCCTTGCGACAATGAAAAGCTGTCGCCTTGTGTTGGACGAATAAAGAAAGGCGTTTCTGTGAAGTCCGCGCGGCTAAATGGCTGAACCAATGCTATGACAGCTTTCACTGATTTAAAGCGCTCAGTCGGCAAGCTTAGCTCTATGTTTTGTTTTTCTCCCCCCCCCCTCCCTGCCTGAAAAGCTCCAACCTGCCCCAATTTTTCTTTACTCTCAAACGCGGTTGAAGGCCTCGCTAAATAATATTAAAATTGAGTTTTCGCTGCGGAAACATCTTCGTAGGAGAAAGAAAATATATCTGCCCAAACGTGTTTTACAGAAAAACATGGCTGCTATTCCGCGAGCGTAGACGTGCGCGACGTGAGTGAATTCTTCAAATTGTTTCCGCCACTGAAGTTATTTTTGAGTAATAAGATGTTCAATTATACAGAAACATATTTGCAGATTTCCTCTTAAGTAGTGCATATATGCGCGCCTGAAAGGACAATGCACAGAAAGAAATTAAGAAACACTGTGCGCAGGGACCGACGTTGGCATTACATAGAGTCCTTCTGCGCCATATGCAATCAAATGTGTAACTGCCCGTCTCGACTTCGGAATACAAAGGCGATGAATGCATTCAAATGTGTAACTGCACGTCTCTACTTCGGAATACGGAGATGAATGCATTCAAATGTGTAACTGCACGTCTCGACTTAGGAATACGAAGGAGATGAATGCAATCAAATGTGTAACGACCCGTCTCGACTTCGGAATACAAAGGCGATGACTGCGAACGACAACAGATATGCAAGTACAGGAATCGGCGCACGAGAGGATTGACGTTGAGCTGAAAACGTCAGAGCGGCCTGCGGCTCCCATACACGCTGCACCGTATCGGCTCGCCAGCGCTCAGAGGCGACAATGCTGCGGCGACTCAAACACGTCACGCGAGCATGCGGCCGACGAGAAGGGAGGATGTATGTGTGTGTGTGTGTGTGTGGGGGGGGGGGGGGGGGGGCGTCGTGCGGACGCTTGAGCACCCGACCGAGACCATGTGCGCGCGCGCAGCGTGGTACAAACGCAAAGAGGAAGTTATCCACGCGGACGCCTCTACTCGGAGCTGAGTAATTGCGTCTAAGCGAAGTAATCGTGGCGTTTGCATTCGCCGTCCGTGTAGCACGAAGTCGTTACCGACGCGTACACCCGTCACTGTCGGTGCCCGCTACTGCAAGGGCACCGACATAAAACGAACATTAACAGCAGGCTGCTAAAATGCTGCCATCTGAAAACGGTCACAGACAAGTCGGCATGCCGCCGTGCCTACACTTTTAATTTGGTTCCACATAGGTTCCAGTTACAAGTGGAACTTTTAAAAAGTTCCGCTTATAAGTGGAACATTTTTTCAAAGTTCCACTTATAACCTGAAGGTATGTAGAACCAGATTAAGAGCGTACCAAGCTCTGTCGTAAACACCAGCTGAAATATACCGTACTATATTTCAAACGCAGGATAGGAAAGAGAACATGCAGCTCTTTGCGAACGTCCGAGCACACCAGAACACGTGACAATGGAACGAAGGAAGGCGACTGGCCCAACTTGCCCGCGGTTCGGGGTGAGTGCAAAATCGTCCGCCATCTATCGCGTCTGCCTCCAAATCAGGGCAGAAAAAAAGACCTCGACCCAAAGGACAAAGCCACCCGGTAGACTTTCTCGCAACGTCACTTAACCGAGTGCTTACCTACCCCCCTTGCCCCTGCAGGGGATGGTATATCAAACGAATTTGTGAGCCCCCTAACACACTTTTGCGGTAACCAGAGCCCCGCCCCGATCCCCGCAGACGCAGAAAGAAAAGATCGCACAAAACCTACGAGATGACGGAAGAGCAGACGGCACGGTGGATACAGCCCGAGTGACGTGTCATGAATGCATAATAAGCACACTATCAACGGGCTAAGGAGAGCAGGGACAGAGAGGACGATGAAAGAGAGGGAGACCCGTCTGAGGGTTGTGTTATAGGCGAAACAACCACGCCGCGAGGCTTCCCTATCAGTCGAAAAACAGCGCCTGTACGCTCGGTGGCAACGGAGCACGGGGAGAAGCAGCGCGCTCAACGGTCAAGCCCGAAAAAGCAAAGCGCATCCTTTTCCCGTATGCCATCAAGCGGGAGGAGACTCTGCCAGGGCGTACAGCGCGCGACGCCTCATTACATGACTCACGTGAGGCAGGAGACGCAGAGCCAGCAACCGGATACCGGCCTCCGGGGAAGGACACCCTATGCCTCTCTTCCCTGCCCCAAGGGAGAAGCCGGTGCGCGACCGGCGAAACGCTACGACCAAACGCGACCCGCGCTTTTAATGAGGCGCCCGACGACGCCGCCATTCTGGGCTCCCAGTGTTGGGGGCTAAGCGCCGCGCTGTGCATGTCCCGATTTCTCTAACGAGCGAAACCATAGCTCGTCTCGGGAAATCCGAAACACTGCGCCGCCAACGCTGACCGCGCGAAACTCTCCAGAAAAGGTAGCCGAGACAGACGTAAATGCGTTACCAACCTGGAAACGTGATGCAGTTGTACAGCGTCAAAACTTGGCTTCAGGGAATGCGAACTCCAGAAATTAACGTGTATTTCGACGATGTTTTAAAACGCGCAGTTTCACAATTGGTTCGAACTCTTGCATGCCGAGAAAGGGCGGCAGCCACAAGCCGTCCCGGACGCTGAGTCTCAATTAGTGAGCGAACGGCTGCGTCATAACGCAGCGCACGGCGGCACAGTCGCGCCCTTTCACCGTTGTGCCACGTTTCCCATTTCGTTTTTGTCTGCTTAACGCGCTTCCGACCAAATCACCACAGCAAAATTCGAGCGGTCCGGACGCTGAACGTGCTCGGCAGTGGGATGGCATCAAACATTTACAAACAGGAAAACAAATTTACCAGGGACTCAAACCGTTGGTACCAAACTTGACTACCTTGACCAAACAATACCGAGGTCCACTCTTGATACATGTTCGTGCTTTTCTTTCTCTCTGTCTTTTTTTTAAACTCTGTGCCCGGAACCCCACAATTTAACCTGTGAGGGCCTTCCGCGAATTGCACAGCACCACGACCATATCCCTGGTCTGTGGAGACCTCATTGTAGAAGGGCCTTGAACGAAAACAGCAGCAGCCGCCGAGAGAACGCGTCAAAGTGGCGGACAAATCCCTCTTTCAAAAGCGCCAGTATAAGCCGAGAGGAGCGCGTAGCGTGTCCTGCAGCCGGGTACCATCCCCGGGGGCCGCTAGTGGTCTTTCAAAATGAAAGCGCCTAGGCGACGGGTCGGGGCCCGAGCGAAGCCAATCGACGCTGTGCGCAGGCATAAGCCCCGGAGCACCGGTGTATCTTTTTTTTTTTTCTTCGAGTGCGCGTGTGCCAATACTGAAGGCCGGCACGTCACGGGACACTTATAAATCATAATTAGATACCGGAGCGAACAGCGAGGCGCGCGAAGCAAGTTTAAAGGATTCGGAGATCGCTCGCACGCCCACGGCACGATTTAAACCGAGGGCCGAAGAGCTTCGAGCTGTTCGAGCGCCGCTGAAAACTACAAAGCGGAAGCCCTCTTTGTTGAAGACACCTGGCCCCTCTTTAGTTCGCTTATTTCTTTTAGCTCCGAAAGCACGCAAGCTGACAGCAGACACGCAAAAAATAATAAAAATAATAAGTAGCGAGCCATTAATTAAGAGAGTTGTGACTCGATTCACAGAATGAGGATGCATTTGTTTCGATTAGTGAAAACAAAGGGCATGGAGTCAATGAAGAGTGCACAAGAGCCGAAAAGCTATAGAACAACCAGAGGAGAAAGGCCACGGCGCCGCGAGCTCACGGCAGCCCTGTGCGATGCCACGGGTCAGGAAGAGGAGGAGGGGTCAGGAAGAGGATGAGAGCAACCCCGCTACGGGCCATAAGAGGAGCTAGTGAAAAGTATAGCGCTTGCTTCCGCTGGGGTTCGTTGGTGATCAGCCGAACTCGCCTGATGTTCAAGCACACCAGAAGCCAGTTGAAAGGCGTATGAAAAGTAACGGATGCTAATGACAGAGTTACGTAATAGTGAGTACGAACTTCGTGGAAATCGACGTCTGCTTGGTTCAGTGCTGAGCGATGGGTACTGCTGATAATTGGAGAGCGAATGCTTCGATCACCCCGATGTAACCTGTGGTTCTCCACTGTTTCCGCATACTTATAGCTTGCGCCAATGTTGGGTTTTGCCGCGGGATCGAGACAATGCTAATGTCAATTTTGCGCGCTGGCTGATGAGAGCAGTAATTTTATTTGACGGTGGGTGGGACAGCCTAATATACGCAAGGCAAAAGAAAATACAGTGGGAACTTCACTGCAAACAACACTAGGGTACTTAATAGCCGTTTTTACTAACGGCTAAATATTGGTTTGGGACAAGTAAAAGTAGGCTGAGTAAATGATATGGGGAATAGTTTGCATAAGGCGGCCCTTGTGCGAGAAAAAAAAAAAAATATCCGCAATGAAACCTGTCCTCTCCACTTCCGCAGTTTCTACAAGGCCCAGCGAAAGTCGATGTCGAAGAAGTACACAAGGAATGCTTAACCTATGCACCCCACTCGGAGTCGGCAGTGCGCGAGAGTCTTCGAAAGTGATAGGGCGTCGTGCAGCCCGCTGACAGCTTACCCCGACACCGTCATACCCACGGGTCACGCGCGCACACCAGGAAACAAACAATAACGCGCACTGGGAAAATACGACCGCGTGTGCCGGTCCGAAGAAATCTGGAGATTCCAGCGGTCAACACCGGATCGTTCGACCGAACCGGCGATGCCGATATTGCAGGACGCAGGGCCGAACCCCCTACGGGCGCCGCCTTTTCCTCGGACAGGCACGCGCGCAGCGGCTCTTATTAGGGCGCCCGCAGCAGCGTCATCCCCGCCGGCGTGTGTGCGCAACCCATACCCGGCTGGCACTCGGAGGGCAAACACGACGCAGGGGCTCTCCCCGTTATTAGGCGGATTGGCCCGCCTGCCCACAATGCCAGCCCGAACAGGTTGCAGGCCGCCCCACCGTGCAAACGCTGCGCAGGCAGCGTCGCCAGCCGATTGCGCCGAGCGCTGCTGTCATTGGCCACGGAAATCCTCAGGGCCCTTCTTGAGCCGCTGCCCTTCGTCTTCGCCAGATACGAGGCCATCGGGATGGAAGCCCGGCGACCGGCATTAACTCACAGCCCACCCTGAGAAGGAAGGGAGCATGCGGCCGGTCTTGGGCGCTCTCTCCCAGTGCGCACAGGAACCCCTGTTATGAAACAGGACGAGTCCGTCTTCTTCATAGGGCGCACGCATCGTACGAACCTGAGAGAGAGAGAGAGTGTGTGTGTGTGTGTGTGTGTGTGTGTGTGTGTGTGTGTGTGTGTGTGTGTGTGTGTGTGTGTGTGTGTGTGTGTGTGTGTGTGTGTGTGTGTGTGTGTGTGTGTGTGTGTGTGTGTGTGTGTGTGTGTGTGTGTGTGTGTGTGTGTGTGTGTGTGTGTGTGTGTGTGTGCGCGCGCGCGCGCGCGCGCGCGCGAAAAAGTACATGTAATATACCTGGCCCTCATATAACCCACTGCGACGTGATCGGGAAAATGAGGAGCTCGGATCATGCGTTGTGTCCACTTACCCGCAGGCATTCGGCAAACGTGTGCACGCGGTATATATACACTGAACCTGGTTGGTTGCTCATAGCTTGGAACACATACAAGTGGATTTCAACGGGTACATTAACTCCGGGGCAGGTCGGTCAATACTACGCAACCAACGGAACTCAGAGGTACGGAGAGCATTGCAGTGGATAACCCTGCTTTTCAACGGCCCCGCGTAGTGTTCGCGAGCGACTGATCATACATACTTGAGGGGAGCAGCAAATTGACATCACAAGAGTGCGTACGGGTCAACCCGGAGAAAAGTAAACCGGCACAGGTTGCCGAGTGGCAAGGTGGTGCCGCTGTCGCCGGGACTCGTTAAGCGCTGGCCGCCAGCCTTCTCGAGGCCGCTCTCCGTCAACGAGACAGAGAGCCCCGCGCCGCCGCTCCGGTCGGGGAACAAAGGCTTCCGGCTTGGCGCGCACACGATGCATATCGCTCAACCCGGTGGGTGTGCTGTAGCGCACGTTGGCGCAACTGACGACGCCACGGCTGGGGGCTCCGCACGCGGGCGAGTCGCGCAACGCGTCGCCCGGGACAATGCCACGCGGTAAGGCATAATGTATGTGCGTGCGTGTGCCACAGTTCCTTTGCACAAACAGTGGCCCAACGTAGAAGGAGGGCCCAGGAGCAGTGCGAAATCTTGCGGAATAGACACGCCAAAGACTGCAAAGCACTTAACGCTCCAGGCGGGGAACAGCGTTGCTCAGACTCCGAAGGCGCACGATTGGGGCGACCTGCAGCACATGGGGGAGACGGACATGCAGGACTCGGATGTTCCACGGCGACCAGGGAATACAAGACGTCCATTTAGCTTACCGTCCCAATCGACCCCTTGGGGGCAACTTGTCTCCCCTCTCACCCCACTGAACACACGCGTGACGCCGCCTTTCGTGTGTATCATTGTCATGGTAAACCTGGCACAAAACGCAATGACACGAATGAAAAGAAAAAGAAAAAAAAAAAGGAATCCAGCCAGTCGGCTGGCTGACACACCTCCTTACACAACACGCAATGGCGTGTTCTCATGGATACCTCAAAAGTAGAGGGGCTATAGCGATCATTGCTATGGAGAATTCGAGCCTTTTCTCCCGGGGCCACCATGGCCCTCGATTTTCAGATGTTTCCCGATTCAAATAAAGCGAACACATGCGTAAAAGGACAAGCGGGAAATGGATTAGGCTCCAGTGGAAGCACCACCACCTTTTTTACCTTTTATTATTCCTCTCAGAATATGACGACAAAAAAAATGTAAAAGAAAGAGAGAGAGAGAGCCCGGACCAGCAAAGCTTTGCCAGGCTTAATCCAATTTAAGATAAAAGAAAAGGAGCTAAACGCCCAAAATAAAAAAAAAAGCATAGACATAAAAATGTAAAAAATGTACATTAAAGATACAAAAGGAAGCAAAGATCACAACTGCCTAGTTACAATAGATAGATACATGAAATGGAAAAAGGATAAAGAAAGAAAGAAAAAGCGAAAGAAAGCACCACCACCGCACGGTATGCCGCAAGCGACAAACCTGCGGCGCCTCTCCACCTGGAAGGGGGTGCACATGCACTCGACAAAACCCGCTGCAGCGGCCACGCAAGCGGGGGGCTCCGGGGTAATTTCGATCACCTGGGAATCTTTAACGTGCGCTGACATCGCACAGCACCCGAACGCCTCTTCATTTCGCCTCCATCGAAACGCTGCCGCCGCAGTCGGGATTGAGCCCGGGTACTCCGGCACAGTAGTCGGGCGTCTGACCACTGTACCACCGCGGCGGCGCCTGCATACTGAGCTGTTTGAGAAATGCGGGGCAAAGCGTTCTGACAGGAACAGACTGGGCAGCTCGACAAAAACGCGAACACGGAACTTTTCAATATAAGCGCTCCCTCTGCGCGAGCTGAGTTTGCGCCTTCACGTATTCGCTCGCTTCGCCCATGTCATGCGTCAACTGCGGTCCTCGAGTCGTCGAACACACCAGTGACCACTCATACGGCCCGAAGTCGACAAAAGTCCGTGTCAGACGAACCATGCAGAGCGTCGCAACAGCTTGAAACTGTCGGCTTGAAACAACGGCCGTGAGGTGTCACCGTAGTGACAGAATCGATACACGAGCAGTGAACTAGCCCCTTCCCCTACCTAAACAAAGCGCATTTTTCTTTTCTTTTTTTTTTTTTCTGTCAATCACAATGCCCTCCCTCATTCGCGGAGCCATTTAAGGGCACCGCGTCTCAACTGACATACGCTATATGGGCGTGATTTTCGAGATACCGGGGGAGAAAAGACACGAATAACAAACGCAACGGCGGCGACAGTAGGGTGACGAGTCCCCCTCCTGAAATGCGACATCTGTGCATGGCGGTGGCGTCGCGTTGAGCGTGACGGCTTCCCCCACCTGCTGGCCCACCTCCTCCCTTCCGCCCTTTAATCCTGCGACATCCAACTGCCCCGTTTCGCAATTTCTTTTGTTCTCCTTTTCGATCTCGCACACGGCAAAGCTCCGAAAATGGGCATTTCTGTTCCTCGTGTTCTTCTCTCTTCTTGTGTCCGAAGGCAGGTACTGTCGACGAACGAGCACCGGTTGCGAGTCAGGCTCCTTCCGAGAGCGGCCAGATTTCTGTGCGACGCCGCCCCAGCCAGTGGAAGTGAAGCAGCACGCACGCGGTAGTGGGCGGACGGCTGACTGAAATAGCGGCGACTCAGCAAGTCCTTCACCACGAGCTGGCCACGACAAGAAGGGCCGCGCCTACGGCGCGCAGCGCGTGCTTATCGAGGCTGCGGGGCAGCCTGGCGAAACAAGGATAGAAGAAAAGCCCACGCAGCGTCTCGCCTATATAAGAGGCGTGCGGGATCAACGGTGCAGTCGAGAGGAACGCTTCCCAAGTTTGGGGCTTCTGATATACATTGCCCACGAACCACGCGTAATCCGGTCGCTGTGAACGTGGGCGTAAGCATAAAAACGCGAAGCATCGACAGGTGGCCCGACCAAACTACCGACAAACAGAGTAGGTGGCCACACTGTATCGCCCCTGTATCCGTCGCGCCCAGCGCGAAATGCCGGATTACACAATGACCACCTGTGGCGAGAACGAACGTGAGCGCCCCATTCCGCTTCCCAGAAATAACAAAACGATTATGCATGCACCAGAAACGAAAGCGAGCGCTATCTGCAAACGACAGTCGGCTGGATAAAGAGCGGAGCGCTGAAATGTTGGTGCTATTATAGATTCGCTGCTCCCAAGTCGCAATGCGTCACGACAGATGTCACAACAATCATTGATGACCCGCCGGACGGAGGCTTGTGCGGGACGCCAGAACAGATGTAAAGACCGACAGTGGTGAAATGTTAACCCTCTAAATTTTCAGAGTGGACCGAAAGCAAGTGCAATATACCACTTGTTTCGCGAAGCGATTTTCGAGGACCACGAAACCTACGCAAATAAGAAGAAGAATAAATCCGCGCGATAGCTCTGACCTAGATACACACAGTTTTGCAGGGTTAAAAGCACGGAGGCTCAAAGCCGACTTTAGTATATTTCTTTTTTTTTTTTAGTTGATGATGGATGTATTCCATTCATTTCAATCGAATCACCATTGTATATATATATATATATATATATATTTTTTTTTTTTTCGGGATACTGTTACGCGAGTACGTCTAATGCAAAGGACGGGTTGGGAAAATATCTGAGACAAAAGACCGCACAGCGCCACATTACACAGCTGAGAAGGCGTTGACCGTCGTGTTGATAGACGAGGCATTTAATTCGCGACGGACACAAATCGCATTTTGAAATCTCAGACAGAAAAAAAAAATTACAGAGGTTTAGCATAGTTAAACATGGTATTTAGCGAAAGCTTCACAGCACGGTTACGCTTGGTAGAACGTGGTTTCAATTTGTGGTTCTTCTTGGTCAATTAACTTGGACTAGCATTTTGGCGTCCATGACTGGCTCTGATTCGAGGAGCGGTCGCTTCTCGATTTTATACCCATCGACTGGCGTCATGGCTGTTTCCACCGCGCGATGGCGCAACGTGACGTCACTCACGTGATAATTACGTACTCCATACCTTTCCACTCTCTCCTCAGCTCCAAGATATAAAGGTCAAAGGCCACCCAAAGGTCACAGGGACCTTGTCGTACAACAGCAAGTCAGTCCCCCAAGGTTACACTTAAGGACTCAGCTGTGGTGTGACCTCTAGCCATGCATAACCTCTAGCTCGGTAAGGTCGTCAAATTTAGTGCCACGCGAAGCCTAGTGCAGCTTTCGCTTCAAAAATCAGTTAGGCGGAAAAGGAAGTGTCTCCATTCAACCGCATACGTAAACCAATCAATACTCAATGGACGTAGTGACAACGACCAGCTTGTGCACTTTAACATAAAAAATGTGTGGCCGCGTCACTTAAAACCGCCTTATTTCGACAGTAAATCGAATATGTATCGCCATTCCGATGTGGGGCATAGAATAAAGAGGTCAACTTATCAAACGCCCACTTCAAGCCTCAGTACTCCTTGAAGCAAAGAGCTTGGGGAGAATTCCGGCTACCAGATGATCTTTCATCAGATCCTCTACTCACAAAACACGTTCCGCGTTATTTTCTTCTGGACCTGAAAAAATCGCCAACGGCGCTACAACGCTTCAAACTCACACAACACTGGACACGGGGCCATTCACGGCCTCCTTCGCTCTTTCAGAAACGGAATGCGCGCCGCGCCGCCTACGATGCGGGAAGAAAAAAATAAAACACAAGACCCGTTGAGACGCCTGCGCCTACGAGTCGGCAGCGTCTCCCACTGCTAATGCGATTACAGCAAGACGGCGCCAGATAAACGATTTTAAAAGCGCCGGCTCGCCGTCCGTATTCTCTCCCTTTCTCCATCACCGCAGAGACAGAGCGATCCGGTAGCAACTGCGCGACTGATAGTAAAGAGAGAGAGAGAGAGGGCAAAAAAGCGGACAACCCAGAGCAAGGTGAAAGGAAGAGAGCAAAACAAATGGCCGAAACGTCGCAGCCGCCAAAGCTGCAAGCAGGAGCAACCGTCGCCGCGACCACACGCATCGAAGGAGAGCGCCCGCTACGAACTACGCTCCATCGGGCGCTGGAGCCCTTCGCAAAGAACCGGCGAGGAAGAGAGAGTCTACGAATGCGTCGGGCTGATCTCCCAGCACCTTGCTTCGCTAAAACCGTGCAGTAGTGGGGGAGAAAAAGAATAACGGCGCTGCCCTCACTGCTAACCACGACCCGTACACAGAAAGGGCAGTTGCACGCGAGAACTGCTCGCGAAATACTGTAGCTTTCTTAGCCTCGACAATCGTGATCCCACTCCTAGCAAAGGACCTAGACTATCACGATGCGGCGCCGCTTGTACGGCAAGCATACGCCAAAGCGCAGATGTAGACGTGAAATTTCGGAAATGAGATTTCACCAATCACCGCTGGCTCCACATTCCGCAGCCCTGCGCGATTCTAACAGACTGTGGACGACGCTCGGGTCGTTCCCAACAAGAGCGAAAGGGCAGAGTGGGACGCTGACCTCCCTCCGCTGTCTGCGCAGGGCTTCTCTGGCACTCGGCCAGCTGCTCCCCAAGCAAAGGGCCCACCAAGGGGGCTCAGAGGAAGGGGGCGGAGGTAATCGGCCCACGGACGGTACAACCGGCCAGGCGGTCACTCGGCGAACATTGAAGTCACTCGGCGAACATTGAAGCGCCAGCACAACGTACATGCAACAGCAGCCGCCGCGATTCTGTAAGGTCGAAGCCAGCGCTTCCCACGGCAAGAGGCTCGCAGTCGTACGTAAGGCCACAGACCTCTAGACGCCGTTCTCTTTGCCAGGACGTCCAACGAGAAATTACGGGAAGATCCTGCCGATACATTTTTATCTCACGAAGCGAGTCTCTCTCTTCTAATGGCACAAAAAAAAAAAAAAAAAAATCTCACAGGACCGTTATCGCTGTGTAACTTGAGCTTGAGGAATTGCCGTGGAGGTTGTTTTTTTTTTTTTTTTTTAGAATATAATAAGGTAAAGACTTTGATAGTGACACACATATTTATAGTGCTAAAGCGGTCTCTTCAGGTTTCCTCTACAGTAGCGCGACACCGACCCGATACCCAGATAACGGCCAGCGCGGAGAATCACATCGATATCTGCCACTACCCGCGACAGCTCATTTCTCCAAAGTTAGCGTAGCTCGATCACTGCGACGGTCACCGTGGACTTTCAATCCATGTTTCGAGAACGGGGCGCATATAACCATCACGGAATTCCAGACCGCGTAAAATGCATGCGAGACCAAAAACACCACGCAGCACAAGACGAAGAAAACATATGCTACACGGGCTAAAATTTACACAGTCATCGCCGAGCCAGAACGTTTAAAGAGAAAGACTGAACTGTCTCGATTACCTAGACAGACACAGACCAGGGCAAGACGGACGGCGCACTACCTGGTACCAGCTGTCCTGCGCATACAGTGGAGTGGTTCCACGAATCGGGCCGAATTCAAGTTACCTCGATGCAAACTCAGAGCCAAATATTGCTGGTGGTTTAGCTACGATTAAACACAGTGTGTGTGTGTGATAGCTTAATTCACATGGTTACATGTGGTAAAGCTCTTTATTGTGCTGAAAAAAATTCTTGGTTATGGCTATAAAGAGGACGCGGTGGTCCGTGCAGAAGTTCGTCTTGGTTTCAGCTTGGCGCACCTGCAGTGAGGACTGCACCACTCTCTAGAGGATCAAGTCTATACACGACCCCCAGTGCGTGGTAAACTTGGGAGACACCGAACCATATGCCCACGTCATAGTTCATCACTTTGACCTTTATAACCTTGACCTTTGTTACCATGGGGTGCGACAGGCGAGACAAGCGTTTCGTGCTTTGACCTCTAGCCCACTTAAAGGTCATACTCCTGTGCACGGAGACCTTAGCTTTACATGATGTAGTGAAGCTACCGCTTGAAAGCTTTCGCGTGTATCTGATAGAACGAATCAACGGACTGTTAGCTCATTTCTAGTCTGCAATAGGACACATCCAGCCAAGACCTGGAAGCTAAGCATGCAAAACACCCACCGTCCAGACTACCCACATCTTGGCCCCATTCCTTCACCCGCTACTATGCTCCCTCTTTCTGCTCTATACGTACCTTGCCCGTTCCCAGCAAGTTTTCACTGACTGTCCTCGTCCATCGACGGCTCTGCTAGTTCCGTCTTCCATGCGCTTTCCCGCTGCTCGCCTCATTTAACACCCCAAAAGATAAAAAGAGCAACGCAAACAGCGAGGCCGCAGGCTAACACAACGGAGTGTCAGGTGAAACATATTCGACTCCTAAGCAAATAAAAACGCGAGAATGAGACCCCGCCGCTAAGCGTGACAAGAAAGTTTACACCGGAGAGCATCGGCCCAACGAATAACCCCATCGGTGGTGAGATTATCGGTCGACCAAGACCCCGAAGAATCGAGCAATGGCCACCAACGGACGCTGGTTAGCGAAGACTGGCAGTTGCAGATCCGCGCCGAAGGACCGCGTTTGTTCCAAGCCGCACTGCACACACAGAGGACCTTAGTGTCATTAGCAAAAGAGCCGGTCATTACTACGATCGGCAACGGAGCAGGGGGCGACGATAACAAAGGCAGCGTAACCGCGTCGAGCCGATGCATCATAGCGCCAGCCGCCGCCAGCCGGGCGTGCACGCAAGCAGCCGCAGTTTGCGCATGTACTACGCTGCAGAGAGAGAGAGAGAGACGGCGGAACAAGTGCGCGGCTGACACGAAAAGCTCCCGCCAGCGGCTCACACACCTGCTGCCGCTTTTTCTGTGCCTGAAAGCTTCGTTCAGAGCTTCGAAAAAGCGAAAAAGTGCTTCTGGTATTCAATCTCTCCACCAGGCACGCGCCGGTTGCACGGAACAAGAGAGAAGGAAGACACGCGTGTCCTTGCATGCAAGAAAGGCGAAACGTTAGCTGGGAGTAACCAGAGCAACTAATTGAATTTCTGTCCGCCTCTCTGTGACTGCGGTTTTATTTTTATTTGTTGTTGTTTTTCTCACTTTTTTTAACCAGCTACAACAGAATGCATGAGCTTCCCCGGAGTGCACCCAGCCATGCGAACTGAGTGCAACCGTCCCCTACGAAATTGCCACTTGCACGAGGGCCCCAATAATCGCCACTCCAGTCAGTGTGGGAATCGAGGCGGCGGCTGCTGCGCAAGCAAATAGATAAGACAAGCATCAAGAATCAGTAACAACTTATCGTGCCACATTAAGGCGCCACCGAGCTTATCAGGCGCAACAGTTTAAAAGGCTGCTTGAAAAGCTCACTGCGCACACAAGCTATTCTGCTATCAGCTATACACTTAGCCAAGTTTGGTGGCGACAAGAATCAAGCACAAGAATAGGCGATTAGGAACCGGAGTACATGGTTTGAACAACAACAGAAAACGGTAAATTCAAGCCAAATGTGTATACACGCCCCGTTAGCTAGTGAGCACGCCGTACAAGCGATAACAAGGTTTTAGGCTTTGATTAATTACTTCAGACCCATGCCGTGCACAGAATGAGCGGCTCCGCCACCTCGAAAAGCTTCATCCTTTGGAGTATAGCTCCCAGCTTGGACTGTCATCGCCTTTTAGAGCTGTTACTTGGGCAGTGACCACTGACCACAGGTGATTTTCTGGGCATGCAAGGATGCCAGGTAACGCACGGCTTAATCGACGGTCGAGCAGTACTTTAATTCCTGTCATCTTTATGCAGACTATGTGATCGCAGGTGTATAGCGCGAAATGTCAGTGCGCGTTAAACAATCCCAGCCGGTCGAAACTGCCAAGAACCCTCCACAGTGGTATCTCTCACAGCCTAAGTCGCCTGCGGACATTGAACCCCACAAACTAAACCGAGCCAGGCATCCTGGATCCTTCTGGATATCTGTCGCATTCTCTTTTTTCTTCGACCCGAAGTTTTGTTTTCGTGAAGCTTTTGGTCATTTAGTTCTGTCAGTGAGGCAGCGACCACAATAAATGCCCTTGCATTTATCTCCACATCCCATTACAGCTTCCTCAGCAGAGAAAATCATTCCAGCATGCGACCAGACAAACCTGATTACACTTGGCTAAGCAAGGGCACTTGCCCTAATTTTTGTCGCCTATTTGGGGCTTTCTCGACCTAGACGTTTTAGACATACCCTGCTCTTTGTACTGTCAGCTAATCACTTCACTCCTACAATGTTACTTTTTCTTGCCAGGATAACGTCTGGCATACACTAATTATGATGGTACACTACCTTATACTGCTTAAAACGAGCCAGGATAGATTATACGTGAATTTGACTTCTTTCGTACGGTTTAATGCCCCAAAAAATGACTCAGGCTATGAGACGCCGTAAAAAAGGTTCCGGAAATTTCAACCACCTGGGGTTCCTTAACGTACTGACATCGCACTGTACTCGGGCGCCTTCCCAAGCAGCACATGACGACGGTCCAACGTTGGGCCTGAGCTGGCAAACGTCGGTCCTGTGAAGGCCCCGCGTTGCCTATGTACTCCCAGCCTCGGCTAATCCATCTTTAGAAGTTGGCGTCATTGGACCAATGTCTCGGATGTTTTCCCAGCCTTGGCTCAGCCACTTTTAGAGGATGGCATTATTGGACCAGTTTCTCGAATGTGTTCCCAACCTTGGATTAGCCACTTTTAAAAGATGGCATTATTGGACCAGTTTCTCGAATGTGTTCCCAGCCTTGGTTTAGCCACTTTTAGAAGATGGTATTATTGGACCAATTTATCCGATGTATCCCCTATCTTAGCACTGCCATTTTTAGAAGATGGCAATAATGGACCAGTTTCTCGGACATTCTCCCTGCCTTGGATCTGCCATTCTTTGAAGTTGGCAATAACGGACAAGTTTTTCAAAATTTTTCCCTGCACTGACTGTGCCATTTTTGGACGACGGCAGTATACTAGACAATTAATTTTCTACAATTGCTTTCCGAAGTAGGCCGCGCCGCGTTAAAACGTTTGCTACAGAGGAACATCGCTTGCTGCGTCGTTCGACTTTTTCTTACTCTGCGAGATCGACGCGATATTATTTTGCATGGCGTACATGAGCTCGCAGCTTGTGGGATATGTATACATGTATATCTTCTGCGTTAACTGCAGTAATTATCCATAAAAAAGGATACCTCGATCCGTATACCCATTCGATTCTCGGCAAAAGCAGGCGGTCGTCAACACAAGGTAATGCAGCTGAAGTAACGTATGTCCATTTGTTACCTATCTAATCGCTTGCTATAGCGCGTATACCTGACGCCCAGTCTTCGAGACTCTCGTGGAGCTGCTGAAAAGAGTTGTGTACGGCGCGCATTGCTGTCACTTATACGCGCGCGCTGGCTGTAGGCGAAGCTACGTATGTGTACCAGCAGGTACACGCATCACATTCGCGAGCCGTTCAAAATAAAGTGTCATCTCGATCTGCTGCACCGATCGCCGAAGACTGAGCGCCGGCACAACACAAAAAGTTGTGATCTGTGTATGAAACTTCTTTGCTACTTCTTTACGTGCACGCCAAATCTCCTAGAGGCGTTTGGCGATGACCAGCAGGTGGTGGTGGAAAACATTTATATCTGATACAAATACAAGAGCTGACCATGAGCAGGCCGTCGAGGAATGTCGAGGCGAAGACGTGCTGCATCGCAATGCATGCGATTGTATACAGCAGGTAGCGCGAATGATCGATCTGTTTCCATACGAAGCAGTTTCTCTGGCGAAATTTTCGCGTACAGCAAGCAGCAAACCCCTGTAGGTTCAACGTAGCGCGAGTCGATCGAGTGGCGCCCCTCAGCCGTCGTCACACTTCGGTAAATCCCCATATAAATAGCCAGAAATAAATACTACAGTTCAACGCTGCTGTCCAGCGACTTGTGTGAAGCAGTGTATACAAACGGAAGACACGCTGGTTTTCACGCACGCGCGCAGCACAAACTGACAATTTATTGGTGGCACACTCGAACTTCGAATAGGACACCAATCGCCGCATTTCGGGCAGTGTGTAGACACAAGAAAAACAGTCGCTAAAGTTACCCACCACGCGGCTCACATTTGAGCAGTTGTGTCAACTTGGTTTGTCCTATAGTTACTACCAATAGTAGATCGAAGCACATATGTGCAGCATCGTATCTGTCGTACCAAACCTATGCGAAAACCTCAGTTGATATGTCAGATATGCCGAACTTAAAATACTGACGTACCCGGGGTAAATCTTTAGGCTGGTGCGACGCATTTTTAGTTACAGCACTTAAATACAGCCGTATCTGAAAAAAAAAAAAACGCATCAGGTCCTTGCGATGTACCTGTATCCATAGCCCCTTTAACAGTTTTCTTTTTTTTTTAAGTGAAAATGCGCAAAGTTTCTTCGGAGGCATGCGAGTGCCCCCTTTTGATTGTCTCCTATTCGTCCTTTAAAGCAATGTGCAGTCATGCAATTATTGAAGTGACTGTGACATGAGACTGCTCAGCAGTAACAGAAGCATATTTAGCGTGCAGGTTTGATAGAACTTCGCCTTACTGGCTATATTTCATTTTCAACAAATTCAGTCAGATATATGTCTGCAAATTAATTGCCTCCACAACTGATCTTTTGGTTCAAATTTAAATAACTAGGTACAGAAACAAGTTATAGAAGCAACTCGATTATACCGTTAGATTTGCTGTTTGGTCATGCACTTGGATATCACCAACGCTTTTGTCAGTACTTCTATGACATTAGCAAAACTGCACAAGAACACATATACATGGCAGAACTTCGGTGCCAAGACGACATTGGCTTATGACAAAAGGGCCATTTGTTCAACCTAAACCAGCTACACCAGTGTAGGAAATGTCAGATACCTATAATGTATTTTTGCTGCACTGGTGCAGCAGGTGTAGATTTAAAAAAATGGCCCTAAAATGACACCAAATGAAGTGTCCATTCCGCCACACTTTAGTAGCACTTGCAAGAGCTAACTTTTCTCTTCATCCTCCAGAATGTGCTACATCTTCCTTGCTATCATCTAATGCTTACATCTGCTCTTGAAGACGAGTAAGGATGGAAGTTCTATATTATTTAGAGTAGCTAACTTCCCACTGCATAATCAAAAGGAAAAAGTGTCTATAGATGTGTCATTTATTGCTGACACGTTGCAATGCTCATAACACGATTGAGATTCGTGATGGCACAATTACACAAAATGAAACATCCACAAGTAATTAAGCATTTCCATTGTTTTCTGCTAGCATTGAAGTTACATAAATGCATTTACTTAAACAACATCATTTCAAAAATGGCAGGATGAGCTTGAACACAAATTTGAATGCCAGGCGACTTCCACCAACATGTACAGCTGAGGAAAGAAAAATATAAACCTTGCTTTGGCATTCACATGCTTGTTCCTTTCATGTGCAAGGAGAAAAGCAAACCAGAACCTGTAATATGCACCTAACAAATAATGTTTTCAGAGTAATAGATCACAATATTTTAACCGCTGAAAAGTTCACACCATCTGAAACTGATGAAAGCCATAGCTCTAGTGTTCTTGAACTTGTAGTGTATTCGGTGTGCAGCAAGAAATTGTAATAGGTGCACAATCAATTTGCCTTCTTCGTACGGCACGGACAGATACATCAAGGCAGCCAATAAAATGCATTATAAAATCATGGTGTATATGCTTCCAATAAAATGCTTGATCGCACGTTCTATGCCGAGATACGCGCAGGTTACTTTGCTCGATATTCGTCAGCATTATGCACATAGAACCCGTTGTTGCTATCAAAAAGGATGGATACTAATTTGAGATGTGTACGGTCACTGCACGCTATCTAGCAGTTTAATTGTATTCACTTCATCCATCAGATCTGATGGAACAGGGCATTACAGGAAGCTCACAACACGCCTGTGCGAATGAATGTTTACCAAGCTGTATTCTAATATAAGGCACGTTTTCATATATCTTATGTGACTCCAGTAGGTTAGGTATAGAATAACTTGGATAAACTGTATAAGGGCATACACTTGTCAGTTTTGTGATGAGTGTGAGTTGACACTTCAAATGATAAATGTCTCGCTGCAATTAGCTCATGAACACCTATCAAGTTTTTCGTTTTCATTGTAACACTGTCGTCTTGATAAGAAAATTTGCCCACTGAAGAAACTGAATGTATGTTCTTTCATTGAAATAAGTTCATGAACTTTGAATGTCTCGGACTGAGAGAGTAATGAGACGTACTGCACACTTTTATAAAAATTCACTTTTCCCACAGTACACATTTCAGATTGAATTGAGTACAGATCCAAATTGAAGGCAGCATTTATGGCTGCTTCTGAAGATATACCATCACAGACGAGAGAAGTGAATAAGTTTTGCACAGTATAGTTAAGATTCCAGGTCCACACCGATATGAAGACAAAAAGATATTTCCACGTTCTTTTATAAATTTGCCTTCATGTGCAACATTTTGTACTGTACACTGCATTTAGACTCATATGCACCAGGTTAGAGCCACCATGAAATTCTGACCTCTAAAGCTGCACACTTGTGGAGAACTAATAAATCATTACCTTTCATTTGACATGTAGTTTTACACAGCATCCCATTGATACAAGCCTAGTAATAATATAAGGTAACAGCAATCCAGTTTAACCTAGAACAAAAATTATATAGTATGACAGTTCCATATGGCTGGTTGAAATAACTAGCCTGCCTTGTTCAGAATTAGTTGTTACCAGTACAATAACTGCTCAGGACTACATTTCTAACTGATGCTCCACCTGCAGCACTGAAGCCCTCTCATAATTCTCATAATTTCATCCACATGGTAGGAACAGCTCTTCTGCTAATTATGATAACCTGAACCAAATGATAGTTGTGCAATATTATCAGCACCACTGGTTCATGGCGAGTATTGCATTTGTGACCATTCAATTCTGCAAAAAAGGCAATATGGTGATTGCATGCATTAACAGCCTCACAAGGAAAATAAAAGGAAGTTAGTCTTTGGATACATCTGTGCCAAGTGACACGCAGAGGCTTGCATGTTATCATTGAAACATCTGTTGCATTCAGCAGATCCTCACTGACATTCACTGACCAATAGTGCTGGATTAAGGAAAACGGGGGCCCTAGGCTAAAGTGCATGTAACTCCCCTACCCCCCACCCCCGTGTTGTTCCTTCCTCAATCCCATACTACACTTCTGCAGTATACTCCGTTTCATTCTAACTGCACAAACATAAAAAAAAAATCAAGATGTGATCCCTGTGATTAGTGCAAGAGTGGTGCGTTAGCAGCACACAGAATACAAGCGCAGTAATTAACATTCAGACATAGAAGTAACAAATACTATTCTATCCTATTCTTGGACTCATTCTGACTTTGCCTATTTTCCTCCCCTAAAGTGGCAGAAAAGAACTGAAGGAACTTCGTGAGAGATATGTAGGGTAATAGAAATGCTGGCAGTGGAAATTTTCCTTCTTATTTCCTCTATTATTCCAACTGCATATTTTTTTATGTTATGCACCACCACAGGATAGAGGGACCAACAGGAAACACTCTCCAATCCTATAAGCAATTGGTGCAGATAACCTCACGTGAAAGGGACTAGCTCCGAGAGTGGTGGGGAATTCCTACTTTTGCAGCTCAACAAGGTCTCACCAACTGCTAAACAATTAAGTCCAATTAGGTGGAGGCCCTATCTCTTCATTCTGTTTTTTTCTCTCCAAAACCTGTTGCTCATAAGTTTCATTGCTTATGAGTCCATATATGGAGCAGGTAAGAATGGGCCCCCTCCCCCTACCCTTGGAGATGAGGCCTGGGCTGCAGCCTTCACTTTGATCGAGTGCAGCTGACCAACACAGTCATGAAGCATCTTTTCTTGCAATTATGGCTGTTCTATTTGAATAACTTTATCACATGGTCAGGTAATGATAAGAACAAGTGGGCAAGTTGGTCAGACGTAGTTTCAACTGAGGCTGCTTAACAGCACAAGGCCTAGAAGAGATTTTCAGTACTGTATTCGTCCTCTAATATCCTCTAGGCCTTGTGATACTTCACTATGTCACTTGAAACTAGTCAGGTAATTAAATGAAATCTGGAATGATGCAAGCATACAGTAGCAATGGATATCACAAGACTAGGCCAGCTGCACAACACCAAGAGTCTATATGCCCCTGCAGTTTGCATAACCGTGCCAGGAATGGTGCCAATAATAAATTTCATTATATAAACTATACAGTTTTCCACTTAGATCATCATGTTCAAGCGCATGTCTTAAGCTTTATTTAATGTGTACTATAATGTTTGCACCTCTGCACTCATACATACTATCATTTGCATAAGTCATGAATTGGTGGCATATATTCACCATATATTTATTTGCACATGGTCTTATTTGCAGTTGCTCACTTCAGGGTATTGCATTAAAATGCAACCGTTATTTTAATATTTTTCACATTGAGTAAATATTCGTTGGAGCATCCTTCACGAAATCAATAACCTTTAAGGTGCTGTAACTAGTATTGTGGTTTCCTTACCGAAATGCTAAAAAGTTCCTAAAGAGCACTGAGCTGGAAAGCACGTTTTACATGCAAGACCAGTGCACTTTCTCGCGTAGGCTAGAAATTTCAGCAAGCTAAAGATTGGCAGGTCATCTTTTGCCTTGTATTATTCATCATTGATTGCCTTTGTGTAACTCCTCTTGATCGCATTCTTGTTTATGGCATAGTACAGCAGTTACAAGCTTATTTCACTCTAGTTATAGCAGGATGCTGGTTTACGGGGCACTGCTTTAGTTCCTTTAACCTAATATATTCTATAAATTGTTTCCATGGAGCCTGAGGGTTCCTTGGAGTGTTTATAGGGCTCCCCAAGAACCTCTATTTATGTATTACTTGAATTACTATAAAACCCCGGCCCTCAGTCCCCAGCGACTGCGAAACAATTGACCACGGCGGCGGTCAGACCTGTGACGCAGCAGGGGGTGCTAAGAATTTCTGGCTCCGCTGGACAGGCCGCCATTAGAAACTGACCCTGGAAACATTTAACGTTAGAACCCCAGCTAGTGAAGCAAGTCTAGCAGTGCTGTTAGAGGAACTAGAGAGTATGCAGCAATAGGATGTCATAGGGCTTAGTGAGGTTAGGAGGCCGAATGAGGCATATACCGTACTGAAGGATGGGCATGTACTGTGTTATCGAGGTTTACCGGAGGGGCGAGATCTAGGAGTAGGTTTCCTTGTCAATAAGTGCATAGCGGGCAATATAGATGAATTCTATAGTATTAATGAGAGGGTGGCAGGCATAGTAGCTTAATAAGCGGTATAAACTGAAGGTTGTACAGGCCTATGCACCCACATGTAGTTATGATGACCAGGCAGTTGAAAGCTTTTATGAAGATGTAGAATCGGCAATGCAAAAAGTAAAGACGCAGTATACTGTACTAATGGGCGACTTCAATGCCAAAGTAGGGAAAAAGCAGGCAGAAGACCAGGCAGTAGGTGACTATGGCATTGGCTCTAGGAATAGCAGGGGGGAGTTACTAGTTGAGTTTGCAGAGCACAATAACTTAAGAATCATGAATACCTTCTTCAGCAAACGGAAGAACCAGAAATGGACATGGAAAAGTCCAAATGGGGAGACTAAAAATGAAATTCACTTCATACTATGTTCAACCCCCACCATTATGCAAGATGTAGAGGCAATTGGGAAAGTGAGATGCAGTGACCACAGGATGGTGAGGTCCCGAATTAGCCTAAATGTGAATAAGGAACGCAGCAGATTAGTAAGAAAGAAACCCACCAACGAATTAGCGGTGAGGGCAGAAGAGTTCAGGATCTCGCTACAGAATAGATATTCAGCTCTAACCGAGGATGGCGACATTACCCTAGAAGCAATGAACAGTGACTTCAGAGATATCATTACTGAGTGCGCTGTAGAAGTAGGCGGCAGGATAGTTAGAGAGGATACCGTTAAGCTGTCTAAGGAGATGAAAGATTTGATTAAGAAATGCCAGAATATGAAAGCTTCAAATCCAACAAACCAGATAGAATTGGCCGAGATATCGAAGCTAATCAATAAGCGCAAGGTGGCCGATATAAGGAAGTATAACATAAGGAAAATTGTGCAAGCTGTGAAGAATGGGGGGAGCCTTAAAGCGGTAAAAAAGAAATTGGGCATAGGCAAAAGCCAGATGCATGCGATAAGGGACAAGGCGGGCAACGTCATCACGAATAGGACAAGATAGTCAAAGTAGCCAAGGAGTTCTATATAGATCTTTACAGTAGCCAAAGTAGTCAGGACCGTTATGAGATTGGCGGTAGGGAAAAATAGTCAGACATTCCTTCAGTGATGAAGGACGAGGTCAAGAAAGCATTAGAAACTATGAAAAGGGGGAAATCAGCTGGAGAGGATCAGATAACTACAGATTTGTTAAAGGGCGTGGGGATATCGTGCTAGAAAAACTGGTCACCCTGTATACGCCGTGCCTGGTGTCATCGACGGTACCGGAACCATGGAAGAATGCAAACATTATCCTCATTCATACGAAAGGGGACTCTAAGGACCTTAAACATTACAGACCAATCAGCTTACTGTCTGTTACATATAAGGTATTTACTAAGATAATCGCTAATAGAATCAGACAACCTCAGACTGCAATCAAGCAAAGGATCAAGCAGGTTTTCGGAAACGGTACTCTACTATTGATCATATCGATACCATCAACCAGGTGATAGAAAAATGCTCGGAATATAACCAGACCTCATACATAGCATTCATTGATTATGAAAAAGCATTTGACTCAGTTGAAACCTCGGCGGTGATGCAGGCATTGCGAAATCAGGAGGTAGACGAGCCGTACGTGAAAGTGCTGGAAGATACTATATATAGTGGCTGCACAGCAACCATAGTTCTGCACAAAGAAAGGTGTTAGGCAAGGAGACACGATCTCCCCAGTACTATTGACAGCTTGCTTAGAGGAAGTGTTCAGAGATTTGTAATGGGAGCAGTTAGGGATAAGGGTAGATGGAGAATATCTCAGTAATTTGCGATTTGCTGATGACATTGCCTTGCTAAAGTAACTTGGGGGATGAACTGCAAATAAAGATCGATGACCTAGACAAGTAGAAAGGTAAGCTTAAAAATCAATATGCAGAACACTAAGGTAATGTTCAACAGCCTCGGGAAGGAACAGCAGTTTACGTTAGGTAGCGAAGCACTGGAAGTGGTAGGCGATTATGTCTACTTAGGACAGGTAGTAACTGCAGATCCAGACCATGAAAAGGAAATAACAAGAAGAATAAGATTGGGATGGAGCGCATTTGGTAAGCACTCGCAGATTATGACTAGCAGCTTACCGGTATTGCTCAAGAGGAAAGTACACAACAGTTGCATCTTACCTGTACTCACCTATGGGGCTGAAACGTGGAGGCTAACCAAAAGGGTTCAACTTAAGTTGAGGACAACTCAGAGGGCTATGGGACGAAAAATGGTAGGGGTAACATTAAGAGATAGGAAGCTGCAAAGTGGGTCAGAGAAATAACTCAAGTTACTGACATTCTAGTGGAAATTACGAAGAAGAAATGGGCATGGGCAGGACACGTAGTGCTATGAGAGGATAACCGGTGGTCGCTTAGGGTAACAAACTAGATTCCAAGGGAAGGAAAGCGTAGCAGAGGGTGGCAGAAAGTTAGGTGGGCGGATGAGGTTAAGAAGTTTGCAGGGGTCAAGTGGATGTAGCTTGCACAGAACCGGGTTAATTGGAGAAATATGGGAGAGGCCTTTGCCCTGCAGTGGGTATAGTCAGGCTGATGACGATGAGGACGATGACGACGATGAATCTTTTTGTACTAAACTTTATTTTCTGCAAAGTGGCTTGTTGAGAGAGTTGGTTGGGCATTATATTAAAACAGTGCTAGGAACATGGACATTTTTTATTTTCTGACTCATCACGTTATTTATTTGAGACTTTCATTATGCAGCTGGCCCACATAACTGAATGTGAGCATTTTTTAAGTACTGTGAATCTGCAGACTTTCTTTTCAAGGTAGGTAGGCATGACAGTAAGAAAGACAAATGGAGTTTCTCAGCCGTAATTGAAAGCTATTTGTTTTCTTCACAGTTGAAATGATTGACTCCTGATTAACCGATCATTAGGTTCTGAGGTTGTTACTCATAATTTTTAGCATTGCATCTGTGGCAATCAGGCAGTACCCTTGAATGACCTAAATTTAAAAAAAAAAAAAAAAAAAAGCCGAAATAAATATTTGATTAAATGGTGAGTACTATTGCAAACTGAAGTGTTGCATGACCCACATGTGTGTCATTACAGCAGTTCAGATCTGCTTTCCTGGACACTGCAAACACATCTATTATACTGGGCACGGGGGTTTATGACCCTTTCAGGACCAAAAACTTATGGCCAAAGAAACTTGCATGACTACGATAACTTCATGAACACGTCATTTCCTGCCACAGCAATGTGTATGGTACAAAAGGAAATATGAGCCCTCTCAACTTTTTAAAGCGTGCAAATGAGACTGACAAAAATACACACTTGAAAAAGTTCCTTCACGAGTGTTTCCTGTAGCGAAAAAGCAGTGGAAAAAAAAAAAAAGCCTTAAGTATCCTGGGATACTGTCCAGCCAGGAACTTCATTAACCATGGTTGCTGATGGGGCTGTAGTCAAAAATGAATGCTGGTTTGGGAGTGTTACGACTATTCACAGCTTAGAGGAAGGAAGCTGACATTTCCACTTGACCATCATCAATGACCAGTTAACTTCACTTATCCTTTTGTGCACAATATGCTTTGTACGTGGAGCACGGAGCCAAACTGGTTGATGTCAGAGCACAGGACTTATTTGGCATGTGGTAATGTGATAAATGCCAAACCCCTCTATTTTTGAATCAATGTTATATTCTTATGATCAGTCGATTTTCCCTTTATTTGCAGAAGCCAGTGTTATTTTAATGTTATTCTTGCAGTTTTTAGGAATGAAATGCAATGTGTCACCCTATACATCTGCACTGCACTTTAATTGTGAGAGCACATGCTGCCAGAAATGCCTGTAAATATCTGTATGTAATCTAGCATATAAAAGCCCTATCTTCAGTGAAAGTAACCTGTCATGAAAATGGAGTAATATATCAAACAGGTGAACAAATTTGTGATTTGTGAAGTTTAACATCTCAAAGGGACACTAGAGCTATGAGGTCTATTAAGTTACATCCTCCTATTACATTAATTTTTTGTAATAATGTCCATTGTGCACCACTTCATGCAGTTATGCCGCATATACCAATTTCTCTCACCCAAAACTTATCAATCCACATTAATATTGGGCGCGAGGACATACCGTGGCGCCACCTCTCGGAAGCGCCCGCATGACGAAGAAAGTGGGATAACGCACGGTAAACGGCTGCTGTAGGATGCTTTCCTGGACAGTTCAGTTGCGCATTAGCATTACGTTCATTTATGTATTCAATATGCACCTCCATCTGGGCCTGTATAAGCTTATTATGAGGTAAGAGACCCAGTTATTCTGCAAAAAAGCACATCACCGAATCAGAGTTATCGAAGTTGGCGAGCTTTACTGCTACGACGAAGCGCACTGGCTGCAGCATTTCTGCTGTTATGAAAACAAAAACTGAATCTACCAAACAACCGGTAAGATGTAAGCAGTCAGTGCACAGGTAATCGAATTCCTGTGCAAGAGCGCAGAACTGTCAGGAGTCTGACAGATGTCGAGCGCGATCGCATAGCGCAGGCAGAAGCGGTACCTTGCGCCTGCTTCCTTGAACGTAGTAGAGCAAGCAAGTTTGATTGCGGGGGTAACATGTGGATTCATTTTTTAGCTAGTGTGAAGGCGTGTGTTCCACGCAGCGAATTCTTGCGCACTGACTACCCTCATTGGCACTCCTGGCTAGAGCGGATATTTGTTTTTCCCGCGCATAGTAGTTTTTTTTTACGCATATCTTGATCAGCACCTCACAGCATGCATGCAATGATCTACCTTTCGTTTATTCATGGAATCTGTAATTTAAATTACTACAATACTGGAGACACTGCCTGAGACAACTCACCACGCATACCGCTGCCCGAGGTGGCCGAATCTTCTAGTTCACTTCTGTGAAACTTCCGTGTCAACGTGTTCATTTAGAATAATCTGAGACCTTCTGGCCTTCGCACAATCCCTCCTTTCTTTTGGAGCGTACTGCTCCATGAAGAAGCCAGCACCTTTTCCATCCTTCCAGCAATAGTATCATTAGCTTCACAAGTGATGAGCGCAAATTAAAAAGCGCGCCGTTTCTTCTGCCGCTCACCGAACTTTTAGCGCCAACTCTGGACAAAATCTCGCTAGCGCTGAAATGTCTGCACGCACATCGTGAGAATGATGACTTGCTAATTTAGAGATTCAAATTTTAATAAAGGAAGGAGAATTCTGTGAGCTTAAGTTGCGGGTAGCACTGGGAACATGCGCCGAGTTCCCTCGCTTGCGTCCGGGTACAGAGCGTGATGGACCGTAGCTACAGCTTAAATAAACTTCAGCAGCCTCAGTAACGATGCAAGATAAATAAGTGCAAGGCAGGCACTCTGTATCAACCCAAATTACTAAAATAAACGCTACTATTAGCTTTTAAAACGCACAAATTCAATCGAGCGTCTGCTTCAGCAGCAGTAAGAGGTGCCACGTGATCCCACTTTCTCCCCTAGGTCGACACTAGCGCCGTTCGCTCCAGTGGTGGCGCTCGCGCCCAATAGCCTTGTGTGCTAAATCCTTCATTGTTTTATTCTGTATGTCTATTTTATTAAATAGAATGAGAGATTTTGGTGGAAATGGGGAGCAGTCGAAGGCCCAACTGCAGCCCTGCCAGCACGTTTGGGTGGCTCTGAAAAGAGCCGTTATCTTCGAAGTCCAAGCTCCAATGTGAGGCTGTAAGAAATGATGATCTACCAGTTGCTGTCCTTGGCACCAATAACTGTGGCCTGCATCTGAATATGAGGCTGCAAGTCCGATCCTCAGCAGCATTTCGATGAAGGCAAAAGACACGGAGGCATACCATGCTGTTCCCTCTTGATAGAGGTACATATTTTTTCATGCTGAAATAGCCATCTGACCCGTCGCAGTGACTTAATGGTTAGGGCGCTTGGCTGCTGAACCCAAGGAAGTGAGTTTTATCTTGCGGCCTTTTTTCAATGGACGCAAAAAGCAAGGAGCCCATGTAGTGTGTGATGTCAGTGCATATCAAAGAACCCCAAAGTGGAACAGCTTCCCAGACAATTCCTGTATGGTACCCGCCGGGATGGCGCAGTGGTTACGGCGCTTGACTACTGTTCCCAAGGATGCAGGATCGAATCTCGGTATCGGCGGCCGCTTTTCGATGGAGCCGAAAAGCAAGGCGTCCGTGTGCTGTGCGATGTCAGTGCACGTTAAAGAACCCCAGGTGGTCGAAATTTCCGGAGTTCTCCACTGTGGCGTCTCTCATAGCCTGAGTCGCTTTGGGACGTTAAACCCACAAACCAAAACAAACTTCCTCTATGGCGGTTCTCATAGCCTAAGTTGCTTTTGGGCATGAAAGCAAACCAACAGCAATAAGAGATTTCACTGCAAGTGGAGAAGAGGAAAAATAATGTGCCCTCGCTTGTATTTAAGCTTCAAGCATTGAACTTGGTTCCTGATATACGAGAGAGGCCACATCTTAGCCTCTTGACTGAGAGCGCTGTAACGCCTTATGTGTAGCCGAGAGCTCTCAATTGGTGTTTTGAAGAAATCTCTGCCATTTGGCAAGATGCCAGCCTTGACATTATCTTCATGCACTTCAGCAATGAGAACAGCACAGTTGTCTATTAAGAAGCAGTCGCCCACTTTCACATGTCGGTCAACTCTTGTACAAGTCTGTGTGCACTCCCTTGCTTCCGACATTCTGCGGCTGAGCTGTGCCAGTGGCTTGTTCGTAGTTCTCAGCTTCTTCTTAACCTTTCCTAAGTAACTTTCGAAAGGAAAAGCACTGAAATCATCCACAGGCCCATGCTGAAGACACTGCTCTGCCAAGTGCACCAAACTGTGTACGTTGTACACCAGCTGCTTCACCCCATATAGTACACCGAACTGCTGAACAAAATACCTCAGCAAGTCCCGGGCAAAGCTGTTCAGAACTACATGGTATTCAGGTGCAGCGAGTATTCGCAAAGCCACATGTAACTGTAGGAAGTGTTCATACTTTTCTTTGGGCAGGAGAGATTTCAGAACAACAGGTCCTAGGTAGAGCAGAAATGTTCTGAATTCAGTCGCTTTCCAACGATCCAACTCCTCTGTTCCTCTGGGTTTTCGCTGGAAGGAACTTGGAAAGGCTTTAGCTGTTTCTCGTAACCTGTTGTTGAGTTCACTTCGCTCATCTCTGCTCAGTCGGGCAGCGTGCCCTTGCGAGACCCAATTTCTTAACAGCCGCCGCATTACACCCAGACAGACAAGGTGCATGTATTCCGTAGGAAAGCATGCCACCATATCAATATCCAACTTGGTGAAAGGGGAAACACCAGTGTGGTGCCGCTTATCTTCTTGTGCACGAAATGATACATCACTTCGCTGCGGTGCATGAAGGTCAGGAAATGTCAGCCTGTTTTCCACATAGCGACCCTTTTGGCTGCATCTTTCACAAGCATGGTAGCCTCCGTGTCCTATAATTGCCTTTACAAAGCTCCTTGCTGGGGCATCGCAGATCACAGCTGTCAGTGTCACAGTGGCACTAGTCCCTTTCACAAGTAAACCGCTGCTGCTCAGACTGTAGACTTCGTCTAGGAATGGAGCGAGAAATTGCTCCAGACAAGGTGGCTTCCCTGCACCACAGTACACACTGACCATAAATGGTGCAGAGTTCTTGAAGTTCGTTATGCGGCAAAGTATTGGCCACAAACCAGTCTGGCTGCTTTTATACAACGGCAGGCCATCTATGTTAGCATGCAGCCTGATGTTCTCGGGCACAGGTCCTTGCCCAATCGCTTGCTGGATGCCTTTGGCAAGGCCGAAATGAGCAAATGTGTCATTCTGCTCCAGCTGTGATCTCCTTTGCGTCCGCAGCACGGTCCTTGCATCTTTTGGGAGCTCCGGAATCCCGCGACGACGGCAAAAGTCGAGCATATCATTAAGCAAAGCATGTGTGATGTTGTGCTTGTTAGCTATGACAGCCAACTCCTCAGTCGCCGAGAGACTATGAAGAAAATTTTCATCAGGCTGACCCACATTCTCAGCCGCTGGACTGCTAGATGTCTCATCACTTGACTCTTCCGAGCTTGTGGCATGATCATTTCTTGAATGTTCTGCAGCATATGAATCATCCATAGAAAGGTCTGAGCTTGAAGCCTCATCACTTAGCCTGCTGGCTGTGCTCAATGTGCTGCTCCCTGATGCATTATCACACTCGCGCACAAATGGTGCTGGTGGATCTGCAGGTGGCCCGCTTCTACTGGTGCAAGCGTCGTCGGCGCAGACTCCGATTCTCCGACGCGTGGTTGCTTCGGACGGTGGCAGGGTGCGAACGTCGAGTAACGGTGCTTCACTCTGCGATTGTTTTCTGTCCCCGCGTTCTAAGCGTGACGACGCAGAATCGACCGGCCGCCCCGGAATACCGAGCTCTTGCAAGATCTCCCGGTATTCTTTCTCGACGATGCGGTACTTACGCCTTTTTGCGCTCATGACGAAACGCAACGCTCAGCGGTGAGAGACGAGGACCGAAACAGGTGCACAAAAAGACAACAGATGGATACGGGCCGCACCTATACGCCACAAAAACACAGCGATGACAAGCGAGCGCGCGCTCGGAACCACGTTGGAAGAAAGAGGTGCTCCGAAGGCGCCGTGCGAAGCCGAAGCAGCCACTTAGTGTGGGCGCCAGTGCACTGAACTATGGTCACCATAACTGTACTGTTCCGCACGGAGCGGCCGCCAAGGGCAGTGCCGGTGCTGAGGGTCGCTCGTTTTGCTGGCGCTTCTAACTGGGCGAACCTGCCACAGGCGCTTCATTTCGACGCGTATGATGTTCGCTTGCATGAAACTACTACTTTCGCATTCCACTCAACAATTAGACCCCTAATTCTCGAAACAACTGTCTCCTTCGCGCTTGGCTAGATTTCAATGTATACTTTAACAGCTAGAGCAACTGCTTATATAACGGTACTGAGCTGAGAACATATAGAAGTTGCGGTTTGGCGCTGCTTTCACGCGTATATCGTGTTACGGCACATGTTAAATGGTGTAATAATTGATTTCAGAGTTTTCGTTTGTGAAAAGCAGCATCCATCTATACCAGGATACTTCTAAAACACCACGTAAGATACAAAAAAAGTATAAGCGATGAAGCGCAGGAAAACGACTGCGCATGTGATTGGTGTAAGCTTGGGATGCATATCAACTATCGGCAAGCACGTATGAGTATACATATACGCCGTAGGTATAAGCTGTCTACGAAACATCTGATGCCGATACAAAAAGTACAAGAAAGAGTGTTGGCGGCGCACTATAACGGGATGACACTTTAATTGCATATCACTGTATGCGCTTCCGATGCCCCGCGCGCGCCAGGCGTCTTCTGCTCGAGCACAGACGTTTCCCATACAGGAATAGCAAATACAGTTTATTTGCGCAGAAGGCAGTGTGAAAATTTATACCAGCTCAGAATTAGGTGTTTACATAACGAAAAGAAGCATATATCATGTTAGAGGTGCCTGAATGCTAACTGAGGTTACAAAATTTCAGCGCGCCTGCCGCTGCTCCGTCCACTGACTCTGGCGGCCTCTTCCGAGCACACCAGCCGAGCTTTTTCGCGGCCCAGGCTTCGAAGCACTACTCTCTTACACTATGCAAAGAACCTCCTCGATCCGGACGCATGGAGAGAGATAGAGAGAAAGAAAAAGAAATACCCGGATGCAAGTTGTCACGAAAAAGCGCCAACACTGTGCAGAAGAAGAAAAAAAAAAAAAAAAGGCTTGCAAACAGTTGTCACAAAAGAAAGCCAACATTGTGCAGAAAAAAGTAAAATGATTTAACGTTACGAGCGGTACGTAAATTAGATATAGCCACAGCAATTTTACCCATGAGCATAAATAATGCATATTTCCTTTATAACATCCATTCGTTTACAACTTCATCTACTTCAGCACTACGGCATTAGGTAAACACGCGTGTGTTTGCTTTCGTAACTTGAAAAAAAAAAAAAAAAAAAAAAAAAACACGATGTGTAGCTCTTTAAAAAAAAATTGAAGTGCAGTAAGAACATAAAAACAAATCATGGTGCCGTTGTCAGCACTCAGCTTCAAAGAGCTGTTCTCCACTGCTTTACGCACTATCCCTGTAGGCATCCCTGGGCATCCCTTTAGCGCGCAAACCCGTTATCCCATTATTCCCCCGGTCATTTCGTGGTTCGTCTCCGTCGGCTACGGAAGCGCTTGCTTTGTTTTAGGCTCAACTTTGGCGTGGCGTGGCGACTCGTCTGGGTGACCCACAGGAGCACGAAGGAACTTTTTACGTAAGTATGCATGTTGATCTTCATCCCCTTGCATATTAGTGGTCAATTAACAGCTAATTACTCGTGAACTTAATGCCACGAGAAACAATGAGCCCGACTCGCAAGTAGCCCTTATCTGTCCGTAGACATCATTGGTTGTATTTTGATTAACGCGTCTCTGTGCATCGCTTCTGAGAGGTTTCGTTTATATCGGGTGTGTGCATGGATAACATTCGTTTAGCGCCAAAAATTATAGGCTTGTTATAACAAGCCTATAATTTTTGGCGCTAAACGAATGTTATGCTACTACTGCTCGTCATGGTTGCGATGACAGGCAAGTGCGAAGTAGTCGACAGCTTTTCATCGCAATTTTCGCGTTTGTAACGCTAATCGCTATTTAATATATGCGCTGTCATAGAAACCAGCCTACATGTCTTGTGCTTGAATGACGAATGTTTCCACGGCAGTGCTTTGTTTCGTTGCGAGTCCTTGTATGATGAGACAAATGTGAGCAGAACAGATGAGCGAACACAATTCTTTTTCAGCGCTGCCAGAAGCAATGCAAAACCTGCCAGTTATCTGCTCCAGAAGGAGTTTATTTATTTATCTATTTATTTATTCGTTAATTTATTTATACAGGTGCCTGCAGCACCTCAAGGGCATTACTGCTGAAGTGGGGAGGGGGGGGGGGGGGAGGTGACAACTGGAAGAAAACATGTATTCAATAAACATGAAAAAAAAAAAAAAAACTTAACAGCACAGTACAGTTGCTAAAAGCAAGAAAGTAACTTTTTGTCCCCTCCCACTTAACTGAGTTTTCTATCGCAAACCACGGTAAAAATTTTCCCACTCGTTTCCTGCTGGCATCCTACTGGTTCCCAGTAGTATTAGAACCACCAGCAGCTACTAGTAACAGTAGCTGATGGAATGTGTAGCAGCTGGGTTTCTGTCGTGAGCTGCAGAAAGTCAGACTTTGGTGCATTGTTTTCATGGGGTCCTTTTGGCCTAGGAATCATGGTGCAGCAGCTACCTTGGGCCATACAACCAAAACAATGATGACGGCAGAGGTTTTATTTCATGAATCTTGCTTTATTATTACTTATGCCTACATAAGCTCTGCAGTTCGCTTGGCCACCCCTTAGTTTGAGATTGTGGTACTACCGCAGGTGTGCTCCAGCTCCAAATCAGATGGCGCCATGAAGTTAGCTGCACAGAAAAGGACTTGTTCCGAAAAACATGCTAGCAACACCATGCTACTGTTATTTACATTTTGAAAGCAGCCACTCATGAACCACACATGTGGTGAGAATCCACACGGGATCAGGTCAAGTGTAGTACAGTCAAGTCTACTTATAACAGATGCACTTATAATGAACGCTCACTCGTTATGAACGAGGGTCGGGGTACCGTCAAAATATGCATTAGGGCTACGAAACTGTCTCAGATTAAATGAACAACCGTGACCATACCACTTTGTTACAATAAAAAGAAAGGGGAAGCCTGGTGACCCGCCACACCACTGCAGTTGAAAGACGCACGCTTGCTGCGAATGCGGAGAACAACGAGCACATCCCAGGTATTGGCGCATCTAGTGTCCACCTACCATAGGACAGGTTACAAGGTCTGTCGGTGCACGTGTACCCTGGATGGGTAAAGAACCTAATGTAAAAGCAAATGAGTGGCAATCACGTAAAAGGACCAGTCAAAAACCACCATCTCCGATTTGAGTTATGAATAATAGTCGAGGTATGCGGTGCTCGCCCACCAAGACCGGCGTGTGTGTCATTGACAGAGTCGAATCTCGAGCTTCTGCACTGCTGCCACGTGGAGGCGGCACACAAGAAAACAGATGTGTAGTATGTCCTGTGCACACATGCACTGTAGTAGCTTGGGCACTGCTATCTTGTGGAGAATCGAAGAGTTGGGGGGCAAACTACGAAATAGCATAAGCGCCTCATTAGCTATCGCTATTCCGCGTTCATCAAGCAGCTGGTCCGCAGACTGTTTCGGGCAGGAGCATATGATCACGCTGCAAAGCTTAGAAGGCAGCTTGATAGTGTCCGATTTGAATAAACAGATGTCCAAAAACGACTCTTGGAAAAAAAACAAATGCCACTTCTGTAGAAGTTTGCATTCTTTTGGCTGAAATAAGGGGAGTCCACTTCACATGAACTTTGGATACAACGAACAACATCCGTGCGATTGTTATAAGTGGGCTTGACTGTATAATCACATAGCCTTTAATGAAAATTTTTCATGAATGGTGCTCCACCAGAACTTGAGAAAGGGTGAAGGTGGGTCACACATTGTGTGCACTAGTGCATATTGAACCCACACATACCAACTGTGTTCACTCAACACTGAGAACACCATTTCTAGGAGCAGTGTAAGTACATGGCCTTAGCATGAGGCCGTAAGTGCTGGTGCTACCAGTGAGGTTACAGGTATACACACCGTTAGCCAGACCTGGCTGCTCAGTGCTGAATGCTTTTGTCTTGTATGGAATGCCACACAAGACACACCTATACGCTGCAGTAGCTATAGTAGTATCAAGACATCCAAAAACGAATTATCATTGAAAGCTAGCCTACTTGGGCTTCGATTGGCATTACTGTAAACAGTGCAGTCAATAACCAAGTGATGAAGTGGGGCACTTGTGTGACACTGCAGCAAGTGTCGCAAGGATTATATTACCTAATTGCTTCTGAGAACAGCCCACATAGTATCGCAGTGTATGCAACAGATCGAGCATCCAAATGCTGCTACACAGTGTATGCCATTAAAATTATTGTGGTACACATTACCGGAAAGCTAGCAAGAGTTCACGGTCACCAGTACTCTGCAAGCAAGTCTGTAATAACCTTTCTGTACATTGGATTCAGGTGGCATCACAGACACCATGACCAAGTCCAAGACATAGCTTCCACAGTGCATGTCGAAACAGGCACCAATAAGCAGATTAGGGAAACATTCAGCTTTCCACCAAGCTTCTAGTTTCAAACGCAGTGCCTGATGCAATGTCCGTGCTGCCAATCTAAACAATAAATAGTGAAAGGGGGTGTTTCTGTCCTTTAACAGGGATAATAGCCCTCTCCAAGTTGCACAAAGAACCACACAAGAGCACAGCCAGTCTAGGCCTTCCACAAGCGAGCTCGAGCAGCGCAGCGGCACTTTGTCGTCTTTATCCTCGTCTTCGTAGTATTCTCGCCTACTTCCTCCTTGTCTTCGTATATCCTCGTGTAGTTCACTACAATTTCCCCCGGGGCGAGGTGGAGCCATCCTGGCGACCTATGGTGAGGGCAAGAGGAGCGGATCGTAGTACGTTTTAAGGCGGCTCACGTGCACAGTTTCGCGGCCGCGATGACGCATGTCCGAAGAGGTAGTGAGTGGCTCCACGATGTAATTCACAGGCGAGGTTTGACGGATAATGCGGTAGGGGCCGTGATACTCGGTTCGAAATTTTGATGACAGTCCCGGTGGGGTGCCGGGAACCCAAAGCCAAACAAGGGATCCTGCAGGAAAAACGTGTGGCGTCTCATCTTTGTCGTGGTGATGCTTTTGGCGGCCTTGAGATTCCGATGTAAAACACCGGGCCAACTGGCGACATTCCTCCGCATGTTTGGCAACGTCTGAAAGGAGAGTACACTCGGAGGAGTCAGGACGATATGGTAAAATAGTGTCCATCGTGGACGACGCCTCACGCCCATAAAGGAGGAAAAAAGGGCTAAATCCAGTAGTTGACTGCGTGGCGGTGTTGTAAGCGTATGTCACGAAAGGAAGAACAGCGTCCCAGTTCGTCTGATCGGCGGCAACGTACATCGTCAGCATATTTCCGAGAGTACGATTGAAGCGCTCAGTCAGCCCGTTAGTTTGAGGGTGGTAGGCCGTTGTGGTCCGATGTATGACGCGACATTCGGCCAGTAGAGCTTCAACGACGTTGGATAGGAAGACGCGTCCTCGGTCACTTAGCAGCTCTCGCGGTGCGCCGTGGCGAAGAACAAAATGATGGAGTAAGAACAGGGCAACTTCACGGGCAGTAGCGGCGGGTAAAGCGGCGGTCTCGGCATACCGGGTGAGGTGGTCGATGCCGACGATAATCCACCGGTTCCCAGAAACCGTGCAGGGAAGTGGCCCGTAAAGGTCAACGCCAATGCGGTCAAAAGGCCGGGCCGGGCATGGAAGTGGTTGTAAGGGGCCAGAAGCACGAGGTGTGGATGACTTCCGGCGCTGACAGGCGATGCAGGAGCGGACGTATTTGCGAATATAACCGTACATGCCGCGCCAATAGTAGCGTTGAGAGATTCTTTGAAACGTCTTGACGACACCAGGATGGGCACACTGAGGGTCGGCATGGAAAGAGGCGCAAATTTCATGTCGTAAATGGCGAGGAATGACGAGAAGCCATCGTCGACCATCAGTCATATAATTGCGGCGGTAGAGAAGACCATCTCGTAGGGCAAAGTGTGGTGCTTGACGGCGTAAAGCCCGAGAAGGTGCAGCAGCGTTAGAAGTGGACACGACGTCGATAAGAGAGGCGAGCCACGGGTCTTTGCGCCGCTCCGCAGGCATGTCAGCGATGGTTAGAGAGGAGAGGACGGGATCAGCCGCCGTAGAGCAAGCAGGTTCGTTGGAGAGGGGAGAACGAGACAGTGCGTCGGCGTCCATGTGTTTACGGCCAGAGCGATATATAACGCGGATGTCAAATTCCTGTAGGCGGAGAGCCCATCGTGCGAGGCGGCCGGACGGGTCTTTAAGAGAGGACAGCCAACATAACGCGTGGTGGTCCGTGACGACGTCAAACTGGCGACCATAAAGGTAGGGTCGGAATTTCGTCAATGCCCACACAATTGCCAAACACTCCTTTTCCGTAACTGAGTAGTTGCATTCGGCTTTAGAGAGGACACGACTCGCGTACGCGACGACGTATTCGTGAAAACCGTTTTTCCGTTGTGCCAAGACAGCTCCGAGGCCCACGCCACTCGCATCAGTATGGACCTCGGTGGGTGCTGTCGGGTCGTAGTGGCGAAGGATTGGTGGCGAAGTCAAAAGACGGCGCAATGCGTTGAACGCTTCGTCGCACTCGACCGACCACGCAGTTAAGTCATTGTTTCCTCCGAGTAGTTTCGTCAGGGGTGCAATTATTGAAGCAAAATTCTGCACGAAGCGCCGAAAATAGGAGCATAGACCTATGAAGCTTCGAAGTTGCTTGAGCGAAACCGGCTTAGGAAACTCCGCCACTGCGCGCAGCTTGGCCGGATCAGGGCGAACACCTTCCTTAGAGACGATGTGCCCCAAAATAGTCAACTCCCTGGCACCGAAGTGGCACTTCTTGAGATTCAGTTGCAGGCCGGCGTCAGTAAGGCAAACCAAAACTTGCCGCAAGCGCTCTAGGTGCGTAGCGAAGTCGGTGGAAAAGACAACAATGTCGTCCAAGTAGCAGAGGCAGATGTGCCACTTGAACTTCCGCAAGATGTTATCCATCATCCTTTCGAATGTGGCGGGCGCATTGCACAGACCGAAGGGCATCACATTAAATTCATAGAGGCCATCCGGCGTCACAAATGCGGTCTTCTCTCTGTCACAGGCGGCCATTGGTACTTGCCAGTAACCTGAACGTAAATCAAGAGATGAAAAGTACTCGGCACCTTGGAGGCAATCAAGAGCGTCGTCTATACGCGGAAGGGGGTAATTGTCCTTGTGGGTAATCTTGTTGAGGCGCCGGTAGTCGATACAAAAGCGAAACGAGCCATCTTTCTTTTTCACTAGCACCACTGGTGAAGACCAGGGGCTTTGTGATGGACGGATTACACCACGTTGTAGCATGTCCTCAACTTGCTCATTGATCACGCGACGCTCTGCCGCTGACACACGATAGGGGCGCTGTCGAAAAGGCGAGTTAGAGCCGGTCTGAATGTGATGCGCGACTGTGGAAGTACGGCCGAGAGGTGTGTGGGCGGCGTCGAAGGCGAAGCGAAATGTCTGTAAAAGGGCCACAAGCTGAGTCCGGTAGGTGGAAGGAAGAGCGTCATCGATGGCGGTTCGGAAGAAGTCGTCTGGCAACGAATCAGGCGTCGGATCGGACTGCAGAGCATCAATGTAGTTGCTGCGGTAGGTCTCGGAGGCGTCCAGGTCAGAGAGAAGGTGGGCTGGTTGAATAGAACCCGGAGATTCCCCACGTAGCAGAGTAATCGGGTGCGGAGACGGATTGTAGATGAGTAGCTTCGTGAAGCCACCGTGAACATCGAGAACAGCAGATGGCAGTGGCAGGTGCTTGCGGTGGATGAAGGATGCAGACGGCGTAAATAAAACACTAACGTCTGACACAGCAGGACACAAAAGAGGCACAAGGGCACAAGCCTCTGGTGCTACGTCGACATCTTCAGCGATGGTGAGCTTTTGAGGACACACTGAACGGTTGTCGTCGGGCAGTGCGTCGCACAGTGCAGAAAATTCTACTTCAGCTCGGGCGCAATCGATCACGGCGTTATGTTTAGACAAGAAGTCCCATCCGAGGATCACGTCGTGGGAACAAGATGACAAAACGACGAACTCGACACTGTACAAAATACCTTCAATGACGACACGCGCTGTACATGCTGCTAAAGGTGCAATTCTCTCTTCACTGGCAGTGCGGAGTGACAAACCGTTAAATGACGTCGTAACTTTTCGTAATCGTCGGCAGAGTTGCTCATGAATCACTGACACTGCAGCACCCGTATCGACCAGCGCATATACAGACAGACCATCGATAGAAATCATTATAACGTTCGTGGGAGAAATATGAGGCCTTGAGCTTTTCGCAGAGTACGCAGTTCTTGCCTCAGGAACCGCGGAGCTTAGTTTCCCTCATCAGCAGGGGGTGGTCGCCGGCGCATTGGTGACAGTGACCTGCGACGTGGAGAAGGAGAACGATTGGTCGTGTACGAACGCTGTTCGGCGGCGTATGCAGGAGAAGACGGAGTAGAACGAAGCAGCGGTGGGGAGTACTCCGATGACGCAGGCTCGGGACGCGCAGCCATGCGGCGACGGCACCGACGGGCCACGTGTCCAGGGCAACCACAGTAGTAACAAATTGGGCGATTGTCAGAAGTACGCCACGGGTTGTAATAGCGCGGAGTCGCAGGATGAAGCGGAGCCGTTTGAGGAAGCGGTGCATGGCGTAGGACAGGCTGCACGGCTGGTAACGGCTCAGGCGGAGGCCGCGCAGCCACTGCCGCGTAGGTCAAAGGGGCTGGGACAGACGGTTGGCTATATTGTAGTGGTGCTCCGACGTATGTCAAAGGAGCGACGGCAGGAGCTTCAGGAAGCGTAGGAAGTGCTTCTGCGACTTGTTCGCGGATGACTTGCTGCAACTTTGGCGCCAAAGAAGAGGAAGCGTCAGGACGATGGGGAACGAGGGACAGTTGACGGGCAACTTCTTCTCGAATGAACTGCTTGATTTGTTGCAGCAAGGGGGACTGTTCTGCGTCAGCTGTTAAAGCTGCAAGAGGCTCCTGGTGTGAGAGCGAAGAACGAGTGATTTGACGGCGCTTGCGTAATTCCTCAAAATTTTGGCATGCATTGATGACGTCGACCACGGTTGCTGGGTTTCTGGCCAGAAGCATCTGGCACGCGTCATCGTCGATTCCTTGTAAAATATGACTAATCTTGGCCTGTTCTGTCATTGAAGCGTCCACGCGCTTGCACAGATCTACAACATCTTCAATATAACTCGTAAAATTTTCGCCGGGTAGCTGTGCACGGCGGCGCAAGCGTTGCTCAGCGCGCAGCTTGCGCACTGCAGGCCTACCGAAGATATCGGAAAAAGTAGTCTTGAAAGCAGACCACGAGGAGATATCGGCCTCGTGGTTGCGGAACCACAGGTTGGCAACGTCCGTCAGGTAGAATATCACGTTATTTAATTTGAGACCGTCGTCCCATTTGTTGTGCGTACTGACCCGCTCATATGATGACAGCCAATCTTCCACGTCATGGTCGCCGGTTCCGCTGAAGATAGGAGGATCACGCTGGCGCAAAGCTCCAGCGCAAAAGACGGCGGATGAGTGGCCGGTTGGACTGGGGGTGGTAGCGTCGGTCATTGCTTGTGTCGGGAGTGTGCGGCTTCGAAGCTCCAGGACGGCAGGAAATCCGGACCTCCACCAAGTGAAAGGGGGTGTTTCTGTCCTTTAACAGGGATAATAGCCCTCTCCAAGTTGCACAAAGAACCACACAAGAGCACAGCCAGTCTAGGCCTTCCACAAGCGAGCTCGAGCAGCGCAGCGGCACTTTGTCGTCTTTATCCTCGTCTTCGTAGTATTCTCGCCTACTTCCTCCTTGTCTTCGTATATCCTCGTGTAGTTCACTACAATTCCGTTCACTACACTACACGTGTAGTTCACGTGTAGTTCGTGTAGCCAACAGACACAGAGGGAGGCATAGGAGAATGGTAAAAAAAAATCCCTTATGCTTTCCTTTGTTTCAATGGCTGTTGGCTCCTTTGTTGTCTGTCATAACGAAGCCCCTCCCTACATTACTTTGCAAATCTGAAACATGTTACACAATAGTACACATTTCATTGAAGGTTATCACACCCGGAAGAGTTGCTTGTGATTAGCATCTAAAATTTTCATAAAAATCCATTTTCAAAAAAACAACTTGTAACAATTTTTGATGTGAGAGTGCAGTTTAAGGTAGCAACACAACGAAAACAACAATGCTCTCATCATAACAAATTGCCATATGCAGAACAGCAACAGCAAAGCACTGAAGAAAAAAAAAAGATTTTCTGGATTGTTTTAGATGTGCTACGATGACGTATTAACATAGAAGTATTCACAAAATCCCTTTGTCTGTGCTTTGCTCCGTTCTCGTCCTTGCCGCTCTGAGCGCAGTACTCCTTTTTGTACCAAGGTAAGCGGTGAAAATAAATTAAATATATCGACTATAGCATTAATATCAGCACTGCGCGTTCTGCCTCCCGCGAAACTGCCGGCGAAAGTAACTTTCCTCTGAGCATGCTGAGCTTTTTTCTCGCAAAGCTGCACTGCGATGTAGCTCCTCGAACTATAACCATAACCAGTAAAGGCAAGCATAACTTAGTTTTGAAAACGAACATCGTACTCTACTGCTACTGCGGCGTAGCGCATTAGCTCGGCCGGAGCTCCTGCTTTTTTTTTTTTTTTTTTCTTGCCTGTTTATATATCTCCAGGCTTGCTTCGTAGTTTAAACGTAACTATTATAGTACCGCTTCACGGGCAGCACTAACAATCAGAGGCTTTTAAGGTCACGTTTTATTATTATTTTTTCTTTTTTTTTTTACTTGCGTACAAAAATACGGCCCATTTGGAATTACGGGGTCATACCACCTCACTTCGGTAGTTCACTCCGTTTTCATCAGTAGTGGCCATCACTGCCGGACATGCTTGCGTTACTGTTGGTCTTCGCCAGTGTCATAAATTAGTCCTCGCAAATCTGCCAGGTAGCAACAATCCAATCGGACATGTGTTTTTACGGGTCACAGATAAGTCAAATATACTTAGGCAGAACTACGGGCCAACAAAAGTGATCACCTCACTTGGTAGTTCACTCGATTTTGATCAGCGGCGGTCATCATTGCCGGGCTTACGTGCCTGAGAACCGCTGTGCCCGTTTGCGTTGCTGTTTTCCATTCATTTAAATGAGTCTTAGCAAAACCGCCGGACCTGAGCCCTAACGCGTTACACAAGTCGTGAAGACCCACAACACGAGAGAGAAATAAGCTTTTACTCACAATTGCAGCGTGGTGCTAGGCCTTGTAGAAGAGTCGTTTTACATTTTTGCGTCTTGCCAGATTGTCATATCGCTCAAATTTACGTAGAAATGCTCTAAAATAATTCATACCAAACATGTTAAAAGCGCAAAATACTCGCGGTGCATCGCGCTCGTAAACACGCATTGGTACACAGGCACGAACATCTGTCGCCAAATTCGGTACTCCCTCAAGATATTACACTGCGTAGACTTCAGGACAGCCACTTTTGGCTTGTGGAGGCTCAAGTGGCTCAAGCCTATGGCTCAAGCCGTAGGACGTGGTCATAGGTGCTAGAAACCTGCAATTGTCAAACTGTAATGCAAGAAATACGTGACATAATAAAATTATTTACATTATTTAAAAAATAACTTCTTGTACATAATTGTATTCGCTGCACTTAGAGAGTTAATGCCGATTTGTCATAAGACGCGTGCGTCGTCTGCTGCGCTAGCAGACAGCAGAAGTAAACAGTAACGTGCACTATGCTATAATAAAGGAAATGTTTCTTCTAAATGATAAAACTTCTTGTGTCCCTGACGCTTGGAATACCTCATAGCGATATTCCACTATGTGGCTACTGCTCGAGAAAAAAAAAAAAAAAAAAAAAAAAAAAAAAAAAAAAAAAAAAAAAAACAGACATATGCTTAGCTTGTTTGGAAAATTGCCTGTTCTTCGATCGTCTACCGTTGTATTTCAGCCCACTATAATTCTTATAATGTAGCCTAGACTTACCAGAACCATGTTTTAAATATTGGTACATAGTTTCCGTTCTTTTTTTTTTTTTTTTTTTTAGTGAAATGCGTAAAAATGCGGTAAGTGTATGCAACAAGCTTTTGTATGGGACTGCATAAACTCAAATGCATGCTTTTGTACACCTTCAAGCCAACTGAAGATCATCGGGTCGTCTGCTGGTTTCAGCAGACACCAGTACAAACCAGTAGCTCCCAGCCAGCACGAAACGAGCAGGAAATTTTCACCTGATTTTCATGGTTAGGATACATGTGACATGAAATACTGGGTGAAAATCTCAAGCAATGTGTTTCCTGTCTCTCTTGCTCGTTTGGCCTTTTCTTGCATTTTGCTTTTTTTTTTCATCCCCGTGCTCCTGGTAAAGTGCACTCAGTGCAATATTCAAGTTCTATGCTATGATGCTGGCTGTGATATGTGCATTTCGTTCGCATGACGACAGGCAGAAAGATTGCTTCAATAAATCCCAGATTGCAAGCACTTGTGACACACGTAACTGTCAACTTGCTTTTGATGAAAGTTCAGGAGTGTGGTGCGGCACAGAACGAGGTGGATGTGAGAGTAGCGATGTCAGTTGTAGAGGGGCACTATAGTTTATGGCTAGCCTAACAGGAGTACTTAGAGAATATCACAATAATTCTCTTGGCTGTAGGGCTTAGACACTGGGCTGCAAAAAGTTTTTTACACTTCTCTATTAATATTTTGTCCTGTTTTCTCCACGCAGCATGTCGAAACCATTCGCATTGGTTAAATTCCCTGATGAGGAGGACAGCTTGGCAGCTGTGCCGGTGGGCTGGCTTGATGGCGACAGCCATTGCTTCTGGCCTATGGCCAGCCCAACGGCAGTGATTCGCCTGGCCAAGAGCCAGGCTGATAGAAATTCCAGCGGGCACCAATGGACACGGTGCCCAGTGACAGTGGTTGCCTCTTGCCGTAAGTATAGTCACATTGTAGACTATGTAAAGATGATGATGATCTGGCTAGCAATCGTAAAGAGCTCTTTAAGAAATTCTTTGAGCCTTCAACTCTATGTGACTAAATTACGACTAAGAAGTTGTAATTTAGCAGCCACTTAGCCAGTTATCAAAAAACAAAGAGGAATGAATTGTTCTCTGTAAGCCGATCGAAGGCGACTTTTGAAACATACTAGTGCCTTATTCTTGAAGTCCTACAGTTTTCAGCGTAACTGCTGGAGTCAACATGCAAAATAATTACAGTTAAGACAGAAAAGTTTAATGCGGTTCAGTTTTTTTTTTCTTCCAGTTTTAAGTAAGCGTGCTGCAGCAGCTAAGCGTCAGGCACTTTGCTGCTGGGACGAGTCCCTGTGTTACGTGCATGCAGTGAAATGGAGCAGTGCAGAATGTGCTTGTGCAATATAGTATCAGTGCTTGTTAAACTATCCCACTTGATGTAAATTAGTGTTCTTTCACAATGTTGTCCTTCTGTGCAAGCATTGACCTTGATGCCCCTTTTACACTACACGAGCTTGAAGCTGCACTTCTTGCTAACGCCACTCGGTCGGCTCCTGGTGAAGATGGAATCACTTACTCTGCTAACGCAAAAGATAACGCAAAAGAGTACCTTCTCAACCTCTATAACACCGCCTGGGAAGAAGGCTCTCTGCCATCTCCTCCGTAGCCATGTGTTGCATAGTTTTTAAACCCTAGAAATTGGAAACACGTTTTAATTGTAAATATAAAAGAATGCCTCTGCCACATGAGTGTTTCAATGGCATTCAAACATGGATGGAGTCTGTTGGCTGAACTGACTGGTGACTGCAGTTACAAGGGCAGCTGAACAGGCGTCAATTCGGCAAAGTAGCCTAGAACTTCTTTTACATACAGCAGTATCATGCACTTTCGGATGTGTATGTGTTATGGCCAAGCGTTGAGGAATGATATCAATGAAATTTATAAAGAAGGGCAGGTCGTTCAACCAATTGCATGTTTGTGCTTCTATGGAAGTCTATGATCCTACTTCCAAGTTTTGATGACCGGGGTTGTTGCATATTTTAAAAAATGCGATATGTAATTGTGATCAGGAAGCCCCTTCCATTAAGAGTGACCGCCATAATTAAATGCTCACAAGATGTCATGACAGACAGCAGAGCGTCAGCAATCAGGTAATATGTCAAAGAACAGATTTCTTTTATTTTTATACATGACTAGCCATATTAGCAGTGTGCATCTTAGGGGAGTGCTTGACGAACATTGCTACCAAGCAAACAATAAATGTAATATGTGTTTTTGCCGGCATAAAGGCATGATCAGTTGGGCTGGGCAATAGATGTCTTACATATAGCTTATTATGCGGCAATCTGCCGCGTCATACCGGCAGCTACAGCAGCACTATCAGCAGTCTAGTGCTTTCAGACCCGCAATGCCAATGAAGCTGATCAGCAGATGGTTGCTTGATCTGTCATAGGCTGATCGAAAACCACTTCGTTGAGGCAATGGCCTAAGTAGTTGCACTTGTCTGTGCCTTAACCATTTAAGAAAATGAAATAAACAGCACTTCAATGTTCAAACTTTAACGTTTATGAGCAGTGAGCTATGCCAGAAATTTCAGTCAACATGGCCAGTTCTACAACAGGTAAACCTAGCAAAACATTGAGTTGGCCATGCTAGTTGGCACAGCTATACCAACTAGCTGTATACCAACCTATGGTCATAATACTACAGCGTAAGAAAAGAAAGAGGGATCAGAGAAAGGAAAACACGGGACAAGCGCTGACTTACAATTAAGGGTTTTCTTTACCAATGATTTGGTATATAAAGAAACACTCAAAGGTGTGAAAGTGTTGATGCAGATAAACCATATAACACAACACTAAAGCCCACTCAGATATGTATGCAACCTCCAAGCATTCTCAAGAAAGGCAATCTCCCTGTCACTTAGAAAACTTTTTTTGCCTACGCAGTTATCTTGGTCCAATATATAAATCTTCAACCAGTTCCTGTGTTGTCTAATCATCATGGGTGTAGTGCAGGTGTAGTACAAATTTCATTCATTTCATATTAATTCTTTGCAGGCTCTTACAAGAGCGCCGAAAAGAAGATGCGAAAATATGAGTTCACATCTGCTGTGGAGACGTCGGCAGTTTCTGGTAATTATAATTCCTGGAGTTATAATTAACAAAAAATTATTTGCATACTGAAGATGATATTAATGTGCAATTCTTTCTTTAGGAAACGAGGGCCATGAAGATTGGCCCGTGGAAGTGGAGCTGCCATCACCTCGTATGTTATGAATTGTCATCGACATTTAATCTATAAGCTTGATTTTAGTTCAGATTGTGAATATATGGCAGTAGGTGCTTGCAAGAGCTGCAAAAAAAAAAAAAAACTGTAGCTCATTGCACTCTCAGAGAAATAGAACACATTTACCGTATATTCTCATGTCAGTATACAGATGTCAGTAACCATTTCTTGGCAAACTGCCAGTTGCCCGCAGTTCTAGGGTAATTTTAGTTTACTCAAGAGGTAAAGATGCAGTGTTGAAATTTCTAGTAGACTGCTTGAAATTGGAATGATTAAATTTCTTGAGTTAGGCAAGCATGGCCAGATGTACACGTGTCACATGCTCATTAAGTATTGAGTGATTTTGGCTCCTTGAATAAGGAAAAAAATAGTAATATCTTGTTAATTTGGCCTTCAAGGGATCAAGAAAAATTTTCGAATTATTGAATGATACTATATACTGCCAAAAACCTCCTGCATCACAGTAGTTTTATGTGATGAATGCCAGAAATATGGTTGTCTGTACTTGAGAGGTAAAAACTTATTAACATTGATCATTTTCCATGGCTACATCAAGTACTTTGCTTTGTGCACAATGTCAGGAGTGTTGAAGAATTGCTATAATATGATGCCTGCATAGCCCTTTTCACAGTGCAGTACAGTAGCAGTAATGCCTCTTCACAAATGGCACTGCTGTGTTTCAAAAATGCTTGCATGGACCATGGCTCTTGATGGCAGCGGCAGAATGTTGTGAATTTAACAAAAGTGAAACAGTGCTGCTGGGATATATTTGACAGACGGGGGACTTTTTATCCTAGTCACTCTTCTGCTATAGTGTGCATGATTGATGCGTGTGCACGGGCGCCACTGTTCCATGCGACTCAAGCTGGGAGGTCTATTTTGGGAATTGCTGTCTTTCTGGGTTGCATAAATTAACACAACTTGGGGTTTGAAATAGGTGCCTTTTACTGTTACCTGGCAAAGAATGGTCAAACAAAAGCACCACCTCACTTTAATCTGGACAGTATGAAGGAGCACTGAACAGGGTAAATGGGGTACACCTCAGTTTGCAGGTCGAGCCAACGTTTCGACAAGTGAATTTGTCTCCGCCTAGACGAAGACAAGTCCACTTATCGAAACGTTGGATCGACCTGCGAACTGAGGCGTACTCCACTTACCCTTGTTCAGTGCTCGTTCATACCATGTAAACCATCTTCTTCCTCTCGTTCTACCTTTAATCTGGACAGTTTGTTTATTATTTTTTGTGCCTCCTGCATTACCACTAATGATGTTCGTGTTCCAGCACCTCTGAATGAAGGCGCTGAAGTGCCACTGTCTGAAGCTGTCGGCAGGGAAAGTGCAGCCCTGAGCTCCGAGGAGGCTGCCAATGAAAGTGGGACTGTTGAAGGTGATATTTTCACTTTGTTTTCTTTTTTTAATGTAAAATAACCTAGAGCAAAAAAACAGGAATGCTAGCCAAACATGGGGACAATGTGAGAGGATGGGACAAATGTTTGTCCTGTCTTACCAATTTTTCCCTGTCTGATTTTCACTCCTATTTCTCTGCTATCAAGTAATGCTCTCAGCTAGAGGTTAGACCTGTTTAGCCTTAAAAAAAAAGCAGCAAATTTTATTTTCCTCAGTATATCCTATGCTAGTGAACTGAAGTTGGCATTGCCAGAAATATCTAGAGAATAAATATTTAGGAAGGTATTACACGGAGTTCACGATCAGACTGAAATTATGTTCTTTGAAAGTGATAACTCTGAAAATGTTTACTGGTATTCTTCAAAGACAGTCCCTACTGAACCAAAGTAATGCTAAAACATACAACCTAGTATTTCGATTCGCTTTCAGCTTTTGTCATTCATACTGCACTGGCTGCTGTAGTTAGTAACTTTTGTTGTCATCTTTTGGATCCTGGCATTGCTGCTGCCTCTCTCTGCCTACGATCACCAGAAAGCCATCACCATTAATGTACTGCGTGCAGTGGTCCCATGTTCTGTGCTTTTTCTTCTTGCAGAATAATTTATTCACTTCCAGGGGCATACAGGTCAAAGGGGCTCATATTTTAACTTTTGTTGTCTTTGATAGTATCTTAAAAGTTCATTAGCTGGAAGCGAATGCAGTGCCTCAGATGGAGTGTAAAATGTGGAAGAAAATTAATTTGGACATCATGCAGCCCCTGTGCACTCCCTTATAAGGTACCCAAAACCAACAGGGTGGCACGCTCTCATTTAGGAAAGATCTCAGCAGTCTAACCACCTTCTGCAGCATCCGCTGCCATTCATCTTTTCTTGCATACAGCAAGATTTATGTGTGATAAGCAATAATTACGACCTTTTTTATTTCTCAAACATTCGCCTGTGCCTAGCAAGAAATGTCAGTTGGTCGGCAAAAAACAGCCCGCTTTATAGAGATGGTGCCACATTTTCTGACTTAAAATTCCATTTTTATTTGCATACTTCAACTTAAAGTGGCAATAAGCTGAACAGTGTTTACCACAAAATGCTTTCATTTAGTGCACACAAAAATGCTTGCACTATTTATTCTAATACTCTCAGAGCGTCTCACATAGGACTGTATGCCATGTATGACGTCATGTTTATCTTGCTGACAGATGCCAACAATGAGTCACTAGATGATCATGTTTGACATATATGCTGGCAAAAGTTTGCTGTTTGAAAGAGGCAGTTGTTTCAAGCTGATTTTCCAGCGAGTTAGCTTGTGGATTAATATTTGGGCATCGTTTGAGGCATATGTCTGCTTTATGCCATTGTGATGGAATACTTCATTTAAATGTTGCCAGCATATTCGTGGAACAGGAGATATTAAAAGGGAGTCTTCGCAAATCCCAGTTGGCATGCAATATATTTGCCCCCCCCCCCCCCCCCCCCCCCACCTCCTTCTCAAATCGCTATCATCTGGTGTTGCTTGATCATGAACCCACCCTGGTTTTTTTTGTTGTTTAGTTCACTTTTGTAAGCACTTGTTTGTATTCTTGCTTTTGGCAACTACCTTTTTATTCAATGCCTACCTCTCACTTATACTGGAAACTATAAGCAAAATCCAGATGGCAAAACTAGAAACAGTAAACTAGTCACAAGACCAGCACTACATTCAATTCTCGTGTCCAACCCAGCTGGACTGTGCATAGAATCACGCAGCAGCTCACAGGTTATTGGCTGCCCCCTGCTTCGGCATCAGTGCGGCATAGGCATACTTTTGCTCTTTGGCAGTAGAAGCTCGTGGAACCCCTGAGCTCTGCAGAACCCAGTTTGAGAACCCCTGATTAGTGCATAAACAAAAAGAAAGCCTAGGAGTGGTACCTTGCAGCTTGCGCAGTTACTTTGTAAAAGGTATGCAAAACAAGATTACCTGCTTAGAGGTCTGATCAGAACTAAATTTTCTGTTTAGTGATATTGCAGATGACTGTAGTGTAGCTCCTAGCCTTTGAAACATGTTACTGTGCATCACCCTTTATGCACTGCATTTTGCATTGGAATGTGATGAATTACTGTGGCAAATTTTTCTTAGCGTTCCTTTTTCAGAATTCTGTGTTGTTCCTTTTTGTCATAAGCAATAGGCAACTGTGTGCAGTGTCTGCAGTTCGATAGTGCAGAGATGTATGAAGAAAGCCTATCTGAAATATTGAACATAATATAGGGGTGCCAGCGGAAACACAAAGATGCGTACACAAGAACGAAGAGGTAGCTACAGCACAAAAACACACATCTGACGCATGCGCATCTGCGGTGGTGCTGCAGATGCGCATGTGTCGGATGTGTATTTTTGTGCGGCAATGCTTCTTCAATAAACCACAGTTGATAGTCCAGCATCCGTCTGTAGCTACCTCTTCGTTCTTGTGTACGCACCTTTGTGTTTCCGCTGGCACCCCTGTAATTATGTTCAACATGCACCAACTGGCCCAAGAGCTAATGTTATTGTATCTTATATATTTCCTGTATTTATTTACGTCCACATGGTGGTGGGCTCATCTTGGATTTAATCTTTACTTTGTCCTCTGATGTGGAACTTGACACATGATTCACCTTTTTGTTGCATTTTGTTTATCAGCCAAGGACAACAGTGCAATAGAGATCTTTGCTGCAGCAAGTGTAATGCATTAGCTCCCAAAAGTACTTGTAGTTACACAGAACAGACTCCTACCTCCAAAATTTTTCTAATATCATCTTGCCATGAAAAACACTTTTCAAATGATGCAAAGCTAAATTACAGGCGAAGGCCTGCTCTGCTTCCTGACTCCCTATTAGCATGTGCTTCTCATGAGAGTAGAAGAATACATTAATCCTTTCTGCAATGCAGTAGCAGTGGAAATGCTTCTGAAGTGCCATAACCATTGGCAGAAGCCCAGACTGAGGAGGCATTTGCAGAACAATATCGCAGCTCTTTTGCTATCTGTCACACGTAGAGGAGCTCTGTTTGACCTAAGTGTTCATCAGTGTGATGACATTTATAACTTTTACATTAGGCTGGCAAGGAATAGATGCATGTGTTATGAGTGTCTCTGTGAAAGCTGTAGAAAGTTAGGAGCATAAGCAGCATGTTGCTTCTTGCTGTTTACACTCATACTGTTTTATTGGTGCCTAGGGCATAAGTGATGCTATCGGCCTTAGGAAGCTGTACTCTCACTGAATTTATTATTAATTGCTTCAATTACAGCTGCAGTGCTCAGGGTTCTGAGGATTTTGCTTGAGGTCCGACAGCAGCAGCGGGAGCTGATCCAGCGCGTGCAGCGCATTGAAGATAGCCTGCTGCTGCGGTCGGACCGAGAGCCAGGCCCAGGCACTGCGCAGCCAGTCTCCCCACCAGCACCTCCTCCCGCCCTTGCTCTGCCCGCCTACACTGCAGAGGAGCTGGAGGCAGCCGACGCTGCCTTGCAGGATGATGGTGTGGCAGCTGCACTGGTAATCTAATGCTTTTTAATAATTCTTAACTGAGAAAAATGAGTACCTAGTCAGGGTTTGCAATATAAAGTAATTCAGATGTTTGTGAAAAAGGTGCATGCCATGCTCTGTGGATAACATGCTCATCATATTCATAATTCTTACTGATTTGCTTGAGTATGTTGTCACTTCTGCATGTTTTATTAATGTAAATATCTTGTGCATGAAAGCTGCATATACAGATTACTGGGTGCTTCAGTGAACATTTTCAAAAATTCTGAATAAGGGGAGGCTAGAAAAAATAGATTGTAGGAACGCATTTCCTGATGCAACAGGCACAATGTACGGCTAAACTTTAGTAATTACATGGTTAACTAAACTCAGTTATTAAATCTTTAATTTAATTGCGATTTGGTGGTTAGTGGCAGTGGGGAGTTCAATTCCATCAATCGTGCCATACTTTTTTTCAATAAACAAGTTTCAAAAGCACTGCAGCATGAGGAAATTACACACTTTTTCACTTGAAAATGGAAATTATTGTAAGAGGCGTGGAAGCTCAGTGAGGATGGCAACGTTTGCTGAGGCTTGTTGCAGTGACCATGGCACTAAATTCGAACTGTGCTTTATTTCTCTTTATTGCTCTAAGAAAGTAACGTCTACACATTTGTCTATTACTGTCCTTTTCTTTCCATGTAAATCTGATGCAAAAGTGCTTGCAGTTTGAACTGAGCACTGCAACATGTCCGCAGTGGGTGTCACATCTGCAGCGACACTCCTGCATGTCTAATGCATAAAGTTTCAGTTTTGCTTCAGGAAGCATTACAATTGCTCGTGCTGCAGGGCTTTTGGCAATTACATTTTCATTTCAGGAATTGATACTACTACATGGTCTTGTATATGGTCTCAAACCGCTTTTGACACTATACCACCAAACTGTGCAACAACACTGATGTTTGGGCCCGTTGATGTTGATTCATCAACGTATAGTGCTCACAGCACGAAAAAAATGAGGACATGAAGAAACACACAACAGGACGAACTTCCAACTAAATTTTATATAAAATAAAAACAAGCTTAAGTATGGTGCTGTTATTGCCATGTGGTAGTCAACCGTGTTTGTCCTGAAAGGCCATTTCATTATCATACAGAAACAATGAGGGGGGCTGACACATTGATCTCCCGCTTTTCTGATATGATATACCTCAACAATATCTCTTTCAGTCTGATCTTTCTCGCACCCAAGAAACTTGGTTTTTCGAAAAATTAGCTTACACTTACAGTTTCTGCATTCAGTGGCAAGATTACTTCCTTTACCGTCTTTGATTTAATCATATTGCTCCCTGGCTCTCTCATTAAAACAGTGTCCTGTTTGACCAATGTAAACTCTATTACAAGTGAGTGGAACACTGTAAACTACCTTTGTAGTGCACCGGGTGAACCAGAGTTGGTGCTTGATACTACAATGCGGCTTTTGCTCTTTCATCATCATTGGACAAATTTTTTAGAGCTTACTTGATGCAGAGAAGAGCATGTTTACATTGTATCTTTTTGCAACCTTCTTAAATTATGGGATACTTTGCGAATGCACGGAATGACTTGTGTTGTCAGCCTCTGATCTTGCTTATCTTGCTTTTTACTGATCTTTTTCTTTTTTAGCAGGCTGTCTGCAACTGCTAAGTATCTGGAGGATAGCCGGACATGTGCAAACGCTGTGCTTGTATTTTAACGCTCTGAGATATTTGATGACAACATGATTTTTCCAACGTGTAATTGAGGCAATTCATGGCAACTGCTCATTTTACTACCTTCCAATGAGCACTACTATAGGGGAGGAGTGCCTTTTGTGATCTAGGATTATACATCCAACATATGTGCCCTTTCAAAATTGAAATTCTTAGGTCACGGAACTGTATGCTGTCTTCATGTGGGAGCTCATGCACAGCCCATGAGTTCACAGCCCTGTGTTTTGTTTATGTTGTGGTGTCAAGTCCTTGTTTTCGAGCTGTTTTTTATCCCCACTTTTTCCTCTCTTGCCCATATCATGCTTTCTTTCATTACTTGATCTGCTGCCAAAAACAGGAATGTTAAGACTGCTTAAAGAAAAGTGGTTGCTAGGCATGCAGCTTTACTCATGTGCTTGGGGTACATAATATTAGATCATGCTCAGTTTCGGGATAATGGGCCCCGTGGCAGCGGCTCAGTCATTCAACTGCTGAACCCAAAAAGAGTTCTAACCTGGCTGCAGCAACCACTTTTCCATGGAGGTGAAAAGCAAGGTGCACGTGTGCTGTGCGATGTCAGTGCACGTTAAGGATTCCAGATGGTTAAAATTTGCAAACCCCTCTTCTACAGCATGCTCTTAGCCCGAATTCCTTAGGGACTGCAGCCCAAATACATCCAGCACACATATCTGCTAAAAGCCTCAAGTTATAACATGATAAGAACGACCACTTTTGCTCAGCACCTAAATTTGTCTGCTCCTAGCAAATTAGAAAAAAAAATGTCTTTGTTTGCAGTGGTAGAGAGCTGTTGCATCATACAAGAATGATGCATTAAATAGCAGGCACAATTGTATGAGCTGCTGACAATTGGTCACACAGTTATCTCAGTTATTCTATTCAGAAATAAACTAACAGTACTTGTTATTTTATGTCTAATAGCATTTGCGCAACTATGATTTTCTTTCTTTTCAGCGACAGCAGCTGCTCCGCCTGGGGGGAAAAGGGCTAAAGGAGGTGGCGGCCAACGCCATGACGGCCATCATGGGGGTGTCCGTACAACGCCTGTACAGTCTGCACGGCCGAAAAGGAAAACTTTCCTTTATCGGCCTTAGATTGTGCAGCGTGGTCACAGGTATATTTTTTTATTAATTACAGTAGCTTTTAATTTTAAAACATGAGCGAAAGCACATGTAACAGGCTTTGCTGCAGTTTGTTTCCATCTGTAAAATCTGTTACCACTTTACCCAGCTTACGACTTCTTTTTTATAACAGATGAATATTTTGTTACTGCAATTGTTTGTGGGGCTGGTTGCAGTTTTCCTCAGTGGGCATCTAAAGAATGAACAGCAGATGTATTTTGAAAAAGCCCTCAAACCAGTCAAGTCCATCTTTTCTCGCAGCATTGCAGTCATGTTGCACTGGCCAGCTATTTGTGTTCCCCCTCTAGTCCTTGAAAGGTGGACCATAGTGTCATAGTAGCTATATACAGTTGGTTAGAAGAGCTTTCTTGCGAGAGCTTTTTCTAAAGTTGCATTTGGTTGCCTATAGTCCTTGAATTATGAGGCCCATTCCGTGTAACATTTACTTGTGTGTCCTCTTCTGTTTTTTTCAATAAAACTTGTTGCTGGGCTGGTTCCTCGTCCTTTTGCGCTACCTTTTATTCTTCTGTTCTTCTTTCAGTGAAATAAGCTTGATTTCTGTGAGCCAACAAAGTGTTCCTGTTGGCCTAAAATGTCCATTTATCTTGTGCAGATGTCATCTGCCAAAAGACAGGCGTGGATGTTGCTGAAGCGCACGGCTTCATTAAGAAGTGGTTGCCAGGGTCAGTGGACCGTGGTGGCGGTAGAAAGCGGCGCTTTGCCGAAACACTAAATACAAGTTCTGCCGCCAGCCTGGCAACCACACTGAACCCCTGTGCTTCGGCGACGTCCAGTACGGCGCCCTCACTGCCTCACCCGGCCCACACCTCCAGTGCTGCCCTGCAGGGCCCTGCTGGCACCTGAGGCTGCTCATGAGTTGCCTCTACCCGGTGTGCCAGCGCTCTTCTTGGTGTTCTACCGCTCCTCCTCCCGTCCGTGACCACCAAAACGACTCATATGGCCCTGCTCCCCTAGCTCGTTCCCACTACAGGGTGCCACCTCCTCCGCAACAACCCCAGCGGCTGGACTTTGCTGATCGCTGCGATCCTGTTACCGAGGGCTATTATTTGGACCGTGCTCGTGAACCACCCGTCTGTTACCGCTGTGGTATGCTTGGCCACATATCCAGATTCTGCCGCCGCCGGTACCCGCCACCACGCTACCAGTGCCAATGGACAAATCGCCGTTCTACTGTGAGCCCAGAAGTCCATGACCCGACCTATCCCCCTCCTTCGGGCTCCTACCGCTACGTACCACCATGCAACGACTCGCCAGTTTCTGATCGCAGCCTGACTCCTACTGCCCGCCGCTCCCGACAATCGCCTTCTCCCCGCCGTTCTTCTCCGCCACCGGGAAAGTAGCGTGTGCGGCCGATGGAGGTGCGGTCGCCAGGTCATCGATATTGCCAATTCCTCTACCGGTCGTTATGCTGAAGAACCGCTTGGAAGTGTCAGTGGATGGTGTTTGTGTTATGGCCTTAGTGGATACTGGTGCTACAGTTTCCATGATGAGCTTAGATTTTAAGAACCGTCTCGGCCGCAAAATTATGTTTGGCTGGGATAGAACTGTCATATTTCGAGGTGTAGGGGGAGAATCGTTGGTTCCGCTTGGTATTTGTTATGTAAATGTAGCGATGGCTGGACACGAGTTTAGAACTGAATTTACGGTGCTCCCTCGCTTTACGCACGACGTTATTCTAGGAGTTGACTTTTTACAGCAGTGTGGCGCAACTCTCGACTTCAACAGTGGAGAGATATCAATAAGCCCCAGCCTTCGATCGGCCCTCATAGAAGAATCGCCGCGGGCGGTCCAAGTGTTTTCTGTCTTCGAAGATACCGTCGTTCCGGCGATGTCCGCCATCTTCGTCCCAGTTGTGTCTTCGGGTGCGGTTCCCAATGCCTTCGACGCTCTGGTGGAACCCACTTCCCTTTCCGGTGCCAAAAAGAGTGTGTTGGTGCCCCGCAGCGTTGTTCGAGTGAACGAGGGCCGTACCACGCTTTGGACTGTCAACCATACCAATGAACCCGCCGTATTGCCGCGTGGTTTCAAACTCGCCGACTTTGAAGAACGCCTTTCTATGCACATCGCCGCGTTCAATGAAGGCGTTGCTCGTTCAACTAGACGTCCCGATCATGCTGATTCCCAGTTTAAGTCTATGATAAATGAATCGCTACCCACCAACGACCAGCGAATATTGATGGAGGTTCTTATGAAACATGCGGACGTGTTCGACTTTGCTCGAGATCAGCCACCACCGATTCCGCCTTCCCGCACCCATCACATGATCGACACTGGATCTGCACACCCGATTAGACAGACACCATACCGTGTTTCACCTTCAGAACGTAAGATAATTGACGAACAGGTCCGTGATATGATGCAAAGAGGAAGTAGTTCATGTAGTTCACAGGTAGTTCATGTCGCAAGAATGTACACAGGTAGTTCATGTCGCAAGAATGAAGCGCTGCCACTCTCGCTCGGGACTCTGACAGCCCAGGGGCTTCGTCTGCCAAGGGGGAAATGTCAGGGATGCGCACAGAAGAGGAGAAGGAAGTGCAAAAAGAGGCTCTCCGGGATAGAGAAAGAAGAAGAAGAAGCTCACCATCTGTTACTTAGCACATCAGGCTAAGGTGCAGAATCGCTCTTTAAATAAACCCTAACAATATGTTATTTTTAAATAAATGATAACACTTTGATTTTTGTTGCGCCTCATTTTATGCATGTGTATATAAAGGGTGCCGTTTGGCAGTAGTAAAGCATGTGGCTTGTATAATGCAAATATTAGCTGGAATGCACTGAAAATGCATGGCCTGAATTCTGGGCCAGCTTTAACAGATAGGCTAAACAATTGTCTAATTGTGGCATGTCCACTTTTGGTAGACTGGCTGAATGCAGGTTCAATCATGGCATGAATGTCGGGCCAATGTTATCACATCGGCATAACACTGGTCTAATCATGGGTGAACGGCGGGCCAACATGAATATATGGGCAGTACAGTGGTTCAATCATGGGTGAACGGCGGGCCAACATGAATATATGGGCAGTACAGTGGTTCAATCATGGCATAATGTCGGACAAATGTAGGCTGAAGAGTGGTCCAATCGTGGCATGAACGTCGGCCCAACGTTGGAAAAAGTCTCTTTTGGCCTAAATGCCAATGACGGTCCGACTTTCGTGCCGTTTTTTACCAATGTAACGCCAGCGCTGGTCCATTGTTGGTGTGCTGCTTGGGTTGTAACTCGCCTCCATCGAAATGCGGCCGCCGAGGCGGCCGGGATTTCATGCCACGTGTTTGGGTACAGCAGTCGAACGTTCTCAACGTTGGAACGTCCTAACCCCCGACCGCGAGCCACCGCGGCGGGGCTCAAAACCGAAATGTAGATTCTGTTAGTGTGCGTAGTCCATCAGACGCCGTTTGCAAGAATGAATCAAAGCCTCATTTCGACCTGCATATCGGCGAGGCTCTGAAAATACCGGCAGCCTGTTGATAGTTTGTTCACAGGAAGGAAAAGGTGCCGTATCTGTCACACTTGCTATGCGGACACCTGAACCGCGCCGTAAGGGAAGGGATGAAGGTGGGAGTGAAAGTGGAAGGAGAAAAAGGGGAGCCGTAGTGGAGTGCTACGGAGTAATATCGACCACCTGGGGATCTTTAACGTGCGCTGACATCGCACAGCGCACGGACGCCTCATCGTTTCTCATCCATCGAAACGCAGCCGCCGTGGTCGGGTTCGAACCCGGGAACTCCGGACAGTGGTCGGGCGTCTTACCACTGCAACACCGCGGCGGGGCGCAGCCTGTTGACCCGATCGGGCCGTAGCCCCGTAGGTCACAAACCGAGCCCTTAGCAGGCCCCTTCTGCTGCCATAGCAATTTCGAAGTCAAATCCGCCCTCGCGAGCCGGGACAGCTTGGATAAACGGGTGCGTGCTACGGCAGTACTTAAGTGGGCAACGCCGGGAAAAGGACCACTTTCCGGGACAATTCACGAGAACACACAGCAGACAGGAGTGCCTTTCGAACCGCTTGCACAGGGTGCCTCGATGCTTTTCGCCTCCGCTTGCATGACGCACAGTGCACCTCGAAGCGTCACCCAACAACGAAGGAAGCTCGGCAAAGGGGGGCGAAGTACGACTCTACCCCACAGCACGACCCTAGGCGACACCAAAACCAGGTTCACAAGGCGGGGACGGAGAGCCGCGCCGTCGCTCGCCGTATCGGCGAAGAAAAGTACGGCCTGTCACCGAATCCAGCCCAAGGACGCGGAGGTATGTTGAGAGAGACAGCGGCCGACGGCGTGGCCACGAGCGGGCGGGGTGAAAAACCAACGCTCTTCTTTGCCAGGCGCGGAGAAAAAACAACACGAGGGGAAGACACGAGACGGTCTCTTCTTTTTCCCACGCTCGCGGCCGCAGGCCCTACGAACTGGCTGGTATGTGCACTGTGATTTTTTTGTTAACGCGGCGGAGACGCATCGCCGAGCGTACAGGCCAGCCATGTGCCCAGTGCTCACGCTGCGCAGTCAACAGAGCGCGTCAACACCCGGCCACTGCACACGCAAAGAAGGAATCCAATGGTCTGGAATATAAGCCTACAACATTTTAGATTCACGATGCTGAGCCCGCACAAAATGGACCTTGGAGAAAGATGAACTTGCTGTCCTTCTGCGCGTGTGCAGCCCGTATTACGGCCGTCATATTTGAGGGCACTCAAAGTGCCAGCGAAACGCTCCGTGCCCATACGATGTTGGGAGAGCCACAAGTGACAAGATATGTATGGAAAAGGTATCTTGGGCGTGCAGACTGCATCGTGATACTAAATAAGCATTAAATATAGCGCATCAATACCAGAACGAGCAAAGTGGCTTCTCCCTCGCACATAAAGCCAAGTGTTTCCGATATTTCCGTCAACTCACAGGTATGCGCCTCAATTACGATTCTTAATGAACATCTGCGGCTGCCGTTAGAATAAGCACATGTTAATCCCGCCAGTGGCTCGGAGCAACCTCATGGTATCTCTCTCTTTCGCTCCATTTTCCTGCTCCTGTCATCCGGCGTAGCGGCACGGATTGATGAGAAAGCCAGCGAGCTAGGCGGCGCACTATACCGCGGACACGTCCCGAGCAGGCCCACGCATCATTAGCGTGACACGAAAAAGCACTGCCCGCGGAAGAAGCGTGGCAGGCAGCCTCGCGTCTTCTTAAGGCGCGGCTTTCACTCGCAAGAGCCAAGCTCGAGTCAAGCCCACGGGCCCGGACATACTGCAAATCCCCGCAACATGGCGCATCCATATTCCCCCCGGACACGTTCACATCAGACTAGGGCGGCCGCCGCATCCAGCGGCACAAACCCCACAGCTCCAATCGCGCGTGCAGAGCCCGCGACGACGCAACGCCAAGCGTGGGCCGTGTGAAGAGAACAAAAAGGGAATAGAATACGATGAGGAGAAAGGATACAGACTGCAGCGGAACGCGACTCCATCCGAGCAGCGCCAGCAAGTGAGACCGAACCAATCGGAGGAAAGGGGGAAAGAAGCAGCACAAAGGCCGGCAGAGGTGGCACTAAGCACAGCATCAGGAGCAGCAGCAAAAGAGACGGCCATCGCATCTTGAGCCTCCGGCAGAGGCGGCGGCGGCGGCCTGGGATAATTGCGTCCGCACGAAGGCGCACCATTAAGGGGATGAGCGGTGGCAACGGCGGCGCCCTTCTTCTAACCTGACAGAGCGACGTGGCGCGCACCGCCTCGCCGCCCACCTCAGCTGCACGCGCCGCCGAGCTCGCGGGTCCGAATCTCCTCGCTGCCTCTGCGAGGCGGCGCACACACGGGGTTCCGGCCGCCAGTCATACAGATGCGCTTAATGCGATTGCTCCCGTCTCGATGCCCACGGGCGGCCTGAGCTACGCCCTGGCGGTGTCTCTTTCGTCACCTCCTTTCCACCCGAGCACCTCTCCCTGCCTGCTGATAGAAGGAAACAGCTGTGACCAACAGAATAGTTGGGGCATGTGGGAAATGAGAACGCTCTCTCGAAAGGGACCATTCCACAATGACGTAAGTTCACAAGGAATCCCGTGAGTGTCAAGGCAGGCCAGTCCTATTCTCAGCTACGCTAATTCAGGGAAGAAAACGATGGCGGCTCGAGAAGAAAAAAAAAAAGAAGAAGAAGAAGGGAGGGGGGGGGGGGGGGGAGGCTGAAAGACGAGTAAAAAGAAGAAACTCCTAGAAGGAAAGAAAGAGCGGCGTTGTTCAAGAGACGTGGATGGTGCCTTTGCGAGACGCAATGCACGCTTCGTAGCTCCAGCAAGGGCAAACAGCGATACACCTAAGGAAGGAAGGAAAATCTAGCGGTGCGCACCCGCAATAAATACCATGGGGCCTAAGGGCCCTTTTTAACGGACAAAAATTGCATTGGGCGTTTCGTGGAATAAAACAGAACAGAATAAAAAATAAATAAACACGCAGTGAATGAAGGTGGGGCCTGCGCAGCGTTCGGCGTAGCTGACGAAGAAAGCGCCTGCATACACCCGCCGGAGGCGGAACCATGCTCCCCAGGAGCTGCAGACACAGAGCGGCGGCGCCTTGTCCCGCGGCTGCGAACCGTGTTGCTGAGAACGCCTGTACCGGATATCGAGCAACCGGAATGCTACAGAATGAAGCGCGGTGCACAGAGGGACTGTGCAGAACCGACGACCGCGAAACGCTGATTGTTCACACAAGGTACGATAGCGACGCACTGGCCTTTTTGAAAAACAAACATGTCGCCCAGAAGGAGGTCCTGCGCTCACTCTCGAATCGGTGCTAAAAACGTATATCCGAAGCTGCCTGTACCGGCAAGGTAGCGTACCCTCCTGCGAAACTACATATTCTATGGTGAGGCTCACAAAAGTAAAGAAAAATAAAGTGCCTCTGCCCGTGCCACTAAGTATAACGGGCTTCCCGCGAAACTACAGTCTATGAAAAAAAAAAAAAAAAAAAAAAAAAAAACTACTGGTCTCATCATATCCACCTGTACAGGGCAGCCTGCAAACTGCCAAAGGAGCAGCGTGGGACGCCTTTCGAAATTTTCTGTACCTAGCTCTAGCGTGAAACAAGACGCAGTACAGCATGAAAGGAGTGCCTCGACCTCTACATTCGCACTGTCACGTGTTACGTGGCGCAAATGTGCGTCACTACTTCTCCCAGACCGAGCGAAGCTGCTGCTTGCGCTTTCCGCGCTTTCCTTCGACAGAAAGATTAACGCAGATACCTTTGGACAGCTGAGCACATCTGGTCTCGTGCTGCTACCACTTCTTCGGGTTTGCCACCAACCGTGCGCGCACGACATACCGGAAAGCAACGTGGCGAGGTTCAGGCATCGGGAAGCAGCACTGGCTATCGTGATAGCAGTGCGAGAGAGGTTGGAAACGAGCAGGTAAAACGTGCAGCAAGCAGCGCGCCCGAGCCACGCGTGCAAAATCGCGCGTGACATACGGGTCAGTGAAAGCCGTCGCCGCGCGACACGCTCGGCCGCGCAGCGTCGACAAGCGCGAACGACGCCGCAAAGCGGAGCGCCGACGAGCGAGAGTTCACGGCGCATCACCCACCACCCCCACCCCATTCGTGCATGCGCGCGCGATGCAACAAACAACGCGATGCGCAGGTAGCGCGAGGCGGTCGGCCACGAAGCGCCGTGGAAAACGCTTCTCGGGGTCCTAGTGCGGGGGAAAAAGAAAATGTATAGTAGAGAGAAGAAAGAAGGACAGTGGACTCTCGAAGCCACAAGACAGCCACCACCGTGATGCCACTTGTGCCGTTGACACGTTGCGTTGCGCGGGGTGCAAGAAGGCTCGTCGTCGCGCGCTCTAGGCGACGTACCTTGCTCGCCCGCGAGTTTTCCTCCCGGCAATTGGTCACGCCGTGCATTACGCGCCCCTTTTACCGGCGAAGATAAAGAATAAAAGACAAGAGTCAAGAAAAAAAGAAACACCACTGTCGCTGGGGGAAAGAGAAAATGGAGCCACAACAAACACGCGCACTGAGGGAGGGAGATTAGATAGGAGAAAGACAGGGTAAATGCCCTTCTTCACGGTCCCGAAGCCTGAAGAGCAGGAAAGCGTCGGCTCGCCTTCGTCAGCAGCCACGACCAACACAAGAAGCCATCTTGCTTTCGCACTCGCGAGAGGGTGAGCGCGAGACGCGCGGAGCCGAGAAATGCGCCCCAGTTCAAACAGACTTGGGAAACAACGGCCCCGGAGCTCGCACACACGGAGAAGGCGGGAGGAGGGGGAAGATGCCTGTGCGGGGTCAGGGCGAAGCCAAACACGGTCAAGCTCCAAGGAGGAAGCGCCCGAGGTGCGAAAGCTGGAGCGGAACACGAATGCGCAGTCGTCGTCGCAGACACCGCTCAGCACGGCTAGGCGAGGACTCACTCGCGGCGGCACAGATGGGGAACACATGGTCGACTCCCAGCCTCGAGTCCGAGAAACGACAAGCATTCCACTCGCTCACGACTCGGGGCCCTCGACATCCAGGAGCGCCCGGACAAGGGACGCTGTACACTGGCGGAAGAACTGGGGTGCCGCGACTTCTTTTACACCGAAGCGGCGACGTCCCTCTACGCGCTCCCTGACACAGCTCAGGTCCAGAACTGCAATGAATCAATTACGGTGCAATGCTGCTCCCTGACAATCATTTGCCGAAAGTGCACGGGCGCAGTTTAGTTCATTTCTGCGTTACTAGAAGTTTGCGAGAAAAGGAAGTAAACTCAGACTTCCTTGAAAATTAAGCAAAAATTAAAAAAAAAAAAAAAACTCCCAGCAGATAATTTCAGTTTAAGGCCGCTTCTTTCTTCGAGCTGAGAGTCTACAACGAACCGAATTCTAGCTATCCTAACGCAAGTGCAAAAGCACGTACATTTTTCGAGAACTGGCTTCGACGAACTGCCTCACTCTGTAAAGCCGAAAACCACAAGAAAATTTCCAGCCCCACTCTCGGCGAGCTGCACTCTGGCTCCAGACAGCGGTTGTAAAACCGTCACCTATTCCAGTTTTCGCGTCTTCCTCGCGCATTCTCTTTTTGTCTTTTCGCGTCTCTTCGCCCCCCGTCGCCAAGAACGCAACAATTCTACCGTTTTTTTCTCTCTCTCTCTCTCTCTCTCTCTTTTTATTACTTTCCGCCACTTTTCCGACCAACGCACCCCGCGAAGGACGACGCACCGAGACGGGACGAGAGACGGCTGTTGCCGGCGGAATTCCGGGAGAGCGCGAGGCTTGGCTTCTCCCTCCGTCTCCCTCCGTCTCCGCGTCTGTCTGCCTGCGTGCCCTCTCCCACTCCCATGTTCCCGGCTTGTCCGACAACACTTGACCCGACGCAAGAAACCAATATGCGCAAGCGCCAACCAGCGAGAGAAAACATGCACTTTGAGAGTTAGCACCATTAGAGGACGCTCAGTGTGAGCTATATGTACAGCCTGTATCAAAAGATTACAGCAATATGACTTCTGTTATAATCGTGGAAGTCGTAGCCATTGGAGAGGGTAGGACGAAAAATATTCTTGTCTTCAGCAAGTATGGAAACCTGGGAATGCATTACGAGCAACATAGTATCGCTCAGAAGTAGACCCCCTGGGCTGTAAACTTTTGATAAAGGCTGTACATATAGCTCGCTTCCAGCCGTCGGAACAATGTGTACAATAAATATGACTGCACTGGCACAGTTCCTTCTAGCAGCATTTGATGAAACGCGGCGGCTTTTCCTCCGAGATTGCTGTCTGCACACAACGACGAAGAACAAGCTGCGGATGGAACTGGTTGCATCTGAACAGTCAGCCCGCACGTACGTTCTATGAACAGGCGCAAACAACATAAAACCGGGCACGCAACAATGGAGGTCAATTTATTTCCTTCCAACAGTTTTCGCAGGTTGCCGAACCTAAAGTGTCAGTTATTTAATTATTAATGCTAAAGCATTACTAGGCCATATTGGCAAGGTCGTGTCCTCAAAACGTGTCTGCAGCCGTTGTGTCGTTATCAGAAGAGTTATAAGATTAAACGAATGGTCCTGATCGATAGAGGATGATATAAGGATGGTGCAGAAAAAGAAATTATGTCGACAGGATGATTAGTTATTAATTAGAGCCAGAAATATAAAAGTAAAACCAATCAGACGTTGAGATTAACCATACGACTAATGTTGACGTCCAATGGATGTGGCGGCACGCCACCGAGAAGTGGATTTGTTCCTGGATAATTGGTTTGCGCAGTATTTGGATTTGAGAAGTGGATTTGTTCCTGGATAATTGGAAAGGCGCAGTATTTCCCCACTATCTATGGACACCTGAACCGCGCCGCAAGGGAAGGGAGGAAGGTCGGGGGGAAAGCGGAGAGAAAGGAGTGCCGTAGTGGAGGGCTGCGGAGTGATTTTGACCACCTGGGGATCATCGCACAGCCCCAAGGACGCCTCTTCGTTTCGCCTCCATCGAAACGAAGCCTCCGGCGGTCAGGAGGAGGAAAGAAAATTTCCACTGTGCCGCACCAGCCATGGCCTTGATAGCTTCTTGGGCTTTCGCATTTCTCAAGTTCATACTCTGCAGTGCTCTCGTAATTTTTCACTACGTACAAACCGCCCAAATGGGCATTGGAGTACGGGTCAAAGAGAAGTGCAAAAGCACCGAGTAAAAAAACTCGAGTAGGAGAAGCGGTGGCGCAAAGTAGACGTTAGACAACCAGACTACGTGTGCTGGTATGATGACGCACCGTTTTTTAAACAACTAGCGCTACCACCAGGCTGGGCCGCGAACTTTCCCGTCGCCCTACCCACGCCGGATGCCAGCGGTTGTGGCTGTCCTGCGGCGTAGCGGCACGGGACGAACTGCTCGATGTTGTACAGGTTCTAACGAATTAAAAATGTTGAGAAATATCAAGGGACCTTTCTAGGTTCATGGAGCGAAAATCTGTGCGCCGCATCTGTGCGCTGATGTGCCACTGGAAAATAGCGGACTTGTGCGGAGGAAGCTCAAGAATGGAAACGATTGATGGTGATGGGTATTGAATAAAAGTTAGACATCGATAGAATTAGACTAATGCTAATGACTAATTGTTTATTATTAATAACGATTATGAATAATGATGATTACGATTATTACTGATTGGAAATTAGTAAAAACGCCTAGCGATGAGTGGTAATGACTACGATTACTAGACATGACTCATCATGACTGCTGATTACAGTGAAACGACTCATATGTTTAAACGACGCCTTGGAATGACCGCAACTGATTGGAAATGAGTAAAATGGCTTGGAATGACTCTCCTGACTGCTAATGACTACGAAGCGATCAGTACGTCAACCGACAACTTGTAATGACCGCAATTGATTGGAAATGAGTAAAATGTTTAGCTATGAGTGGTAATGACTACGATAACTATGCCTGACCCATCATGACTACGAAACGACCAATATATAAAACGACGAACCAAATGGCCGCGACTGAGTGGAAAAGAGTAAAGTGTTTAGCGATCACTGATAATGATTACATGACTAGGCATGACTCATCATGACTACGAAACGACCACTATGTCAAACAACGGCTTGAATGACCGAAGCTGACTGGAAACAAGTAAAAATGCTTACTTGTTCAGCACATGGATGACTCTCCGCTCCGCCTCCATCGAAACGCAGCCGCCGGAAGTCGGGTTCGAGCCCGGGTACCCCGGAACAGACATGACAGTACTTGAATTGCAGTAATAAAATTACCTTAATTTAATTACTTTTCCCGTAATTTGTAATGTAATGAATTGTTTTTCCTGTCTGGAGATTTAGTAATCTAATGAATTACTTTAGGCGGTAATTTCGAACTTTCTAATAAATAATTCGATGACGACCTTCATACACGTCTCTGCGATGCACCCAGAATTAAGAGAGCAAAGAGCACTCCCGCGTACCTCCATATAACTTTACCGATGGAAGCAAAGCCTCGACTGCTTCCACGAACATTTGTTAACCAACTTCAGTCCGATGCGCACGTGGAAAAATTAAAGAATACAGATATAGTATTTGCCCTCATTTACAGTAACTCTTTTACTCGGGTATCCGAAAATATTTGACGTTCTCCGGACAGGAATGGTTCGGAAAAAGCAGGAAACACTGTAAAAGATCCGCTTCACTTGTTTTGTTGCGAAAGAACACTACGACTGCCAAAGCGAGACTTTGGATCCTAACATTACGTTTGGCAGGAGCTGCCAACTCGGGTCTCTCCTTTCATAAAGGAGGGTGATATCAGAATCAGCCTGCCAAGACCTTTGCATTCACGTTATCCCTAGGCCACGCAGCTACGTTCATAAGGCTCGGTTCAAGCGGGGCTTTATGTGTTGGCTGGTAGCTTACGCTATCGCGTCATCGGGAAGATGGGAATGAAAACAGGAAGAAAGATGTGCCGTAGTGGAGGGCTACGGACCACCGCGCGATAGAGGCTTTCGCCTCATCGCACTTCAGTGATCCAAAGTGGTCCCTAGAATTCTTTTTGTAATGGCACGTGCTGTAGGAAAGAGGGAAAGCTTTCTGGGACGGAATTTGGCGGGAAGACAAAAGAATGTGTGCGTCGCGTCTGGAGAGAGGTCGTTTTGTTTTCTAACGCTATACTTAGTTTTTTCATTGATGAGAACCATAAAGTAATTTAAAAGGAACTGGATTACTCATAACTGTGATGTAATTTAATTACTTTTTGGAATCAGTAATTAGTATTGTAACTATATTTTTGCCATTTTCAGTGAAGTAATTAGTAAGTAATGTTTTTCTTTTTCAAAAGTAATTTTGCCATGTAGGCGGGACAACGAGAAAGGAGGAAGGCTGGAATAAAAGCGGAAAGAGTAGCGGGCGGCATCGGAGTAACTGCGAGGCTGGAATGAAAGCGGAAAGAGAGAAAGGCGCCGTAGTGGACGGCTGCGGAGTAGTTTCGACCACCTCGTGATCTCGCACAGCACATGGACGCCTCGCAGTTTCGCCTCCATCGATACGCAGCCGCCGGCGGTCGGGATTGAACATGAGTACACTGGTACAGTAGTCGGGCGTCTTAACCACCGCACCACCGCGATGGGCCGTTCTCCCAATGCAGTTTCTGTGGTGACCTCTAATTCCTGTCTCTTGTGTGTGTGTGTGGGGGGGGGGGGGGGGGATCGTTGGTGGTGTTCTAGTTTTTCTGCACATATAATCCCTTGGACGGATATTTCAAGCAGCTTCTTTGTTACTCAAGACAATAGCCATGCGCAAACCGAATAAGTAAATCTGACTATTTGATAATGCATGCCACCTTTTGGACGGTTTCATGTGCACTGGTCTCAAACACAACTTTACCTGGTTTACCTTAGCTAGATGTCGAACGTGAAATCCCATGGATAGCGGCTGCCACCATGGGTCCTTTCGCAGTCCATCAAGCTCGCGGCTGATAATTTCTTTTTGTTGTTGTTTTTTGTTTCCTGCGGCAAATGTAGCATTTCTTTGTTGTATCCTGCTTTGATGCAAGTAGCATAGATGCGCAGGCGGAACCTGCAGCTAGTTTAGAATGTAAATACAGTGTATTTTGCAACATATGTACGTTTTGTGTGAATGAAAGTCAATAAATTTCTCTTTGTGTGCATTACCCTTCGAGTACCCACCTAAGACTACTGCATGCAGGGAGGTTATGGATCCCTGCTACCTCAAACTGCTGCACGATGTTCCGTTTAATGGACCAAAATTAAATAATAAGCTTGGATATCATGTAGGCAGGCAGATTAAAATTTATTGTCATCAGGTAAGGCGATTTGAGATCTTAGGTGCCAGCAGCGTCAAAAAGGTGTAAGATAAATAAAATAAATTGGTCAACAAAAAAGGCGCGCAGTATCTGTCGCACTTTTTTAAAGATGTGACATCACGCGCGGCAACAACATTTCGTGTGCAGCAGGAAGCTCCGGCATCGTTGGAAAACACACTGCGCACATGAAGCGTGCGGAGAGCAATACGTGCATTCGTTTCGTGCAAATCTACCTTACGCGTGGCTCGGGCCTTCGTTGCGTCCAATCCCGCACACGATGCTTAGGAACATCACCGCTTCTTTTGGACAATTTCGTTCGCAATTGCACGGCGGGTCTCGAGTGACCTCCGAGACGAGACCATAGCTTCGAAGAGTTGACGAATATGAGACCACGACCAGCACGGCTCAGTAGCAGTTCAAAGAACCGAGTGAGGGCAAACAATAGAGGCGAACTTCCGCCTGCAAGGCGAAACGGATGTGCACGTTAACGCAGGAGAGGCGACGACGGCGCGGAACGAGGGAAACGGCGTCTTCCGCTCACTACACGCAATTCCCTAGCATTCCTTCGCATTGTCACGCCGCTGTACGCGAGTCATGTGCGGGGTAGGGCTCGTGCCACTAACCCCGCAAACGTGAGGGCACGGTAGGCGTGCAATGATGACTAATCTCAAAGCGACTCGTACTCCGCCGGCATAACGTCTCCGCGAGCACTACACCTGACACACAAGCACGTGCTTATTGAGCACATAGTTGCCCTTTCCTCCGATGGAAACACCATCACTTCTTGCTTCCAAAAGCCGTGTTACTTCTTTCTCAAGACTGCACCTTGACGTCGCTTTTGGTGACCACGCTTTGAATCGAGGCCCTGCATAATAAGCCACGACTGTTAAATTACAGATGCCGGAACACACCGAACGTAAGGTTTCCAAAGGTTAACAGGAGGTCGCGCCACATTCTACCAGATCGGGCAGCTCAACCCCCGGTGGCGCTCTGAAACTATTCTTTGGTAACATAACCATGACTAGTGAAACATTCGGAAGTCGACACGAAGGAGGTAGGTCGCAGAAAAGACAACTATATTCCCAAGTTTTTAGACCCACCAGGGCCCCAGGCTGTGATACACAGACCACAATGTGAAAAATTCAGCAAGTGGTACGGCGATCAAGGTATTCTCGTATAAAGCCATCGCGCCCGTCCACCTACCGCCGTCGCCTCGGGGTGCAAAGCCCGGAAGTGCTCGCCTTCCTCAAGGCAAGGTCTGTACAGAAGAAGCGGGCGGCGGTGTATCGCACCACGCGTGCCAAGCGAGGAGTGCCACAAGAGGAGCGGCCTGCAGAGCGGGGCGCCCAGTTACAGCGGGTGCGCATCCGCGTCCTCTGCAGAGCAGTCGCGGACAGGTAGGAAACGCCTCCGGCACGAGATCGCCTCGGCGAAGTTATGCGGGCGGCATCGAACGACGCCGACCGGGCGCGCGCGCTATTATAGGGGCACATTATACGCACCGTAACGGGTGCCAGTGCGATCGAGGCACCCCGTCAAGGGAATCGGCGGAGTGGTCTCGCGTGCTCCGAGACCGTATACACGCTGACGCCGCTAAAATGGCCGGAAAGAAAACCGCTCTTGCTCCGCCGGGTCCCACGACCCGGAATAAGCACCGTGACAAGGATCACCCAGACATGCGCCGCGAGCACAGGCAAATGAGTTTGGCGCTTCTCCCGAGCGCCAACCATGGCGAGCTTTTTATAGTGCAGACACGCGCTCCTGCAACGTCCGAGCCGAGGCAACATTTCAGCGGTTGTCCTTTCCTTTTTACTGAGCAACATCACGCTCGTTCCCTCGCAGAAAAAAGATAGCCACCAAATCGAAGCCATGTCCTTATATCCTTGTCCCCACGATCTTGCGAAGGCCAACCAAATCCGAATTGGGGGTTCTAACCCGGTCCGTGTGCGGAGTGTGCTCACCCTCGGCCACTGATCCGCCCCAATCATTCTCACGACACTGGTGGATAAATTATGTTTCGCTAAGTGAAACTGGCAAAGGATTTAACCGGAAGTGGTGGTCGTGCAAGGCAAATAATCACCGCGTTAACCGCTTCGCCAGCCGGTTAGTGCTGATGGCCCGTCGTACGCAGGGGGCCAGCATTACTTCCTTTGATTTTTCGCTGCATCCGACCAGAGTCCGTGTTTAAAGAAGTGTAGACACATAATTTTTGGGTCCGTGTTTTATTGATTGCAATGCTTTCTAAGGCATTACTGTACAGGATCACCACGTCATATTCGCCTAGCACTGCTGAATAACTTATAATCGAGTAAATTTTCTCACCTGTTTCGGTGTCAACAGCCGAGCGATGGCTGTGACATCATAGTAAAGTTTAGGTAACGCGAGGGACGAAAGTACAGCGATATAATAATTGATGTGTCATTCGATATCACTACAATGATAAAACCAGCCTGCCTCAGAACAGGAATCACTACAAGTGAAGAATCAGCGATTGTATCGCTGTTTTTTCATGCCGCGCATCAAGACATGATTGTGACGTCACAGCCATCTATCGGCTGCTGAAACCGAAACTGGTGAAAAAATCAAATCATATATTATTTAGCGGTCGTAGGCGAAAACTGCGTGCAGACCGATGCACAGGAATGACTTACGCATCATTAACAAGAGGAAATATGGCACAAAAATTTGGTGTCTACAGTCCTTTAAGCCCCACCCGCTTATTCTCACACTTCTTCCTCCGCCTCTCCTGCTAAAGACACAAGTGGCAAGTGATCATTCTCAAAACCGCAAATATCTCGCTCCAGAAAAGGCGGCGGCCGCCATGTTTCACCAAGCACGCGCCCATCGGCAGCGTCTGAGAGGAGGGGGGGGGGGGGGGGGGGGTATCCGTGTGACGCAACCACTCCTGCTGGTCTTCTTCAACGCCAAGACACGAGCACCCCATCCCCCTGCTGCAGACGTTGCATCAGCCCCGTGCGCCAACGTTCCTCGTGAGAATTTCGCACAACAAGGTTCATCCACGGCCTCGACCCAACGCTGAGCGACATTCGAAGTCGAAATTGAGGCTAGCGCGTGCGTATATGCGCGAACCACTCGTACAGCGGCGCGAGCGAGCCAGAGAAAAGCGTGATGAACGAGCACATCCAAAGCGGCCAGCGGCCGCTCGGACGGAAGGCCAGTCCCACGGTGGGAGAAATGTGACGGCAGCAGCAGCAGCTAGCAAGGCACGTTTCGGTGTTCCGCCTCGCAGTCGCCGAGCTGGCGGGATCGCATCGAACTCGTTCGACCGGCACCGCTGGCGTCTCCCTCGATCGCAAGGACGTCCAAGGACGCCTGGCGAGGTTGCCTGGATGGCGAGCCGCGCAAGGCTGATGGCGACCCAGCGGGTAACCGATAGCGGCGCGCGGAATGCCAACCATCTGGGGCGGCGTCGCGTTTCCTTGATTGGTCGCCGACGCTCGAAAGACGCCAGACAGCGACGGAAAAAAAGGAATGCTCGCCGTCGCGACGCCGGCCGTCCCTGGCCCTGAGCGCGGCTTCCGCTGTTACACGTCGCGGCACCCACAACTGCGAGACGATGCGCGCACGCGCAGGGCGTTGGGTAATTAGAGAGTTTTAGAATAGGGGGCCCCAAGCTTTGGGGCCCCCAAGGAGCTTGGGGCGTCGAAATGCGCATGCGCAGAACGTAAGGCGCGCTTGGGGTCGTGGGTTAACGCTAGGGGCGGCCCCTATTTTTCGGAAATAGCGTTCGCCCCAAGCCGCCGTTGGGTCGCTTGGGTTACGGCAACATGGCGGCGACCGGCCAAGCGGCGGCCGCTAGCCTCGGCACACATTCGTTGTCACCGCTCCATGGTGTCACGCGTTCATGGCAAACGAAAGGCCAATGAAGCTTATGCTATGTCTCATGATGCCCGCACCACCAAATTTTAGCAATAAAATGCCCTAAATTTTCTGATTGCTTCCGGATTTACCGAGCTGCTAGGCCTAGCGAGTTCGCCTCGTTCGGTTGCCATGGGGACCAGACGACGGAAAGCGCGGAAGGTTCAAATGAGTTTTCCCGGCCTCAGCCTGGATTGACAATTGGCCGATTTCGTCTTGTATGACAAAAACAGTTTATATAACTGGTAGTTTTAATATAGTTTTGTGCAATAGTAGCACTTTTTGATGAACAAAATAGCGTTGTTGGCTCTTATATATTGAAATGCGTTTTCTTGGTTTACCGTCGTGGCGCTGCAATCGACGAATGCAAACCCGGCTCCGCTGCGTCGGGAAAACCCCTATTCTAAAACTCGCCGCTCGGCTAGCACGTTGCGCCGCCGCACGCTATTTCCTTGGGGGCCCCAAGCCTTGGGTCCCCCTATTCTAAAACTCCCTATTAACTTAAAAATGTTCCTCTATCCGTACGCCGGCCTTGTTTCCGTTAGAATAACGAACGCTAACTATAGTGCTGCTTCGGGTTACACTAGTTAAGCTGGTCGGTGAGATCGTGCTCACACATAATAAAGCGTTTCCTAGTACCGGCCATTTTTATTTATTTATTATTTTGCCCGGAAGAAATACAGGACGGAACTCAGGTGAAATCTTGTCTGATAATATCAAGGGGAGAGACGCTGCCTGCAGTGGCAGGACAGTGAAAGCATCGGCCGTCGGATTCTGTAAATCATTTTAAAGGGAACGGCGCAGTCCTCCTATACTCTGCCCGAGTTGTGATAGCAGCCGCGTTGCGCGAGAAGTTGCGCCGTCAGTTATGTTAAGCGAAGGAGATTTGAGAAACGACCGACTGCCACGAGCTGCCACGGCACTAGCCAAAACTCCGTAACAGCAATGATTCGTTCCGAGCACTTTAATCCCTATGTGTGACATAAATCTGTGAGCAGGGACATATTTTTCTTCTTTTTGATGACCATGTAAAGAAAGCCAGATATATACGTGGTTACCAGTACTGGCGTATTCCGATCGGCGATTCGAAGCCGCCCTGGTTCCGAGAAGGAGCACATAACCCTTTGTAGCCCAATCAGTACTAATAGGGTCAGATAATTTCACCCGTTGGCAGCAGCACATATTCTGCGCGTGCATCCCACATCATGCAGGAAGAAAGAATAATAAAACACGGTGCACAGCAAGTAAAAAGTTCTATCCTTTTTCGCCATTTCATACTTAGTGACATCACTGACGTACCGCCACGGATTAAACGTCAACGCGATCCTCACTTGGCGTAGCGGGTGAAAAGAACAGTCACATCGACGGGTGTATAAATAACTTAAGCGCACTTAAAATCTGGTATGGTTTATAGGGCTTAACTGCATCGAAATGCGGCCACCGGGGTCGGGATTCGATCCCACGTCTAAGTTTCTTTGTACCTATTCATTTAAATAGTCTCAGGACCCGAAGGCATTACAGAGTGGAGTGGAAGGAAGAGAGAGAGAATAAATAATTACGTTTGAAGCCTAATATTAGGGTCTAGCAAAAGAGCAAACTAACCACTGACTGAGCCACCGCGGCGGGGCCAATATTTCTCCAGACTACGGCGAGTTCGAACTCAAGTGAGTCTGCCTGAACAAAGAAAAGCCAACAGCTCGAACAATTAAAGCGGAAGTTCGAATTAGTTCAAATCCGTGACGATTCAACCGTGTTACGGTACCGGTCTCGTAGCCCCTAACCAACAAGCACTGACGCTAGCGGCTGTCCCACCACCCCATACTGGACTATACACCGTCAGCGCCGCGCAATCAGCGATGCGTGTTCGAAGCGCCCGCCCCAACCGTGCAAGAACGATAAGACGATAAACGTTGCACGCCGATGCGGCGTTCCGCGCAGCGGGCACATACCGTCCAATGCGGTTTACCGTGCGCGCATAACTCGTGCGGCTCGCCCGCACCGCTGTGGCAAAGCGATTTCGCGGCCAGCACGAGCGACCCGCTGTAGCACGAACGCGGAGCAGGTGGCGCCGCCGCATTGCGAGGGGCGCAACGTGTGAGGGCAGAGCGAGAGGGACACGCGAAACATTCCCGCGGCTGCTGCTATGCCAAGGCTGCTGCTTCATGCAGCACAGGAGGTCAAAACGACCAACAAGGGCCTCTCCGGCAAACGATCCCACCGTCGTTAAAAACACCCGTTAAAAAGTGGTGGTCGACCACCCGCCGGGAGCCAAACGTTATTTGGCAATACGATGTCACGCGCTTGGATAAAAGTAGCATGCCAGTGTGGAGGCTAGTTAGAACCAGCTTGATTAGAAGAACTTCCGGTTCACTCAAAACTGACGCATTGGTCTGGCCAACGCCAGGAGTAGTGGGAAGGCGAAAATTCCACCGTTCGAACAAATGTGCAGTTCATACAGAGTGAGTTTCCCAAATACTAATGTTCGTCGCGGTAGGTAAACAGGCTCGAGAAGCACCACTCCCATTCACACACGCCTCCTATCGGCAAGTGTGCAGTCATCTGGGCGGAAACGTGTAACAAAACGAAGACACGAAATAAGTACACATATAGTCTCCACTTTGCTTCCTATTTTCGTGCACTGAAGGCCTCGCCAACCTCGACGTAACTGCCTACCAGCGTGCCAGGCGAGCTTGCTTCGCAATGTAGCCCAGCAGGCCGGAGAAAAAGAAAGCGCTACAGACGGGGGTGAGGAGGGGGCAGGATGGAACGCCGGCAAGGCCGCGCGGGCGCGAGTCTCGCCTCGTTGCAGGCACTGCGCGCGACGGGGTCAAAGGGCCAGCGCGCCGCCGAGCTGTGCCACTCGCATTCCTGTGCTTGGGCAACACTGCCGCCGACGGAACTGCCAAAGTTTTTGGCTCGCACAAGAGACGAAAAGAGAGAGGAAGGGGCGCTATCACGTGCCCCACCACGCAGGAAAGGGACTGCAGGGGCCGAAACGCAAATAATCCTCCGGCACACTCAAGCGCGCACCGTGCTAGTAGCAATCACGGGCTGATGCACACCGATGCACATCGGAACGCGCCCGCGCACTTTGGGTCGTGTCAGAGCAAGCATACTATAGTTGCTTACTATGCCAAACAGACCGGTGCCCACGGCGCCGGGAGTTCTGGTGATAGGCACAACGCACTGGCTGTCATCAACGTTGCACGGAGACTGAAAGCAATTAAGTGATGAGAATGACTGGATACTGCCGCATTAGCTTCTAATGGCCTTTTCGGCGCAAACATCTCCCATATTCTACCGCGGATACACAACGTTGGGGTGCGTCAATCAGCGCTTTCATCTGCGCCAGGCTGACGCATCTCAATTCTAAATTCGTCCGTCCCCAAACGGCGACTGCTTTGCATATAATAATCTACATAGCACACTCATCGTTCCATAACTCATTCACTCCTCGTACTGTCATTGAGTGGAACAGTGTGGGATCAGACATGTCAAAGCGGCATTTTTAATCGCCGATGTCTCAGTTTTTTTGTTTTTTTTTTTTTTGATGTCCCGTGTCTACACATCACGAAGGGACGAGCACGCGGTGTGGCCTAGCATGCTTTTGATGGCCAAGTGAACAGAAAACATGGCCTGTTCGGTTTGGAGTCGATGCCGGGCGAAAATTCGAGGCCACCACCGAAAAACAAGGGACTCGACGTGAAGTGTGTCCGACCTCCCGAGGGCCACGCGTGGCCTCCTGCTCGGAGCGCTGCACCCAATCTACGCCTAGCGAGCCCGTCGAGGAGCTCCGTCGTTGGTAGAAACAGGTGGAGGCCCATCTCTGCTCCAATCACACGAGAAACTTCTGCCGTAACGATAATCGCATTTGCCAAACAAAACTTGCCCTTAGCCCTGGAGCCAAAATTTCACTCCTCCTTGCGAGTAGTATATTTAGCAGATTTTCGACACCGTCACGCCTTCCGAAAAGCAAAGGACCGAGACTATGTCAGTGACTCAGCGGTGGTGCGGTGATAGACGTGGACGAAAAACAAGAAGTCTCGCACGACTACACGGCTTCCACACGCTCGCATACCGGCGCTCTTGCGACACCGGGAAAAGTAAACCCCAGGCAGCGGAGAAATGTCAAGCCAGGGCCGCCGCGACGGGACGCGACGAGGCGCCCTAGCAAAGAAAGCGCGCGCCTTGCTCTCTCTCGTCGTGACGCGAGCGCGGCGTGCGCGTTTTGACGCTACATGCGACGGGGCGGCCCGCGCGCGCACGCGTGCGCGTGACAGGGCGTGATCCGGTGTCGGCGGCCGCGCGACGCCGCGAGATTAGTCACGACCACGCCGTCGATGCTGTCAAGCTTCTTCTCCGGGTGTCCTCCGCAGGCGACGCGCTCCGCGGCGCGAACAAGACGACACGCGCGCCAGCGCCGACGTCCCCAGAGCGAACACCGGCCTCGGGCACTATGCCAGGAACATCGGACAGCGGCATCCCGAGGTCGCTGCTTCGTTCGAACAGAGTAAACTTTGTTGCTCGTAGTCTCTATCTCTTTTTTTTTTTTTGTATTTTTGTTTCTTTACAGCGTTGTGTGTCCTATATTCAGAGAATAAATGAGGCGCAGTTGCTCGTGACCGAAAACTCGAAGACTTCAAGCTCGTCATATTTAATTGCCTAGTGTAGTCAGAATCCATTCAGTGCGGTACTAGAGGAAACTTCACTTTACTCAATGCAAGCTTTGCCCACAAGCGGGAGTCAAAAGGATAAGTAAAGAGCGGAACAAAATATTTACAGAACAGATATCGGCAACAAACGTTCAGGGGACTCCTTTGAAGAGGGAAAATATCTTCCCTTTGCCTGGACAACCATTGGCTAACATTTATTTACCAGCAGATACAGTATACACCTCGTCTCCTCAAACCTTCACAGATTTCAGGCGACTGGATTATGTGACTGAGGCCGAAATAAATTATTGTCTGCTGACTTGTGTCCCTTAAAGGCCCACTGTCCACCCTCCGGTCGAAAATATTTTCTTCCCCGGTGACTGTGAGACTTCGCCCTTAGAACGCAAGGCCGCAAAATGTTTTTGAAAAGAGTAACTAATAACGCAGTTACAGCCACCGCAATCACCCGATTCTGTCATGCTTCTCTCCTTCCGTTCCCTCGCAAAGGTTTTTCACTCTCCTGCCCGAGGTCGTCTAGCCTCCGCAAGACAAATTCCCTTTCCTCCTCCGCGTTTGGCGGGAGGTGGGGCGTGGCACTCCGCGAACGCGAAAAAAAAAAAAAAATCGGCCGAGGGAGCGCGCGCCGCTGGATTCAGTCTGGCCGTGGCGAGGAAAAAGCGCGCAGCGAGCGGTAGACACCCATCCTTCTCCCGTCAGTCAGCGACACGGACCAATGGGCGTCGTTCGCGGTACGTACGTCATTAATGTGGGCCGTCGGGCCAGCGCAGGAAACGGGGAAGCTGGCTTCCCAAAGGAGAGCAGGAGAGAGCTTTGAATTGTATTTTCGATGCTTTGCGGCGCGCGTGTCACTGTAACATTTTGCACAGACTATCTCCGGTACCTGATCAAAACACTGGGCTCCTTTGCTGAAAAGGGGCTTCCCTCGACAGTGGCCCTTTAAACGTTTATTGACGGTTGCACTTGAGCAAGATAGCCGCACCGGCAGGCAGGTCAACTTCTGTCGCGGCTCTCATCAGCCAGTGTTTTATTTTTTTTTTTATTTTTTTTAGACAGTATGAGTAGGGCCAAAGCAACCTCGACAAGGCAGCGTTACCTCCAGTGTGCTGCGAGACAGACGGACGTTAGTGCACGCGTTATGGTAGCTTGCAATTCTGCGGCTAGCTCAGCTCGAAGTACAACAAAAAAAAGAAAAACAAAACGCCGCCTCAGCTGCATACAGAACACGTGTTCAGCGCCTCACCTTAAATCGAAAAGCTGCCATGGCGCCATTTGGTGTGGCGTACGAGGTCTCCGCATGACACGCTTGTCGTGAGGTTAAGTGTCGTGGTCCGCGTTCTCGTGACCCGTGCGGCGAAACCAGTCTGAAAGGCATCCGCGCATCCTTCCCTACAGCTTCCCGTAAAGAAATTAGCAGCGAGAAAATGGAGTAAAACCATATCAACACCCCCCTCTACACCCACGATATTAATTCGCCAAAGCCTAGCATCTAGGTGCTGAAGCCCACGCATGGTTTTGGAAGAATTGGAATATCCTTTGTTCCGGCGGTGTTCCTTTCTCAGGCGGACGCGCCAACAACATAATGAAAGTGATAAAATCTTGGTTGGCTAATAGGGTTTAACGCCCCGAGGGAACCAGGGGCTATATGAGACGCGGATCATAAAATCTCGTATCCCATGCCCATGAACACAAAACATGGAGCAAAAAGTGCGCGGCCGGTTCTCCGGAAGACGTTGACCCCCACGCGGAGAGAACCCAGCACTTCGCGCCAGCTCCTCTCGCTCTGACGAAAGCCGTGCTCCAGTGTACGCGCGGGATGTGTGCGCTAGCGCGCGCGTGTGCTGTTTACTACGGAGAGATTTGCGCGCACGTGGTGCGCCGTGTAGGACGAGAAGATTCCCAGCTAGCCACTATATGTATTGCGCAACGCCGAAGCTGCCGCCCGCGGGCCATGTTTGCCCCGGCCGCGAATTACGGGGGCAAACAAGGGGTCGGCACGCAGTACAGTGCTGGCTACATCGGGCGAAGCGCAGAAAAGCAGTGGGCTCGGGGCGCAGGAAGTGGGCGCTCCCAAGCGCCGCGCACGCCTTGCTGTTGACACAGTCGTGGCATAAGGAGAACGCGGGCCACGCGTACTACTAGTGCACAGCCAAGGAAGGGAGGAAGCAAGAAGGGAGAGCCGAGTAAATACGAGCCGGTTCGGTCGGTTATTTCGAAACTTCATCGCGACACCGCAGTAACAGACCTCGCCACAAAGAGCTGCCTGTGGGACCCCGACCTTTCTCTCTCTCTTACTCTCTCTCAGTTTTCCTCATTCCTCAAACGCATAAGCAATGTTTTCTGACATCATCTCCACGAAGGATGCGTCAAAATCTCATCTTGACCTAACAATTCATGCAGACCACGGGGTGACGTATGTCACATGCACGCGCATAACTTGTGCGCTAGTCATAACTGACTGCGTTTTTCTTTTCTTTTTTTTTTCTAGTGCGCACGAGACATACGTCACCGCATGGTCTGCATGAAGAATTATGATTAATGTTAATCTCAATCGGCTATCATTTTAATATTTTCACCTTGATAGTGAGATATGACTGCAAAAGAACAACATGACCATCATGGAATAAGAAAAAAATATTAATTTATTTACCTAAGAGAGGTCGAATTCAAATACGGGGCAGGGGGATGAGTCCGCTAGACGGCTTCGGCTGACGCGTCGCGCCAGGAAGCGCCGAAAAGTGAAGTTTCAAAGGTATCAAACTGTTTCTAGCTGGCCCGGCTTACAACGATTGCGTCTTTACGCGCCCAGACAATGCTGCAGACGAGAACATCGACAACCGCACAGCGCCAACATATCATATTGCTGTACACTGTGGCGCGCGCTCTCAAACACACACGGCCGCGAACCCAAACAAAATATGACTTTTAACCCCCTCCCCCCCCCCCCCCCCTCCCTCGCGTAGAATGCGCACCCATTATATGTCCGTGTGAAACGAGAGAGAGAGAGAGAAATGGTATGTCCGCCCCTTTGTTTTATACTGCCCAAATGTGTGCGTTTCTTCTAAGGACGTGTTACAGTATTGCTGATATACTCTGAGCGCTCTTTAACAGTCTCTTTGAACATTTTAACGAAACCAACAGTCCATTGAGTAGGAGTTTTCTAATGCGCCGTCTGCTGTCACATGATGCATATGACCTTCACAACAGGCGCCAGCATCGGCTGCGAAGTGCATGCTACGGCAGGTGCGGATTATTTGCGCAACTCATTCAGGGGCACCTCACATGCAGTCCTCGAAGTTCTTCCGACCAAACAGCAGGTACCAGCGTGGCTTTCGCATTAAAAAGTTCTTGCTCCAGAAGGTCACAAGAAGGTTGGAGTGTTATCCCTCCCACTACTCGTTCGTCGCAGTCCAACAACTATAGTACCAAAGCAACGGCTCTCCAAGGGTACTGCTCTTCTGGCAAGCCGTGTCTGGCTCGCCGGCGCGAGCGAAAAATCACGAGGTCAGCCTCCCACGCCCCAGCAAGCCGCGCAGGGAGCACATGGCGAGGCCTGCGAGTGGTAACGGCTACACATCTGTGGCGAGCCGCCGTGAGGGACGCGGCGTCCGGAAGAGCTACTCCGCAGCCCTCCCCTCGCCATAGCCATTTTCCCACACAGACGCGAAAAAAAGAAAAAATACTGACGATTTAGCGCACTTAGGCCAAATGCGAGTTAGGCGCGTTGCACCTCAATAATCACTTGTGTTTGAGACTCATCAGCTTACAGCCGTAATCTGCTACATTGTGCGAAGACCACCAGACATAATTCCCCGCTTTAACCAAGCCATGCGAACATGCAGGCTAAGAGAAGCTTGTCTTACTCGGGATCCGTTTAAGGGTCCCGGTGGACTCTATTCCCCTCTCCAAAGTGCTGCCCAAGTTGCTAAGGGCTCAACACAGACATCGCTGAGACCAACGAGCGGGGGGCTCTATAGTGCTGCCACAATGAAATTTTGAAACGGTCGCGTCTGCCTGTACGGTTTAATCACCACCCCGCCGGGGTGGCGCTATGGTTACGGCGCTCGACTACTGTTCCCAAGGACGCGGGATCGAATCCCGGCCTCGGCAGCAGCTTTTCGCAGGAGGGAAAGCAAGGCGCCCGTGTGCTGTGAGATGTCAGTGCACGTTAAAAAACCCCAGGTGGTCGAAATTTCCGGAGTCCTCTACTACGGCGTCTCTCATAGCCTGAGTTGCTTTGGGACGATAAACCCAAAAACCGAAACCGAAACCGGTTTCTGCCCCGCCGGGGTGGTGTAGTGGTAAGACGTTCGACTACTGTGCCGAGTTCCCGGGTTCGAACCCGACCGCGGCGGCTGCATTTCGATGGAGGCGAAACGAAGTGGCGTCCGTGTGCTGTGCGATGTCAGCGCACGTTAAAAGATCCCCAGGTGGTCGAAATTATTCCGTAGCCCTCCACTACGGCTCCTCTTTCTCTCTTTCCACTTTCATTCCCCCCTGCCTCCCTTCCCTTACGGCGCGGTTCGGGTGTCCACAGAGCAACTGTGACAGTTACTGCGCCTTTCCCTTCCTGTGAACCAATACAGTACAAAACCGGTTTCATAACCGGGCCGGCATACCCTGCTGCACCTGTACTAACGTTGTTGATGCCGTACGTAGCACACGGCAGGCACGCGAGCGCATGCTAAATAAAGCGACACAAACATCTCCCTTCCCACCCTCATCAAGTCAAGTTTATCGCCGCAGGTGCGGCTGAAAACCCCCATTCATATTCTGAACAGAAAAATGTCAAAGGAGCCGCGCGCCTATAGGACGCTACACAACGCTTCACTGTTGACCTCGACCCTCAAGGACCCACGGCGTTAACACATTGATAACGCTCGAACACAAATGCGCTTGTACGCCGACCCACGCTGATCACTGAGCACTAAAACAACATGAGCGGGAGAAATTTAAGTTTCCAGCTCTGCGGCTACAGCACTCGAGCACAGCAGCTCTGGGACGCGAGAAACCGACCTGCTATCGTCCCACAGCCACGAGAGATAAGCGCGTCAGAATTATGGACAGGGCGTCACGGTGGCACCGCGCGCAGAACACGGCGTCGCGGAAGTCGGCTCTTCCGCCGCGCCAGAAAAGCAGAGGCTAACGGAAGACGCGAAAACGCCGCGCACAACGCCCCCTTCCGTTTCCGACTCGACGTCGCGTCGCCGCGCTAGGGGGATCCAATTAGTGCGCGGCCTGGGAGTAGCAGTGCGCGTCATACGCGAGACAGCGTCCTCCGCACGAGGGACGGCGAAAAACAAAGATATCCGGGGACGCAGCGAAGGCAGCGATGCCGCCGCGTCAAGCCGCCACCCGATCACGCCGAGTAGCCGAGAGAGGCTCGGTTGTCTCATGTCACCGACCGCCGCGGGCGCGTCTTATCTGCAGCTCCATTTAGTATACGGTTAGCAGCGCTAACACTTGTTCATTTTTCCTTTCGAACGCTCGAGTCAGCTCTCTCTCTCTCTTTCATACTTTTGTTCTCGCGGCGAAAGTAAGTGATACTACAGCTGCCGCCCAAAACTAACTATCGTTATGGACCGCCACGCGGTGCACACATAAATGCGGGGTGGGACCCACGAAAAAAAAAAAAAAAAAAAAAAAAATGAAAGCTGTTTCAGCGCTTACCTTTTTCAGCAGCTCCTTGACGTAGCGGCGGGGCTAGGCAACTCTCACAGCGAGCTCGGTTAGTCGGCCGCCTCTTCGCCTGCAAAACCGTTGACGGCTCCATTAGTGTCGTGCCAATTAAACTGTCGCCGCAACAGCTTTCTTTGCTCAAAGTGAAGAAGAAAAGAATCGCCACACGCCAAACAGCGCAGGAACAAAGCGCAATTGCTGATCTGTTTTACTGCCGCAATTCAACTCGTAAAAGATCGAGCAGCGCCATGACTCAGAGGTAACACGTACAGAGGCCCACCGAAACCTTTCGGACTTGAAACTCACAAAAAGAAAAAAAAAAAGAAGAAGAGGAAGAAAGAAACGAAGAAGGCAGTCGTATTTGGCTCACTATTTCCGGCTGAGCTCTATACTTTCGGTTTCACACATACACACGAGTATTAGCATCTTAATACAAACTGACCTTTCTTAAAATTCGGCTAAATTCTTCCCACTCCGCTCACCTGACATTGCTGTTACACTTAAATGCGTGCATAGGTGTGTATGTCCTAAGGTGTATACCGCGGTGCTACAAAAATGTGCTGAATAATCCTCCCCCCCCCCCCCCTTTTTTTTTTTTTTGTATGCATGTACAGTCGTGAGCAGAAGTGGTATGCAACACTCAGCCGGTGATGGAGGTCGGGAAAACTGCATCGAAACATGTAGCAACAGCGAGAGGGACAGCCACAGTGACACATGCATTAGGGTAATATGGGGCTTCGCCACAATTGTCTCGATCAAAGATAGCTGTCTCTAGATGGAGTTGGAAGGCAGTTTTCTCGGGCTCAGCCACCGGCTGAGTGTTGTATACCAATGTTGCTCACGACTGTACATGAGTTGAGTCAGCGGCATCATAAAAGACTTGCCTGCACGCTCGTAAAGTTAACTACGTCAACATGATCAGTTAACTCCAGCTTCCACTGGCATGGTAAGGGATGCAGCGCACTTTCGTTCAGCAAACACAAGCAGAACCATCGGGCTCGACGCACGCACTCTCTACGCTAACCTCGGGCGAGTGGCGTTGCAAAACTGACATCCCGCGGATCATCGTCCTCGTATCGCAAGCTGTGCAAAAAAAGAAAAAAAAACGCGACTCGCTGGTGCGAAACGCGTAGGGGACGAAAGGGACGGGAACAAGGCCATTCTCGCGACGCCAAGGAGGGCACCTTGCGCGCGCGCGACTCGTTTCAACGTCTCCGTGTGGCTGCGGTTTTGTCCCGTTTCCCATGGCGGCGCCTGTTAAACCATGCGCGGCGAACCGGACCGACGTTCCGAAGGCTCCTTCTGCGCCGGCCCCATCGGAAGCGGTCGGAAAACGGCGGCCTAATCTTTCCAGAACAGGACGACGACACGACGCGACACAAGGGGAAGAGGAAACGAACAGGGCCGAGCAAGTGTATACATATATATATATACTCCGTCTGAGGAGAGTATTCACACGCGATGCGCGGGCCAGAACGCGAGGAAGGAAGGAACGTACACGCTGCGTTGCTGTACAGTGCACAGCGAGCGCCTGCAGGTACAGAGGTAGTATAAGCGATATATTTGGAAACACGGGTTCCGAGGAGAAACAATTCGCCCTGACCAGGTAATCGTAAGCACAGCTAGCAAGGCAATAAAGAAGGCTAACTAGTGTCCCGTAGCTACACTGTAGAACGCATGAGTGGTTAAGAGGTCTAAATATTTGTTGTCTAGTTACCTCATTTTATTAAAAAGAAAAAATGCAGCAATCCAGTGCAGCACCTTTTCATATCAGATGGCGGTGTATTTTCAACTAGAAAATTGACGCATTTTTTTTTTTTCTATTTTGCGGATCGCGTATTTCGCGGACTTTTTTTTTTTTTTTTTTCCTTCGTATTATTTTGCGAGAGAGGGGAGAGGAGGGACGCCTGCACACAAAAATAATGTCGCTCTGCTTGTTCACGTCAACGCCTCCGGTGTGCGCTGAACACCCCTCCGACTAAGACCGACACACCGAGTGAAACAGCGCGCCTATAGGCCCGGCTAATGAGTGTTTTAATATAACCGCTATGCTCGGTACATAGTATATGCTGGTGGTCTCAAGGCAGCTCTGGGATAAAGTGCGCGGTGTAACCGAGCGTTCGGCGATACTTGACACTCCTACCGCGATACGAAGAGAGAACTCTTATGCTGTAAAAGCAGAAATACCAGTTAGGAACAACGGAGTGCGGGACGAAATTAAGGAGAAAGTTCAGCAGCGCAGAAGAACCTGCCGCGGGGACTGACGTCGGCTGGTCTCGACATCGCCGGTGGACCAGAAGAAAGGGTGTTCAGTGAGTTTTTTTGTTCGTGGGGTTTAACGTCCCAAAGCAACTCAGACTACGAGAGGACTCCGGAAATTTCGACCATCTGGGGTTCTTTAACGTGCACTGACATCGCACAGCACACGGGCGTCTTGCTTTTCACCTGCATTGAAAAGCTGCCGCCGAGGCCGGGATTCGATCCCGCAACCTTGGGAACAGTAGTCGAGCGCCGTAACCACTGCGCCACCCCGGCGGGGTAGTGTTCAGTGAGCTCTGGTAACTGGGCTGCTTGCTTTTCTTTTAAGACTCCAATAATGTTTTCCCAGTCAGTCACGTGAATACATACACCATCGCTGGCGAGTTGAGCATACCAGCGAGCGACACGCGTGCTCACGCGAAAATAAAGCCTATCAACTTTCCTATGAGAGCGATGTATATTTCAAGGACATCGCTTAAATGCGCATAGCGTTCAGCTATCGGCGAGTCCTATGTGGGGGGCTCCGATTCATGGTCGCGGCGGACTTAATTCGGTAGAGTCGAAATGCAAAAAAACACCAGTGCCCTGTGATCAAATTAAACCACAGCCTTCCAACAATGGCGCCCCCGCACAACTACACGCGCAGCCTAGCTTACAACGTCAAGTGCGCAAAGCTCTACGCTGCCCTGAGCAGCAAGAAGTGCACTCGCAGCCGAATCCTCCGCGAACAGTTAACAAAAAAAAAAAAAAAAAAAAAGTGCGCTACTTGGACACTGCGCGTACCCGTACACACGCACCGTGCGGCAACGAAGACTCGCGCACGCGCGCGGCTAACGCACCGCAGCGGCGGTACTCCTTTCCCTAATTAACGGCGACACATTGCCGGGAAATGCAAGCGGGGAAAGGCAACAAACAAAACACAGGGACCGGAGGAGAGAGTGGCGGCGGGGCAGTGCGTTATCTCCGCCTATGCGCGGCGAACACGCACATAGAGAAACGGGAGGGATTGAAGCCGAAAATGAGAAACGGTCCCCCCCGCTGCCAGGTCACGTGCGCGCGGCCAACACACAACAACGAAGAAGGACGGGGGACGCACTACAACAACTATACAACTATGGTCCACGGGCCGTCCGTTATATATACACGTCGGCCGTTACGGCCGTGTATCTCTGCCGGCGCGCACGGTGCAGGGCTCTCCGGCGTCGCTCGCTGTTGTATGCGCGGCGTGCAACTCAATCACCGAATGGAACGCAATGTCCCGCGCCACCAAGAGCGGAAACAGAGTGGGGGCCTGTGCTCAGCCGCCCGTGCCGTGCAGCGCGTGCTGCCAGCAGACAAGGTGTATTTGTGAGAGGGTGTGTGAAGGAGGAAGGAATAGGTAGCCAAGAGTTGAACGGAGTTTCCTTCGGTCATATATAGCGTAGTAGAAGCGATAAAAAAGGCAGAGAATTTCAACTGCCATTCTAGCATCGTGCGAAAGCGAGACTGTACAAACTTTCCACAGCTACGGGCCTGGTGCACTGCTGACTGACTGAAAAATGTGACGCCATCTGGGAGCCGCCGCGTGAAATGGCGGAGGTTTAACCGTGGCCTCTGCGATCAGCCCCGGTGCAAGGGCGTGCTTGATCGTGGAGGCCAGAGGTTTAGCCCTATTTGTGGCACCATCTGGGGCCGCCGCGTACAAGTGACTACGGCTTAACTCTACTTTACCATTGAGCCACCGCCGCGGTGCCTCAGTAGCCGCGTGGCCGCGGGTTCGAACTCGACCAATTCGAACACACACACACGTCTGTAAGTACTTATGTGTGTATGTACGGGTGCATGCAGCGCGCGCGTGCGTGTGTGTGTGTGTGTGTGTGTGTGTGTGTGTGTGTGTGTGTGTGTGTGTGTGTGTGTGTGTGTGTGTGTGTGTGTGTGTGTGTGTGTGTGTGTGTGTGTGTGTGTGTGTGTGTGTGTGTGTGTGCGTGTGTGTGTGTGTGCGTGCGCGTGCGTGTGTGTGTGTGTGTGTGTTGTTACGACCAAGCATCCGCAATTGCGCGCTCTATTGTTCGCCTGTGGGCATGGATAAGTTTTGTGAATATGTGGTGATGGTCCAATGGCTCTAAGTGAGCCTGTTTCCAGGAATCCTGTTTTGTAAGCATGTTTTGCTTTGTGGACAACCTGCAAATGCCAAATTGACCCTGTCAAGAGAACGTCTGGAAAAACACAAAGAAACGTCCCCCTGCGGGAAATAGCAGGAAGTGCTTTCTTTCTTTTGTTCACCCTTCCAGTCGAGAAGTGCTATCCTCCAGTGATGAATGCCTCCTATCCAAAGGAGACGACAGAGTGACATGTCCGCTGACGTGCAGGACAAGAAAGGAGCATGACTCATACGGCCATTAAGTGATTTCCCGGGAATGCAGGAAAGATTTGCAATTGTCGAAAAGGGACCATGTTGGGAGCCCTATGCGGCGCCACGTGCACTCGGGTTTCTGAGAAGTAAAACCCCTTGTCAGAACCAGCCTGTGGTTTCTTTGCTGAAGAATAGAAATGTACCTCCTCTCCTCGCCGTTCCCAAGCTTTTCCCGCCAACAAGTGATCACGCCCAACGAATGAATGCCGGACCAGTCAGTGCTTCAGACCATCAGTGCAGTGATGTGTTCGATTGGATGCCGATACCTGAGGGGCGTGCCCTGGATTTGGTTGGTCAGCATCTTCAGAGAGGGGCTGGACATAGGGGGTTTTTAAGGACGCTGCAGAGCACGAAATGTCGCTCTGGGCCCTGGGTAAACGGCTCATCCAGTCGCTTCTCGCTATGAACTCTTAACGCTTGTCATTTTGCTGATGTACCCTTCTTTTTCATGTAAATATTCTTGTAAATACGTTTTCTCAAAGTGCCAGTAAACCTGCTTGTACATATTTCACCAACTTCGAAGATTCAGTCCTTCTTCAACCCCGAGTCTCTGCACGCTACCAAGTGAAGGCCGGGTCGACGTAGCCCCAGCGTCACGACAACTGGTGATCAGCGGTAGGATCTGAATCTACAAGCCCCAACACTGGTGACCAGCGTTGGGATCTGAATCTACAAGCCACAACATCTGATGACTAGAGGTGGATCTGAAGCTACAAGCCACAACACCTTGTGATCGGAGGTGGCATCTCAAGCAACAAGCAGGAGCAACAATCGGCCAAGAGGGCAGCTCGGAACATCGATCGCATGTGTGGGTGAGTGCTTGGCTTTTCTTCTGATGTGGACCAGGTTCTAGAACAGGGTTAGATTTTAGAACTGGTAAAGAGAGTGTGGAAACGCCTTTAGGTTGGTAGTTTGCACAGTTGTTTTGGAAGTAGCCGACACTCGGAGCGATCATGGACCTACAAAAGCTGCAGAAACCGGACCTGTTGCTATTGTGTGAGGAATTGGGAATTGATACAAGTGGTTTGGCACGAAAACCCTTGATTATAAAGGCAATCACTGATCTGGGAACCGATGATGAGGAGCTCAGTGAAGCATGGAACCTCATCGGTCAAAAAAAGGAACAGCTCAGACAGCAGAAAGAGCGTGAAATTGAAAGAGAAGCAAAAAAGCTGGAGCTAGAAATTGAGCTCCGGAAATTAGAACTAGAGTTGAGCAAGAGGTCGGGCGATTGTCCCCAGCTAGCGGTACCTCGTCTCAACAAGGAGGCAGATTTCAAGATGTCAAAGTACATGCAGCCATATGTGATATCAGGGGATATCGGTCTGTATCTGGCTAACTTTGAGCGAACTTGCGAAAAACTGTCCTTCCAGCGAGACACGTGGTCTCAGAGATTATTGACGGTTCTGCCCTGCGAGGCAGCGGAGGTTGTCGCGCGGCTAAGCAAGGAGGACGCGGACAACTACGAGAAGGTCAAAGCTTGCCTTCTGAGAAAGTATAGGCTTAGCGCCGAGGCGTTCAGACAACGTTTTCGGAACGCTACTAAGTCCAGGGACGAGAGTTACCCTGAATTCCTGTACAATTTAAGAGTAAATTTGGGCGAGTGGCTAAAGAGCACAGATTCCTACAGTGATAGGGACGCTGTAGTCGAGCGAATTCTTTTGGAGCAGTTTTATAACTGCCTCCCAGAAAAAGAAAGAAATTGGTTACAGGACCGAGGCGAAATTAAGTCGGCAACTGAAGCTGCCGAACTTATTGAGGAGTATGCTTCGCGCCGACAATTCAGCAACCCAGCAGTGGATAGGCCCCGCAATCCCAAGTTCAGTGTAAATAACCGTCAGAAAAGGCACTTTGCTAGATTTGCAAACGAAGAAGGGAAGGCTTCTTCAGGCAAACGCCCTAGAAAGGACGGCAGTGAGAAAAGTGGGGAAGTGACCAACGCGCAGAACACAAAGAACAAGCTTGGGGCTAGGAAGCCGCTCACATGCTTTAGGTGTAATGAGCAGGGTCACATTGCCGTCAACTGCCGGAAAGAAAAGATTGCTTTCTCGTATGTCAGGGACTGCGATGAAAATATGCAGCTTTTAGAACCCTACCTGCATGACCTAGTAGTCAACGGGAAGCCTTGCAAGGTACTGCGCGATTCGGCCGCAACGATGGATGTTGTCCATCCGGCGTATGTGTCGCCTTCCGACTATACAGGACAGTGTGCGTGGATCCGCCAGGTAGTGGAGGAACAGAGTGTGTGCTTGCCGATCGCGAACGTGGTCATCGAGGGCCCTTTCGGCGAATTAACAACCGAGGCTGCCGTTTCAGGAAAGCTTCCTAAGTGCTATCCGTATTTGTTCTCCAACAAATCGGACATGCTGCTGCGAAAGAGGGGCATCCTTTTCGGAGACAGAGTTGTGCAAGCCTTAACACGTTCAAAGGCGCGAGAACTAGCTACACTGCTCATTCCAGAAAAATCCACAGCGGAGGAAACGGCAGTTAAAACAGTGGTAAATGCGGAAGATAGCAGGTCAGAAAACTTTGAGAGCGAGGCATCTCAGATATGTCAACTTGAAAGTGAGCTTGATGAGACGCGGAATGAGGACGTTCTTGAGAGTAACCTCTTGCCGCCAGTGTCTAGTAATCTCACGAGACTTTTAAGTGGAACTCGAGAGGACTTAGCTATGGAGCAAGCCAATGATCCCAAGATACAGGAGATAAGAGAGCGCCACCGCGCCACTAAGACAGCAAATAACATTTCTTTTGAGATGAGAAAGGGAGTGCTGTATCGCTTATTCAAGGATAAGCGCGGAGTAGAGCGGGACCAATTAGTCGTTCCCCAAAAGTACCGCGGAGACTTACTGCGACTTTCCCATGGCAGCTCGTGGTCATGTCACCTTGGAATAAGGAAAACAAAGCAGAGGCTGTTGCAAGAATACTATTGGCCTGGATGTTTTAAGGACACGGAAAATTTTGTGCGATCATGCGACACGTGCCAGCGGGTTGGAAAGGCACAAGATAAGTGGAAAGCTCCGATGGTGTTAGTACCAATCATTACCGAGCCGTTTCACCGGTTAGTAATAGATGTAGTTGGGCCACTTCCTCTGACAGAGTCAGGGTACCGTTATATCCTCACTATGTTATGCCCAGCCACAAAGTTTCCAGAGGCTGTTCCGCTGCGCGAGGTGACGTCCGAGAGTGTAGTGGATTCGCTGCTGTCAGTGTTTGCACGAGTTGGATTCCCTTCCGAGGTCCAAAGTGATCAGGGTAGCGTTTTCACGAGTGTCCTCACCACCTCATTTCTCGAGCGATGCGGCATTAAGGTAGTGCATAGCTCGATCCATCATCCGCAGAGCAACAGCGTAGAAAGATGGCACTCTGTTCTCAAACGAGTCCTGAGGGGACTATGCTATGAAAACAAGCGCGAATGGGATACCTGCCTGCCTGCAGCGCTTTTCGCTTTGCGGTCAGTGCCGCACGAATCCACTGGATTTAGCCCAGCCGAGTTGGTGTACGGAAGGTCACTGCGCTCACCTTTGCGAATGGTGCGCGAAGCCTGGGAGGGGCGCGGAGAAGACCCAACAGTAGTAGAATTCATTCTGAACCTCTTGAATCGCTTACATAACACTAAGGAACTCGTTGAGGCCAGCATGAAGTCAGCCCAGGCTCGTTCCAAGGTGTACTATGATAAGACAGCCCGTCAAAGGACGTTTTGTATCGGGGACCAGGTGATGTTGCTGAGAAGTTCAAGGCAGAATAAGCTCGAAGTACAGTGGGAAGGACCGGCTGAAGTCGTTGCAAAGCTTTCTAACACTAACTACGCAGTGAAAATTCCCGGTAGGCGTAAAGAAGTGCGCATTTATCATTGCAATCTTATGAAGCCTTATGTGCAGAGGGAAGCCGTGGTAAATCTAACGTTAAACCTTCCCGAGGAGATGGGGGACAACTTGATTTGCCTCAGCGGAAAAGGAAGCAACGCTCAGGAGCTTCTCAAAAAGACGGAGCAGAGAGGAGAACTAAAGAAATCCCAGCTGTCCGATCTGGGCGAGATAATAACACAGTTTGAGGCCTGCTTCGTGGACAGGCCAGGCAGAACTGATTTGACTGAGCACGATATTGAGCTGACTTCAGACGTGCCAGTGCGATCAAGGTGCTACCGATTTTCTCCAAGGCAAAGAGAAATTCTGGATAGGGAAGTAACTCGCATGCTGGAATTGGGAGTAATAAAACCCTCGGAAAGCGATTATGCTTCGCCTATGATCTTAGTAGAAGCTCCAGGTAAAGACCCTAGGCCTGTGGTAGACTACCGAAAGCTAAATTCTCTCACCAGGGATCAAGTGTATCCTATTCCGAATATTGAGGAGAGAGTAGAACAGGTCAGTAGAGCGGCATATGTGACTACGCTGGACCTTACTCGAGGATACTGGCAAGTACCGCTCACTGAACGCGCCAGCAGATACGCGGCTTTCGTCACTCCGACGGGCAGCTACCAGCCAACAATGATGAGTTTCGGGCTCAAAAATGCTCCATTTTGTTTTTCCCGACTCATGGATAGGGTTTTAAAGGGGTGTGAAACATTCGCGGTGCCTTATTTAGACGACATTGCGGTTTTTTCCGACTCATGGGCGGACCATATGGTACATCTAAGAGCTGTACTGAGCCTTTTGCGTCAAGCTGGACTAACCGTAAAGGCCGAGAAATGTTGCCTGGCAAGGGCGACCGTGGACTACTTGGGTCACAATGTAGGTCAAGGTTTCAGGAAACCCAGCGAGATTAAGATTTCTGCGGTAGCAGACTACCCGCGGCCGAGCACGAAGACGGAAATTCGAGCATTCCTGGGTCTGACTGGGTACTACAATCACTACATCCCTAACTATTCAGCTTTGGCTAGCCCTCTGACCGACGCTCTCCGCAAGACAGAACCGACAAATGTAGTCTGGGACGAACAAAAGGAAGCCTCCTTCGTAAACCTGAAGGCTGTGCTGATTAACCGTCCGGTATTGCGAGCTCCAGACTATGGCCGAGAATTCACGGTCCAGTGTGATGCCAGTGATCGAGGGTTAGGTGCTGTTCTCTGCCAGAGAGATGACGACGGTAATGAGCACCCCGTGCTCTACTTGAGCAGAAAACTGAGTTCTAGAGAGAGGGCTTATAGCGCGTCAGAGAAAGAGTGCGCTTGCATTGTATGGGCCATTCAAAAATTGCAGTGCTATCTTGGAGGGGCCAAATTCACCGTAGAGACGGACCATTGTCCCCTAGCTTGGCTGCAAACTGCGACATCGAAGAACAGTCGCCTTCTTAGGTGGAGCTTGATTTTACAGCAGTACAATTTTGAAATAAGATACAAAAAAGGGAAGTTAAATGGGAATGCGGACGCGCTTAGCCGCTCTTTCTAAGCGGTCCGAGATGTTCCTCACCATGTATCCAAATTGATAATCAGGTTTTTTTTTTTTTTTTCGTGCGCTTGTATATGTGTGGCTATGTAAAGCAGCACGTTTGGTTTTCTAGGAATACGTAGGTCCTAACGTCTTGAGTGTGGGCTTTTCTCGAACAACAATGGCAGTTTTCTTTTGACCTGGTCTCTTCAGACGGGAGCCGAGTGCTTGCTTCGACATGTGGTTGAGTTTCAGACAGCTCGAGCAATTTGGCCTACAACAATCAAGACAACGCGACAAGCAACAGCGAGCTTCAAGCGTTCACGTGCAGGCCATTAAGTCGTCTCTTCATGCAGCAGCTGGGACTGCTGCCCTCCGAGACTCTTCTGGCGGGGGAGGAGGCTGTTACGACCAAGCATCCGCAATTGCGCGCTCTATTGTTCGCCTGTGGGCATGGATAAGTTTTGTGAATATGTGGTGATGGTCCAATGGCTCTAAGTGAGCCTGTTTCCAGGAATCCTGTTTTGTAAGCATGTTTTGCTTTGTGGACAACCTGCAAATGCCAAATTGACCCTGTCAAGAGAACGTCTGGAAAAACACAAAGAAACGTCCCCCTGCGGGAAATAGCAGGAAGTGCTTTCTTTCTTTTGTTCACCCTTCCAGTCGAGAAGTGCTATCCTCCAGTGATGAATGCCTCCTATCCAAAGGAGACGACAGAGTGACATGTCCGCTGACGTGCAGGACAAGAAAGGAGCATGACTCATACGGCCATTAAGTGATTTCCCGGGAATGCAGGAAAGATTTGCAATTGTCGAAAAGGGACCATGTTGGGAGCCCTATGCGGCGCCACGTGCACTCGGGTTTCTGAGAAGTAAAACCCCTTGTCAGAACCAGCCTGTGGTTTCTTTGCTGAAGAATAGAAATGTACCTCCTCTCCTCGCCGTTCCCAAGCTTTTCCCGCCAACAAGTGATCACGCCCAACGAATGAATGCCGGACCAGTCAGTGCTTCAGACCATCAGTGCAGTGATGTGTTCGATTGGATGCCGATACCTGAGGGGCGTGCCCTGGATTTGGTTGGTCAGCATCTTCAGAGAGGGGCTGGACATAGGGGGTTTTTAAGGACGCTGCAGAGCACGAAATGTCGCTCTGGGCCCTGGGTAAACGGCTCATCCAGTCGCTTCTCGCTATGAACTCTTAACGCTTGTCATTTTGCTGATGTACCCTTCTTTTTCATGTAAATATTCTTGTAAATACGTTTTCTCAAAGTGCCAGTAAACCTGCTTGTACATATTTCACCAACTTCGAAGATTCAGTCCTTCTTCAACCCCGAGTCTCTGCACGCTACCAAGTGAAGGCCGGGTCGACGTAGCCCCAGCGTCACGACAGTGTGTGTGTGTATGTGTGTGTGTGTGTGTGTGTGTGTGTGTGTGTGTGTGTGTGTGTGTGTGTGTGTGTGTGTGTGTGTGTGTGTGTGTGTGTGTGCGTGCGTGCGTGCGTGCGTGCGTGAAAGCAATACAAAAGGCCATGTCAGTCATGCTCCATCACTCTGTCTGCTGGCTGTCGAACCTGAACGACCCGTCATGGAGAGTCGCGCGTTGGAAGAAGAGAAAATTTTATTGGGGAGAAATTGGTGAGAGGACGCTTCTCCACAAGCCGCTCCACGGGTAGTCGTCTCTCGATGGCACTCGACAAAATCCTTGGCCATACCGGATTTGCTATAAATTACCCGCGCGAGGCCACATGGCAGTGACGTCATGAAACAGCTCGGTCAAACAGAGCGACGACACAAGCGTAGATGATTTTGCCAGGTTTTGAGCCTCCGGATAGTACTTTCGCACTAAAAATAAAAAAAATAAAAAGCTGCACTCTCTGACCACGAAATTCCATGACCAATGTCTACGCACATTTGTGTCGCCTTCTGCGTGGATCAAGAACGCTATAGCACATACTACCGCCACATTTGAAGGTGTAGAAATGCAAGAAGGCAGGCACGCTTTGATTCCGACGTTCAAGCGACGCATGCCCTGCAGAAAAAACCGAGCCTACGTGTCTGTGCTCGCGTCGCTTTTTGCGTTCCTTGTAAGCGCTAGACACCAACCTACAAGGCTGTACAAACCGACTAACCCGAAAGAAGAATCCTGTTAAGGCCACAAAGTGGTATTCCGCGCGCCCAGATGCTACGCAAACGCAATCCGTCTTCTTCTACCGTTTTCAGGGCTCTCGAAAAACGCACTCAGGCGCGCAGGTACTACGCGAGAAAGAGTGAGAGAGATGTGGGGTGGGGGGAGTCAGGCGAACGCGGGAACATGATGGAGTGCTGCAGGGTCACGGGACGAACAACGCGCTGCCTACGCGGGCACATTGGATACCGCCGCCTCCACCACAGCCAACTACACCGCCACAGCACCGCCATCCAGCAGCAACAGCAGCAGAGGGGCGAAGAAGGGAGGTGCCGCACAGATCGAAAAGGCCCGCGCCCGCAAAACGTGTTCGGGCCGACGTCGCATTAATTAGAACGTCGACGTAGCCGCTCCCCATTAACGTGCAATTAACGGTCAGCCTGCGGCCGGTCGCAGTATACACGGAGAGCGCAACGAAACACCCTCATGCGAGCGCAGAATGACAGTGGCCCAGGAAAAAGAGACAAAGAGCCAAGAGCGGGCGCTTCAGGTGGAGACCTAGGACACTGAGGAAATGCATTACACGTGCATCGCTTTTGCTCGCGCCGATTCGGGTAAACGCTATATGAGACAATGGGGACTTCGAGGGAGGAAGCGAACAAAAGGATCCTCAAATGTGCGCGCGCGTTGCGGGCTCGGACGCGGCATAGGGGAAAACTGTCGCGCGCATCGCTGCTCGCACTTGCGTTTCGTGAGCCACCGCAAATTATAACCACCAGGTGCTGCAGGGCGTGCTGTCGCGAGGGAAAGAATAATAAGTGGCATTTATTCGCCCGCGGAAGCAATCTGCTGATTCCTAAATCCGGAGACGTATATGCCCCCGGTACAGGGGGCCATGCAAGTGACGTCACGGGCGCCATTTTCATGCGCAACATGCAGCTTCAGCTGTGAAAACCTGAGCAATAATAAGGGGTGAACATCCGATGAGACATGCGTCACCGCACTTTGGTGTGTCGCATGGAGGCCAAAATGACTGCTATGAAGTGTAACTTCGAGTGCATACCTTCGACTCTGGCAAAACCTGAATCCGAGAACGCCTTGCCTATAGAAGACTGCCGTCAAAACATTATACCGTCAGGCTCGTCGTTCAGAAAAATGTCGCCACGAATGGTAAATGGTCGAAGGAGTACCATCACTAAAATGTTCTACTAACGCTTTAACCCGGCATAAAAACAGCGAAAAACGATGCACTGTCGATGCGTGTGGATCAGTACGACCGCAAACGAGGAATACCATTTTGACCCTAACAATTAAAAGACAGAGTGGGAGCCTGGCAACATCTGGAGAGAGCAGTGACAGCATTCCCAGAATGTCTGAAACCAACTCATTCTGAAATACTTATTTTACAACAGCTATAGACACGGGATACACTGAGAATACACACGATGCTGATTCGCAAGGATATAGTGAACGGGAAGGTACGTATGCGCAAAAAGAGCGACTTTGCACCTAGCAACAGAAACCGGCCTTTTTTCTCCGGCATAGCAACACCAGGCTAAAGTGGGTAATTTACGTGTATTGCATGGTCACGAAGAAAGATGGCTGCTTATAGGTGGTCGAGAAACAACAACTAATTGTATATACAACAGCCGGTCAAGTACAGAACCGAATGAGTGCGCGAAAGGACTTTAGCGCGAGGGGGGTCAATCGGCATGATTGCCGCGTAAGATACTCGACCTGACTGAAAACTAATTGTGTAACTTTGACGAAGAAATGTAAGTGGTCAGAGCAGCCATCGGCTACGGATCGTAAAAAATCGATCGCGCGCGTGAGATCGATTCACGGCGGTTGAATATCGCACACATCCGAGCTTCCGCCGTCAGTCGCTGACTGTGCTTGATGCAAACAGCTGGGCAAATGAGCTGACGCCAGGCCCGGCTTTGTCCGCAAGAAACCTATAGGCGAGCAAACCGCGTCTCCCCCTGCACCATAGTGCTGCTCCAGAAGAAGAGCACGGAGCCACGAACACACGATCGCGCGCAGTCCTCGCGCGGGTTCTCTTCCCCACCGCCTCCTCTCGGCCAGCGGCGGCACGCACGGGACCACCCATCGTGCATGCGCGACACGCTCCGGTTGGGAGGCACACACAGGTACGAGGCCCAGGGAGCGCGAAGAGAGCCCCGCCCCCCTCCCAGCCTGGCTGATCGCTGCCAGTGGGTTGCCCACCCGAAGAGATACCGGTAGATTAAAAAGCGGCACGCATACACTGTCCTACACCCTCGGCTGCGCTCGCTGGCCACGGCCTTCGAGGGGAAAGGGAGCTAGCTCACTTCGTTTTCTCTCTGCGCGCGTGCGTGCAAGCGAAGGGAAGCAAGCGCTTGTTTGCCAAAAGCCCGGTCACATTTTGTCCAGCCAACGCTTGTTAACACACCTAGTACAATCCCCACGATGAAAACTCAGTACTCCGAGTCCATCATGAGGGTGCCTTAAAAGAAGGAAAAAAGAAAAGAAACGACAACATGCTTAGCTCAGGAAACACGCAAGACCCACTGACTCTAGTTATAAAAAGTCTTTGTGTCCGTGAAGCCAGCGGGCATAACGGTTATCTTGTCGTGCTCGAATGCACGTTTCGAGGCCTTCTATCTGCTTCTTTTTTTTTTCTTTTTTTTAAACAAGTGAATCACTTTTCCAATGAATGTGTTCATCTGATCCAATAAATATAAGGAAATCTGTGACGCCAGACTGAACTTGGAGTCAGCGATTAATGATCCTCAAATGCGTGTACCCACAGATGGGCCGCATGCCTCTGCATTCCCTGTGCTGCTTTATCACCCGACGGGGGAAAGAGAATGTCGATGTGATTTCATACCTTACACCTTGAAAGCAGACCAACTCCCATGACGTGATTTGCCTATCCTTGATCTAATTATAATTGCCCGCGCAGCACAGCCGAGAGGAATCGCTTAAGAAAAGACGCACATGGACATGTTATCAACCAAACACCAGTATCCACTGCTCATGGAGTCAACCCGTTACCTTAGACTTAGCGCTCAGCGGAGGATGAACAGCAGTGAATGCTGAAAAGCAGCAAAAGCGCAGCATAACAACACGCCGCGGGAACCTCTTTTACAGCAGCAGCGGTAAGTGAAAACACGGACGACGGGTCGCGGCAAGCACCAAGTCGGGCTTTAATTAGGCGAGCGAATTATTACCACAGCAGAGGGATCGCCGTTACTCGTCCCGAGAAGAAGAAAAAAAAAAAAAAGCTAAACTAAGCTAAACTGGAAACATTAGCCAGGGAGAGCGACCCGTGTGTGGCAAATCCGTCGACGCGACGACGTAGGCAGGGGGAGCGCGCACAGAAACACACAGCTGGGAGGGGCAGAGACGGGAGAGACGTAACCGAGATCCGCTTCGCGCGAAAATCAGCGGGAGCCGTTTACAAATCCTCGCGTGCCAAACCGAACCGCGCCCCCTCCTACCCAGACAGCCGTCACCGGCGCGAAACAGCCCCGAAGGCGGGCAGAGGCCTGGCTGAGCACACAGCTGGCTGCACAAACACAGGAGCGCGCGCGCGCGCCGACGTTTTCCCGGCCATTGTCAAATGCACAGCAGCAGCCGCAGCGACGCAGACCGCGTTTCCGACGCTGCACGAGTCTGGACACGCCATGAGTCAGTGCTCCCCGCCGCCAGAGAGGACCGAGAGGTCGACACGACCGGTCTCAGAGGAGCGGCCGTGCACTTTTCCCGACGTCAACACCTTGACGCTCATCGCCCTCGCTTTCTATTTCCACATAAAGGGACAGGAGACGCAGATTGCCAGAGCAAGAGTGCGCCAAAGTTCGATCCAGTCACGTGTGCCGACGCAACACAGTGGTGTGCACTCTTCTGCACAAGTAAAGATACACTCCGCGTTGAGATGAGCGAGACGCCGATAAATGTGCTTGTCATAGAGATCGCGAACAGGTCGATCGTCGAACAACGTGCCAAGGCACCAAGCGCAGTTCAGCTGGAACCGCAAGAACCGCCCTTCGGCTGGAAAATTCCATCGCAAGAACCCTCTGGACAGACAGGTAACACGCATCGCGCATCAGGTATCCTCCGGCAGCACCGCAGCGCAACGTAGAAGGTGGACAACGGGACGTGGTATCTACGGCGAATTTCGAACGTCACAGCATCAATTCGAAGTGCCGTCAAGAAACAAAGCATCCCGCGAACCTGGCCCTGCACAGCATGTCTATGCTTTCACTGACTCCTGTGAAACTCTTGACCTCGGTTTTCAATGGGCAGCATGTTAATGACGCGAACTCGAGGTGGCAGCACTGCTTTAAGGAGAAAGCAGTGCTATTACGCCGACTGCCACGAGAAGTCCGCCGTCGACCCAGGGAGCTCCACTGACACAACCACCGCTACGAAACGCCAGCAACAGGCTGAAAACGCGGCCAAGTGCAACGAACCAAACGTAACGCAGCGAGCTTGGTTACGGCAAACTAGCGTGGAAACCGAGCTACCGTCGCTCCGCGCTTGGAGCGGTCCGCCATAGGTGACAGGCGCACGTGCAGCCACCGCGCTCATTTGCATGTGCGTGTACCACAACACCGCGGTGCCAATACGAGCTGCGCGTTGGGCCTCGGGGCCGCTGCTGCTTCTGCTGCTTCCGCTGCATCAACACGTGGCGCGTCGACGGCTGCCCGCGTGGCATTTAATAAAAGTTGCCCAGAGGGGGCGAGACATATCGCTGCCGCAGCACGAAACGGCCATGCCGAAATGCCGCGCGGACAGAAACGCATTAGTGACGAAGGCACGCCTGCGTGAGTGCGGCTCGTGCGAGCTGTGCTCGCAATGCCGGAAGCGCCTGCTCATGCCTGGCGGGCAGTAGATGAGAAACACGGGCCGCGCGGATTTTGAAAGCGGATAGAGCAGAGGAGGGCAATACAGGGGACAGGAGTGCAGCCCTACACACACGCCACGTACCGAGCGTTCACGTGTCTCACCGCAAGCAGCGCGAATCCCGGCGGTCAGTGCTAGAGGACCCGTAGAGTGGCTCGGTCGCACGGCACAGCGTTGGGGAAGAAAGGTGCAGGAGGAGGAGGGACGGAGAGAAGAAATCCTGGGGAAAGGCGAGAAGGGACACGCGTCAGGCATGGAGTGACACACCCTGTTCTCGCTTCGATTCGCCGCCCGCGGCGCAGATTTGAGCAGCGCGGCGATGCCTGTCCCCGGAGGCTTCGCTGACGCAATTTTGATGCCCAGTATGAGGGAAAGGTTCATATAGCGCACGAAGCAGTGGTAGGTCCAGGGCCAGCGTGGGCTGGGAAAAATCGCCGCGCAGGCGCGTGACGAACTGGGTGGGAGGGACAGCAAGCAGCCATGCGGAGAGAGGAAGGTAGCCTGCTCCTCATCCTCATACTTCCCCGCATCGTTCGGCGACGTGCGGAAAAGCCCAACGCCTCCTGCACCCATGACCAGCGGGGCGAAAAAAAAATAACACGACACACACCGTAACTGGAAACATTTTTGAAAAGCATGCCCAGGGAGTCAGATGACAGTACCCTGAACATCGTGCATGTTTGTGCGGTCGTATCAACGAAAGAACAGGGCGTAGTTAAAGTCACATTAAATCCAAACGCTCTGCTTAGTAGCATCCATGGCCATGAGCCTTCCTATTCAATAAAGGTCGTTCAATCAATCAATCACTTATAAATAAGCACGCACATGCTTAACAACGACCTAAATAGCAGACACCTTGCTTATGGCTTGCAATTATTTTATTTTGCCTATACTGCACCTTCCGACTTCCTCAGAGCCACAGAGCAGGGCACTTCGACCGCAGTTGTGTGACGCTCTGACGGCAGAATCAATTCAGCAGGTTCGTGGCAGTCATCCGCATTAAGTAGAATAATCTGCACCCTTCCGCTTTTTCGTAACGAGGCGAGTCAAATAGCTGTGATCCGGTCCACATCAGGCGCGTCGCAACTTCTTCTCTTCCAAGAAGGCAGGCCGGTCGCGTCTGTAGTCCTTCGAACGGACGGAAGGAGGAGGTATCCAATAATTGAATGTAAATGGAGATTTAAAAATGCATCAAACGGAGCCGCGGCAACGCCAGGACGGCGGAAAGATTGCGCTTCCGATCGAGAGATTGACGAGGAACAGCGAGCGAAACACGCGGCCGAAGCGGCGGCTGTAAATAGGCAGCCAAATGGGCGCGACGTCTTTTCATTTCAAGACATTCCACCAATCTCCTGCGTCCTCCTCTCAATGTCTTTCCTTTGCTCCGGATCAACGACCGACCAGGCGATACTTAATTTCCCGGAATTGGAGAGCGCTCGTAAGAGCCCGTTATCTTCAGCGCGCTTCCTTTGTGCGGGAGCGCGCCTGCTCCGCGTAAGATTCATACGCGCTTCACACATATGAGGGATCGAGCCAAGCGCATGCACAAAAAATAAAAATAAAAAATAAAAAAAAAAAGAGGGAAGAAGGACGGTGCACGGAAGCCCACAGTCACACGCTCGCGGAAATGATGACCGAGTCCCACCACTACGACGCTTTATGAATCATGAACCCCGTTTTCCGGCTATACCGACAAAGCTGCCATCGATCTTTGGCTCTAAGCGTGTTTTTTTTTTTTTTTCTTGTGTGTTCCGCCCGAATAACAAATGCAAAAAAAAAAAAAAAGTCAACAGAACGATTACGGAGATCTCTACTGAAATTTAAAGCGAGGGGAGTCCTGATACAATGATATACAACTCGCGTGAAGCAATCATAGACATGCGGAATCCGTGCAAGATCTGAAATAACAGCGCATCGTTGCCTAAAGTTTACACCTAAGCGTGACATGCGCGTTGTGTATCGCTGAAAAGAGGAAACATGGCGGAAAAGCTCGAGTGAACATCCGCGTTTATCTGTACTGCGACCCGAGTGTGTTTATTGCAATCACCTAAAGGTATCGCAGCATCGTCTCCAACGCGCCCAGTGGTGAAGGCCGTCCGCAAATATTTTACAGACAACCGCCGAAATACCACACTCGAGAGTTTCCGGCCACGGCATCCACGGCGGCGTTTACCTCAGGGAAAACCACCCATGGAGGAGTTGCGGCTACAATGAAACAGCACAGATGAGGCAGGGAATGGGACATTGCTCCAAAATAATTTAAAAATAACTAAAGAGCGGGGTTACTAAGTGAGAAAGAGAGAGAGCGGCTCCGAGTACCTCACACGTAGCAGTCACCCCACAGACAGTGGAACACGGCGGGGTCGCCACGGATGTCTTTAATGAGCCCCCTCGCCTCTGCGTCCGCTCACCGCCGCCGCGGAAACGCCCCACTTCTCCGAATCCTAAGGGGGGAAAGTGGAGTGGGGAGGTAGAGCCTGACACGCCATTACCGGAATGGGTAGGACCTCTTCGTGCAAACACACCGACAAGGGAACCCGAAGAGCAGTCTCGCCTTCAGGCCCGACGAAAGGTGACAGGGACAACACGGGAGGATGAGGCTCTATACGCATCACGCCGCAGCACCCCGCACCGCTGCCACGACCGCTCGCTCGTACAGGCCAGTATATGAGGACTGTGCGGGGCCAAAGGAAGAGACAGCCGCTAAGAAACGAAAACTCTTCCGTACGCACTCGCTCGGTAGCCTCTTTGGCAGCGGCCAGAGAAGCCGCTCTCCCCGCACTAGGGATGCAACACACGGAAGCCCACGCCAGTGCTTGCGGACACGTCGGGCGGCGTTATGCGACGAAGCGTTCTTGCTATAACCTTCCCCCTCCTTTTTCTCTCCACAAACAGCCCCGCGTGTTATATGAAAGAAAAAGAAACGACAACACAAGCACGGGTAAGCGGAGTTACTTTCGAGCTGTAGACGCTGAATCTGAACCCATTCTTCCTTTTTTTTTTTTTTTCTTGTCTCTCGTTCTCCCCGACCCTCTTCAGTTTCACGGCTTTTATTTTCAGGCGGGCAGCAGCACCTCGCCATTATGCAAATGAGCTTTCGCCCCCCTCCTCTCATCGAGTAGCGCGGACCACCGGTGAGCGGGGGCGTACTGCACTGGCTGCGCGCTGGTGGCGAGCCATTTCGCCGCTCCATAAGTAAGCCAGGCCGTTATACGCGCGCTCTTTTGTGACGCTCTTCCCGGCACCCTGCGCAGTTTATGAGCCGCCTAAGCACGTGTTTATACGGACGCGAAAGAGGAGCGGAGGCCGGGCGAGATGGCGGTCGATTTTTCGCTGCGTGGACGCTTTTTACCCTCGGGCATAAAATGGGGCACAGTGTGATGCTTACTGCTCGCGTTACTAAGGCATTACATGGTTGCTTTCCTCTAATACGACGCCTCTGGCGTAAGGAGTTACGTCAGCTTCCGCCATGCGCCCGCGGCAGGGCTTTTAACGTGGATGCATACGCCGCGCGCCACTGAATGACGCATGGCGTTACCTCCTTTTGTAAATAACTTCAACGCAGGACGTACAACATCCCAGCTCAACTTGATCCTTCCTGAGGCCAAAAGTTTGAGCACGGGAAAAATTAAGAAAGAAGCAGCCGAGAAAAGCTGCAACGGGTGTTAATGCAACGTACGGGGGCCTATCATCTGTCCGTGTTTCAAAGCGTCCCTCGGCGGGAGAACCACACGGTTCTGCCCCGGGCAGTAAGCTGGCTGTCGGGGTATCAGTGAGAATGCCCACAGTGCGAGCCACGGCACTGACCATTTTCTTTCGGAAACGCTGCGTGGCCGTGAGGCATGCATCGAGTTGTGAGAGCACATCAGCCAAGTAGCGGAAGAGACGAGTGGCCGATTCCTTTATTCTTTTCACAATCGTTTACAAAAAAGGCACCACGAAGGGGAGGTCGCAATCAGATCTGTTGCTGCCCCTTATATGCGTAAGGCGGCTCTTAATTTAAAGGAGGTCGCTAGCAAACACGGTGTCAGGATGGTCTTCTCCGCCCCCCAAACATTGGCTGGCATGCGTGTACGAGTCACGGGCAATGACAACAGAAAACAAGGCTGCACTAAAAAGCACGTCAAATCCTACGTCAAACTGGCCGACGTGTGAATGATCGGGTTGCAGAGCATAAGTGTTCCTGGAAAACAGTCCGAATTTACATCTACCCGCCCATTGCCAATCGCGCGATTTTAAGCCAAAATGTGAACCAAAAAGTTCAGAGAAATTAGGATTTTAGGCAGGCCTGAGCAGGGACACTCTTGCCCGTGAGTTTCTCGAAGCCTCTTATATAAAAGGGCTAGGATCGGAATGCATCAGCGACACCTCAGTATCACCATTTAGTGGAGAAAGTCTTCTGAATTTTGTTTAGATAGGGAAGGCCTTAGCTGGCATATATATGCTGCCGACGGTGTGAGAGCATTTGTTCTTAAACAGAAGTTTCGATTTGGTGTTGTTTCGAAAAAGAAGCTGGAGTCGGCGCCAGTCTTCTGCGTCTTTTTATGAGTGTCTATTTGTTAGCGCTGTAAATCTTTCCTTGTATGAGTGACTTAACTATAGACATGACGCTGACCCAACGCTACTGAGTATGAATTTGCAGGTGTCTAATTGCCCGCAACAATAGGAAAGCCGACACAAGCCATAAGCAGGTGCACGTGAAGACTTTCTACAGAAAAGAGCGCGCCCCAGTCGCGAGTCGAAAATCAGATCGCAAATTAGCACTGTATTCAGCACGGAATGCCATTAGCACGACACCAGCGGTAACCACAAATGCGAAAATGGAAAGAAGATAAAAAATAAAGAAACGAATTATAAATACAAAGAAGCCGTAGACGCAAGGCGGACACCGCCGTTTCTCCGAACAATGGAAAATTGGCATCCCGCAAGCGTGGCCACGCCGCACAAGCTTTTTGTGAAGCCGTCTTCACGGCGCAGCACCACCGACATTCCAAGGGCCGTGAGAACAAAGAACGCCGAAGGGAACAGAGAAGCCGAGAAGAAAAGGGGGCGGCACCGGCGCAAACCCGTTCACGCCGCGGGCGTGAATTGAGGTGACGGAAGGAACAAACTGCCGATCGCCAGCGATCGGGAAACGGCCGCCAAGCAAAGAGGAGGAGACGTAGCACTCGGGAGGCGCAGAGAGCTTCTATTGTTTCTCCGGGTCGCCTCAAGGTGCGGGGCACTCCCCCGGCAGCGAAATAAAACACGACGCGAAGTCTATCGCCGTGACAGGCACCGCGGCGGCCGCGGCTCCAGCAATGGCAATCGGGCGCGCTAGGTGGACCAGCCGACCGCAGTGCCCCCGAGTTCATGAGCACATGCGTAGAAAGGATGCACCTCATCACAAGAGTAACTTGGAAATGTACACAACAGCGAATGGGGGCAGGAGGCGTTAATAGACAGGCTTAGTTTAAGTTTATTTCTACACATCCGACATGCAAAATATGCATGGTTTAACCCTGGCTGGGCAGGACATGTAGTGCGAAGAGAGGATAACCGATGGTCGCTTAGGGTAACAAACTGGATTCCAAGGGAAGGAAAGCGTAGCAGGGGGCGGCAGAAAGTTAGGTGGGCGGATGAGGTTAAGAAGTTCGCAGGGGTCAAGTGGATGCAGCTAACACAGAACCGGGTAAATTGGAGAAATATGGGAGAGGCCTTCGCCCTGCAGTGGGTATAGTCAGGCTGATGATGATGATGAAACCTGGCTGAACCCGCTTATCGAGCGTAAGCTACGGAACGAAGGAAAGAGCATAAGGAATTCACTGACCAACGATCAAGTTATTCAGCCATCTTTGACATAATCTGAATGTCATCTGTGGTTCTTCTGCAGGTTCTTGTCAAGACGTGTGTTACTGTGCTTGATGCTATCTTGTTTTGAGCTGGAGAAACATGCCATTGTTTATATTTATCCCCCTCCCATGAATTGTGTGCGTTACTTAGGTGTTCCCACCAAACCAAAATCCCTGCAATCGTGTGCGTTACTTAGGTGTTCCCACCAAACCAAAATCCCTCCACGGGACTGCAGTATGTATAATAAAATTAATTAATTTGCCGTCGCCGCAGCAGCCGATGCCAACAGCACGCAGATTTCTCCCGAGGTTCAGCATCATCAGTTGCGACAGCGTTAGGATGTGCTCGAGAGCAACCACATCCAGCTGCAATAACAAGTGCTCGGCATTCAATCGTCTTCCACTCCCTCGTCCAGAGTTTGGCCCAGCCACGCAGAAGGTACAGCCTTTGTCAAAAGTGTACAGCCCAGGGGGTCCGCTTCTGAGCCGTGTAGTGGCGCTGGTTTAGCTTTAGTGGAGCTCCTTCCCATTGTAAAGGGTAGGGCAAAAATTCTTCTTACCACCAAGAGATTCGGAACGCAAGAAATGCATTACAATCCACAGGAAGTGGCTCAGAAGCAAACCCCCCGGGCTCGACACTTTTGACAAAGACTGTACGCATGCAAACTTCCTCTTCTGCTCAAATTCTATACGTTAGCTAAGTTAAGCTGTCGCTATGCGGTTATGCAAGGTCAAATGACAATAAAACTTATGCAAATCCTGAAGATCGAATTTCGCATCTAGTAGAAGTAACACTCTAAAGCTAATGCCGCAGTAGCTGTCTCACTCCCGACAGTATACACAGCAAGCCACATCGTAGAAGGGCACAGAAGAGGGAAATAAAGGAAAATGAGACCGTATGTGGGTGGCTGGGCACACCGACAGAGGCTGGTGGGGTCACCCTCCCTGATTTCGGGACACAGGACGGAGGGGACATCAGGAGCATATAAATCAGGGTCAACCGCGTATATGCAAGGTATGACGCCAGGCAGTGACTGCGAGGAAGTTATCCTCGCGACAACTGCGTGTACAAACAAATGATTAACCGCCCGATCCGCTGGAAAGGAGAACGGTGCGAGATGAGTGGACGCCTTCAAGCTCGAGACGCCGTGCCTATATACACTGATCACGGGAAAAGCACGCAACGGCGAAGAACTTGGTTTGCATCTATTGCATACTACGGGCAGGAACTACATACTATTCGGCGATCCACAAGCCTCTTTTATGTTTGCTCCACGCAAACCGCAGCGCCTACGCCGGCCGTATTGGACGCCCAAACCCCTCGAAGTGGACAGGCCAACGGCCTTACACAAGCCGCGCGCAGCACAAGCCAACAGATGCCAGATGCGTCGCGATCATCGGCAGTTGCACGGCGATGCTTCGTGATGGTGGCTCGTTACACACACGCACCAGGCGAGCTTTGCCTTCCTGCTCTCTTCCTCCTCAGCGATGCCGCCAACGCTCGCAGAATCATTATCGGCGCAGCAGCATCCGCGCGCCCACTGGCTTCCCGTCATCGGGTGCCAACTCAGCACCCCATTTATCAAGTTTGCGTGCAAGCCGTTCACTAGGCAAAACGCAGCTCAGAGAGCAGAAAAAAAAAAAGAAGAGGTAACACACGTATGCAAGCAGCACAGTGCGTGGGGCTCAGCAAGAACAACCAAAGAAAAAGTGGGGGTAGGCGTCCATCTACCTGACTCCGCCGCATCGCATTGTTCCCCACATGGGGCCCAACCGAGATAACCTGTCCGATTACGAAAGCACGGGAAAGCCGAATAAAAGAAGGCAAGGGAGCGACGCGGACTGCGAAAACAAAGGACCAGCACACGTGATGCAGAACGTAAACGAGCGAAAGAACGGATGAACCAAAACCAAACAGGTCTAGGCGAGAGAAACGAGGAACGAAAAAAAAAATAATAATAAGGCCAACGTTTACACTCGGGCGTCCCTCCACGACCCGCAACAGTGAATGCGACCCAGCGTCCTATCCACCTCCCTTTCGTTTCGCACGCTCGTTCCCGCAGCGAAAACTCTGAATGATTCCAATGGAGTGGGCTGCTGTGAACTGCGCCATTTCATCGGGTGCGTTTTAACCAGCCGGTAGTGAGAGACGCTGCTGGGCAAGAAGGGGACAGACCGTCCGCGCGGATAAAACTGAAAGAAAAAAGGTTGCCAGTCGTAATAAAGTCTACGAAGAAGCGATGATGAGGCCCCTGCGTGCAAGCAATGTAAGATGGGTTGTTTGGCGAAAGACCCACTGCTGTCAGGTGCTGAAATCTCGTCGGCTTCAGCGTCGGGCAAACCCACAAGTGGTGAATATCTGCCTCATTAATTCATATTATATATTACATTATAACACCTCAATTCTTCGCCGTATATGACAGGAGCTCGAATCTTACTTTTACTTGTATTCCCCTTGTGGTATGTCGCACCCTTAAGGCTCCACTCCAATGTGCTCTGTCGCAAAAATCGAAGAAGCTTAAGGAAAAGCTCTACATCACTATACGCCTCGGGTCCCCGCGAAAGTTTACTTTTTCTTGCATCACATTTATTGTATCGCCGCGGTGGCAAGTGGTTAGGGCGCTCGACTGCTGAACACAAGGACGCGGGCTGAAATCTAGGCAGAAAGCAAGACGCCCATGCACTGTGTAGTATGTGTGCACGTTGGAGAACCATAGGTGGTCGAAATATTCGGAACCCTCCGCTACAGAGTCCCTCATACCTCGAGTCGCTTTGGAACGTAAAACTAAAAGCCAAACAAATATTATTTATTGTACACGATGTGGATTGTCGTTCTTATGAAGGAAATAGCCCTAACAATAGGTCAAGATCATATTGTGAATGCCTTCCGGGATCAAAGGATTACGACAAAAACACACATTTGCCAGTCATTTAGCAGTGTTCAAAATATACGCAGCCCTCTAAAAAGCAAATGCACAAAAATCGCACTACGGGGCATAGCCATTCAACAACAAGCAGCACAGAAGCGAGAGCTTCGGTCTACGCGTCACACCCACAGGGCGCACGGAACGTCCACGTTCATCGGGCGACCGCGGGCGCACTCGAAGGCCTCGTGGAAGGCGGCATTCTGACGTAGAGCCGAGTTCACGTCTTCGGCCTCCGCCGCGTCGCGACGACTGCGGCGCCCTCGCCGCTCTCGGCGGCAGCGCGACAGCGCGTAGTAATCGAAGAACAGCTGCGCCGTCGACAAGCCCTCGACCAGAGGCAGTCGGAAGTGTCGAACGGGACCCGCCAGAGTCTGAAGGCCGTGCGTGAAGGCGCTGAGCGCCGGGGCCATGGCCAAGGCATCGGCCACACGTGACATCGGCGCCTTATCGCTGACGGTGGCCCCGCCGTCGTCGCCAGCCCCAGCGACAGGCCGCGCGAGGCAGCGGCGCAGAGCATCCAACGCTGCCTTAGCAGAGTCGGACCACCAGCCGCGCGTGACGAGCTCCCGGTTGCCGCGGTTGGAGACACCCGCAAGCAACATCAGAAGCAGGCAACGTGCAAAGCGCACCCCTAGGTGAGGCGCCTGCAGAGCCAGGAGGCTCCGGTCCAGCGTGCCGCTCGCGTTAAGGAAGAGGGGAGGAACGAAGACGGTGTTAGTCTGCAGGTCCGCGCTGCAGTCGCGGTCGAAAGCGCCCCCGCGCCACACGTAGCGGGACAGGCGCATAAGCCGCAGCTGCGTCACGTGCGCGGTGACGCGGGCAAACCACAGCAGTGGCACGTCGTCGCCCGTCGGCGGCAGGGCGTTGGCGTGGGCTAGCACGCGCGACGCGTTGGCCGCCATGGGAGGACCCATCAGGTGTAGCCGCGTGTCCCTCACAATCTCCACCAGCTGCAACCGAGTACGGTGGTCCGCCAAGGACAGCTTGGAAAGGTATTCGACCAGGTGGTGGCGCATCGTGTCGAGCGCCGTTGTCAAGGCCCGAACCGTCGCCTCTCCGCCCGTCAGTAGCCGCACTGCGTACATGAAGAGGAACGGCATGGTGCTGGCCGCCTGGCGGGTGCACAGCCGCTCCCGTGGGACGTAGCCGCCGGTAGGCTCGTGAGGGAACAGCACGCGGCCGTGCACAGCCTGAAGGCCAGCGGCGTCAGGAAGGAACGCCGAGCTGTGCACCGCAACCCGAAGGCCGACGTAGTTGAGGAGGGCGCGGCTCTTGTGCTCGTCCGCAAGGTCCAGGAGGTCGCGCAGAAAGCCTTCCGCGCGAAGCAGCACCTCCGACGACGCGTGCACCGACGAGACGTTCGCGAACAAGGTCGCCAGGAACTGCAGCAGCTGCGGAAACGGGCCCAGGTGGACGACCCGGTACAACCGCACGTCGGACAGGGCGTCGCGGGAGTACGTGAGTCGCGCAATCTGCACTGCCAGGGCGACGCACTCGCGCACGAGGTGGCGAGGGCGCTCGCGAAAGGCCGTCATTATCGTGTCCGCGGTGTCCTCCAGCCAGTGGACATCCTGCTCTGCCAGGTCGGCGGAGCGCAGGACGAGCCGAGGCCTGTCCAGCGCAGGAATGCTGCGGTTCGCGCGTACTGGGTTAGGCGTCACGTCCACGGACACGAAGGCCTCCGCGCCGGTGTATTGCAACGCTTTGGCCGCGGCTTTCCATGGGGACAGCGTAGAGACCTCGTCGTAAGGCCAGTACGGCAAGCCACACAGGCGCAGCAACTCTCCCAGTGGAGCCCAGCCAGCGGCGTTTATGAATTTCACGTCGATGCAAGCCTCGTGCAAGTGCCGTAACGGCGCGAATTCCGGGGCGCGCGTGGAGGACAGCAAATGCGCCACTTTCTGTTCCATATCTCGCTCGATGTCCTCAGCGACGGAGTTAGAAACGCCGCCCATGGCTGACGCCGAAGCGGCCCGGTCCTCCAGCCACTTGGCGCACGCAAAATCGTAGAAATCAACGCAAGGGTCCCTGTCCCAAGAGAGCGAAGATGCGACGTGCCTGCCGTCTTCGACGCAGCGAGTCATATTGCAGACCATGAACGCCGGCATTACAGTAAAAGCCGTTGTCGTCCGGGGAGAAACTGAGTCGTTGCCAGCACGTCTTGAGTACTCAGTCTCATTGGTATCTGAGGTCAGGATACGCATGTCGCCCTGTCTTCCATCCACGGATTTCGCGAGCAGCACCAGACCTAAAACGCAAATGGATACTGCCAGCATGGCGAGGCATAGCTCCTTCGTATGCGAACTGGTTGTCATAGAAACCTCCATGCCGGTCACGCCTGGGCTTTGTGCAGTAGGGGCGCCTGCTCCTTCCGCAGAACGCTGCTGCGACGTAATTTCAGTCTGCGCTGGCGTTGGCTTGAGCGTAACTGTCTGTCTGGGACGCTTCTTTCTGGGTGCGACTTTCGGTAACCGCTTTTCCTCGGCAGTCTTCAACAGAAGGCCTATGCCTAGACTGGATGGCCCGGGAGGTTCACTGCTGCATGACACGACGGAGCCTGAATTGGCATCAAGGGAACCCGACAGGCTACGGCTATCACGCAGCGCCGGAGGTCGCAAGGCTAAAAAGTTGGGCTCCGACAACGACCTTGCAGTCAGAAAAGACGGGCCCGACACCGTCGAGGTACCCGGTGTATCCATTGCGCCAACACTCCCGGAGAGATGCACATGTTCTCTGCCAAGGTAACCGTGAGTGGCACCCGGAAAAGACAGGATATTCGCTGAACCATCATCTTCAGGTGAAACAGCTGAGGGTGCGAGAAGCAGTATTGACCTCGTGACCCAGGGACTATCGATGGAATCTGAAGGTGCGTGGCTGCGGCGGCTAGTCGCGAAAAAGTCTGCGAGAATATTACGGCGTCCACCAGTCTGGTCGTTCATGCGAGGCGAAATTATGTCTGGCGTCACAGGAAGCCGCAACGACGATCGAGCGATGAGGGCCTCCCCGTGTTCTCTTTCTAATGGCAGCTCTTCTGACGGCTCTCTATTGAGGTTTCTACGGAAAGGCTGCGCCTGGTCCCATTTATTCGGCACTCTTTTATTTTCGGACACATTTGCTCTGGCGTTCGCTGGGCTGACGCCTTCGTCGCGATCGTCAAGCGGCTCCAGAGTTATATCGCGTCTGCGGACCTCTTCACACGCGCTGCCATATAGGCGCGGTGTGGCCCTCGCAATTCTCGATGACCATGCCTCGAGTTTTCTATCCTGTTTCTTTGGTATCCCGGGAGCTGTGACGAAGTGTTCAGAGCTTGAAGACGCCTTTCCACCGTCAAGGAAACCCGCCTTTGCGGAATTAACATCCACGCACTCAGTCACCGGGTGCAGGAACAGACTGTGTCCGAGTTTCTTCGCGGCTTCGCACCTACTCCTTTCGCGCGTTACTTTCACAGCTGAGAGACGCTTTCCATGCGCTGCTTTTTGCCTCTCGCTAGCCGTATAATACGTCGAGCTTGTCGAAGCTTCAGCCAGATTATCGACGCACCTAGGTTGAAGAGACGAGGTTCCAGCCTCCGGTAATACGTCCCTGGTTATCACATCCCGAGAGAGGGAATGTCCATCGCTTTCCTCATTCCGCAGCGCCGTGTCACGTGATGGCAACGGAACAGAAACCAGACCCCTCGATGATAACGCCTTTCGACCACGATCGGCCGACTTCGCCGACAGGCTAGGTCTTGCTGCACGTTCGGATTGACTGGGCAGGTGCTGCTTGTTCGTCAACGATAGCACACCATCACGCAGGCTTGCTGCATTGGATTCCCGAGAGCTCTGAGCGACGCAGCCGCGCGCACTCACTGTCGACGAAGACAGGCGACCGGCTATTTCCGAGCTGCTATGGTATCGCATCGATTTACGCGTTGAACTGACGTCCGCTCCATCCGCATCGAAGAAGTTCTCGGAGGTCTGGGGTAAAAAAGGCAACAATGATGATTTCGCGGAATTAAACTCGTCGCTCGAATTCTCAGCCTCGTTGGCCGCATTGCGCAAGACGGCAACGTTTCTAGGAAAGCAGCCCCGATCGGCAGAACTGCGTGCTGGGGTTGGCACCAAGGGCGTTTCATCGTGGTCTATGGTGTGCCGAATCTGCCCCGCTTCTACACGAGCGGGACGATTGGGCGTTTTATTCGAGACAGCAGCACTTGCCTCCAGAGTTGTTGGGGGCAAACGCTGTGGCCAACCGTCTTCACGGGGTGCGCTGCTCAGACTCGTAAGAGACGCCGTCACACGCAAGCTTCCTCTCGTCGTTTTTTCTTCAGGAACAGTCGTAGCACGCTGAAGCCGTTCGCCGGATTCCGCATGGCTGATCCCGGAGCCCAGAAGACAAGGACTGAAGCACATCTCTGGTGTCTGGCGCCAAGACATTGCAGCCTTTGCCTTTCCTTCGGATCGTTGGAAGGGGTCAGTTCCTTCGAGGGCCGTCCGAAACGCACGCTTCGCGTCAGTGGTGGAGTCAGACAACGCAATTTTGGTGCCCAGTCCAGCGAAAGGATCCCAGTCGTCATGAGACCCAACCGGCAGGGATGACTGTGAATCTGTTTTCATCGTCTTGACGACTGCGGCAGTGGAGATGCTGTCACTGCCGCTGGAGTGCTTGGACGGAGCGCCAGGCGACTGTGTTGCCCCCAGGTTCAGAACCGGATACCTGCTGCTCTCCAGCACCAGACCGGCTGCGTGAGACTGCGAGACTGCGACGACGCTTGGCTGCACCACGCTCATTCGCTTTCGTGGCGCAGGGACGGGATCGGTAGAGTTCGAGGTTTCAGCTTTGATAGCGGTCAAAGCCACAGAGCCTGCAGCACCATGCGAACGGTTCCTGCCCTCAAGATGCTGTCGGGACACCGACAAGTTGCTACGAAGCGATACTGTCCTCTTCCCCTGAATTTTCTCTGGCAGCTGAAAACCGTCTTCCGAATCTCGTGCGACCTTCTCCGTGGGAGACGGCTCCAGCACGGCATGAGCATCGCTAAGCGTCCCAGGTGTAGGTAGTGAGGGAGGATGCTCGGCTTCGCTGTTTGCCCTGTCCTCACCCGTAGTAATGCTCGTCGACTTGTGGGGGCGCTTCGCAGTCTCGCGGACCCCCGCTCCATCGGCGCTCATTCTGGCCCTGGACTCCAGTCCCTCTTGGCGAACAGCCGAGTCCCTGGCCGTCACAGTGTTCCTACCGGGCAACGGTGCGGCTGTCTGGGCCATGTCAGGAGGCGACCCAACAGCGAGATTCGCCTCGAACTTCTTTCGCGATGACACTGACTGCGACTTCTGCGTCTTCTGGGTCGAATGGTTGGTTCGACTTGCCTCCCTCGACTGCGCCGTTTGTTGAGCGCCGGCGGATCTACCCCTCTGAAGCTGCTTGAGCGAGGGCCAAGCTGCCACTGCCGCGATCTGTGGGGCCGACACGCCAGGGTTCGCTCGGGGCACCGGTCGGGGCGTCGTCGTGACCGAAGCGGCGGGCGGCTTGGTGTCGCGTCTCCGCCGCCACCTGGGCTCCACTTTGACGATGCGAAAGCGCGTGTCCCTATCCACCTGGCAGTCAGCCGGCACGTCCGGGGCGAGGGCAGCACGCAAGCTCCGCAGCAGTTCCTGGTCGCGGACGTAGCTCCTAGAAGGCGACTGGGGCTTGGCACCGCGCTGGGCGTCGCTGCCATCGTTGCCAAGGAACGCTGACATAAGATCGGGTATGGAACTCGTAACGTTAGGTGTAGCTTAGCAGCTCAGATCTTGGAGACAACGCTCGCGGTCACGAGCTGTAACAGCGCGTCTTCTTCCACGCACACTGAACGTATACGCCACGCGACGCGGTTGCCAAGAGCAAACAGCCGCGTTGCAAGACACGATGACATAATAAATTAACACGAAAACGATATAGTGCCTTTTAAATTACTTAGGGGAGCAAGAAAAAACCAGAGGAAGGAACCTATTTGCTACCCTGCACTGGAAAAAAAATGGGGGAGCGAGAAAGATGGGTAAACGAGACAGCCTGAGTTGGAAGAAAAAAACACATATGCCAAGCTTATCAGAAAAAAAAAAAAGTGGTTTAAGCATGGCTTGAACATATGATCTTCATAAGACTAGTATCATGCACTTGTTCAAGCCATGCTTAAAGCACTGCATGTTTTCCTGCCTTGTTGCAATTCCCGTCACCTCAGTATCCACACCCTTCCGCCCCAAAGTGGCGGGTTTGGTTAGCCTCTGACCAGCTAAAAGACCAGTTATCTTTGGTGACCATGGCCAAGGACATTCTCTACGCTGAATATACTGTGCTTCATTAAAGTTTTATCTTCCTAGTGATACGAGCAAAACTGTGTTAAGCATGGCTATGCAGTTTAACGGTTCGAATTGGGGGAAGCTTCGCATTGAGAGTATCCGCGATAGCCCCTGTAACACCGCTTTGTCAATCTGCAATTTTTTTAATATTTTTATTTTAAATTAGGTTTTGGTGAACTAAGGTGCAGTATACTCTTGGGTGGACACCATGGCATGGTGGATACCCACATCAGTTATTCGTGTTAGGGTCCCTTTTTCATATTTTTTCTTTAAGTTAGGTTTCGGGGTCGGTGGAAACCACGGTATGGTGTGCATCTACCTACGTTATTCAGGCCCAGACCACACCATCTTTTTGAAATTCAAGCGGTTGGAAAGGTATACATCTTGGCTGATACTTTCAAAAAATTTTAAACAGAGAGTTCAAAATAGACAGCGATATTTGCGGGAATACACATTGCCGACTCGGACACAATATGCAGAAAAATCTAATTATTCAGCTAAATAAGGCAAATCCATTACTTATTTTCCAACTATCTCAACACGAGGAAATCCCTTTTATTTCGCAAGAAAGGCGAAAGTGAGCGCAAAAGACGCGCAGGGAACTTAGTGCAGACGATATTCACTCGAGGAGTATCAATGTCGCCAAATTCAAACTGCTTGTTGTAGTGAGACGTGTCATGCCCTTGAATTGCAAAATAAACGGCCACGCAGTTGCAAAAGCCGGCCTTTCCTTTGCGCCAAGCTGCGAGTCAAAATGATGTACACGATATAGCGCAATACCGCTTGCAGTTCGAAATGATCGCCGTAGTTACTCCACACGTCGTCACCGGACATCCGAGTCTGCACCAAAATTCCTGCGCATCTCGTGCGCCCAGTTTCGGTTGCATGCGCAAAAAGCGTCGGATTTCATCACGCTGCAAGGCTGCAAAAAAAATGAGTTTTTTTTCGTCTCGAAAACTGGTATGGCATCGTCTTGTTCACGACTTCGAATTAACCACCGAACTCCAATAATTACTTAATTTTAGTTAACTGACTGGCAGTTCCAGGAATCTTTTGAAGTGTTCGCTGAAACAACCGGTATAAAGAAGTTCCGAAACACAAAAAAAGTCGCTGCTGCCATCTTAAACAACCTGCACCATCCTAAGCAGGCAACGTTCGCCGGTCCAGTCCGATCAGTATATTCGTCCTCCTGTTCCCAACACCGGCGGCAGAACTATAGACAACCCCTTTCCGAACGGGTAGTCCAGAAGGCAACCCCGTTCGAATAAATAGGGAGGATGGAGGGAGGGAAGGGGAGCAAGCACGCAGGACTCCCTGCACACGGCGACGACCTAACAAGACGACGTCTGAACAAATAGAACGTACGGGTGCAAGACGGATTCGAACGCACCCGTCGGGAGCGATGCGTAATGGGCGCGGAACGACGGCCACACTATAGCCACACGGAACAGATGACGACGACGACAGCTAACGGAAGAAACGAACCATACAGACGCGAGAGGCGCCGCAAAAGCTTCGCAAACGAGGCATACACTGCGCGGAGTGGACGCGGGAAAAAGAGAAAGTGAGGTTAAGAGAAAGCGTTCAACAGCGCCGGAGGCGGCGCAGATAGGAAACTGCGTGCGTGCGTGCGTGCGTGCGAGTAGAGCGTCTGGCCAGAAACGGGAGGTCCCCTTCTTTGCAATCGAATTACACGAGACAGAAGGGACAGCCATGGCTCCGAAAACGCCACGCACAAAGAGAGCGACCATATAAAGAGCCGAGGCTGCCAGGGAAAGGATCCCCTCATCTTCCGGGTTGCTGAAAGCGGGCCGACAGAGAAAGGAAGAGGCTCGCACGCATTTCACCTCGACCCCCTACCTTTCCACGCGCTTCCCCGTTTTATTGTGCAATGCACTCCCGTTCTCTCCTGCCTGCTCAGTGACAGCTCACTACTCTCTTCCAATTCTCTTTTCCGACATATAACTGCACCTCACCCGGGAGGGCTCCAGCCGTTCCTTTTCGCGGCTCCTCCGAGTGGAATTGGTGCATGTTAGCGAAAGAGGGGTGCGTGCACACCGCTAAATAATCGAATTATTTCGGCCGAATAAGGGGAGAAAGCGCGGGGCACCGCACCACGACGAGGTTGTAACGACCACTAAGAAGAAGATGGGGGAGCGCCTGGGCGAAGGACTCGCAATATAGGCTCTCGGCACGGCAGCCAAGGACCGAAGAAGAAAGAACAAACACATGAAAAAACGGAGGATGAGACCGAACTAAATGCGGCAAAGAAGAACAAATACGCAGGGAAGGAAGCGCGCGCGAGAAACAAACGTTGATACAAAAACCGCGAGGGAAATCCAGACGTTGTCCTAAAAGGAAGAGTTCTCAAGACGGCGCAGGGGGAAAAGGGGAAGAAAAAAAAATCAGTGGTAATGACAGCTCACGTCAGGGACCTCGACCCGCACAGCACGGCCGCGCACATTTACACGTCGACTCCTACGTGGGCTCGTGTCAGCGCACCCGTTTCCATTTCGAAGGCGCGCAATGTACTCCGCGCCGACGTATATTCTGAAGCCACTCCATGGAAGGAAATGACTGCAGTCGCCCTGCATGTCTTCTTCGTTGACGGCGTCTCCTGTGTTGATGAACTGCGTTCATTGTGGTTGCACATCTGCCGTTCCGATCTCGAACGCCAACAACCAGGCACGTCGCAACGATCGCCGCGGGTAATCGATTAGCGTTCTCTCACGAGGAACAAAACGGCAGAAACGACAGGTCTGAGGCAAGACGACAACAGGTGCTGTGTTGTCGTGTTGCCTGTAGTTTTCGCGGTGTTGTTCTTTACGACGTCCCGCCAACTAGCCTACAACCACGCTCTATTTAGCATTATCTCGCGGGCTGTGATAACGGCTGGAGGAGAACCAATAGAAAAACTAGGGTGAGAAAGCCGGTGGGAACACATCGTGGTAACAAAACCCCCGCCGTTGTTCTCCGGCTGCACGGGAAGGGATGGAAGACAAAGCGGCCGGGGTGATTAATTAAGACTTCACGAATGTTTCTCAGAATCATCGCACCAAGATTATCCAGCAATAAAAGTAAAAGGAAGATTGCTTTCAAGGAAATGTTTCCGCGCATATTAGCGAGAAACATAAATTGAATTACTCTACGGAAAAACATTACAGACAGATGATGGCAGTGGTTGGGTGGCAAAGAACCGAGGATATGACGAGAACGTCCGAAACGAAAGGCAGCATCAACAGCAAACTTCGGTCGAGCAGTGGCCGAAGAGGAGTTTTGGGCACTTGCTCCTAGGAGGCTTCCTGTCGTCACTGAGCCTTCCCTTTCTCACGTTCACCTGCGGCGGCGGGAAGACGTGACCGACGAACGAATCTCCCCTAACACGCGTGCTCCGTCCGCTACCACCGACGGACGATGCGCGCAAAGCGAGAGAAAAGCTCCCGCCGCCTCGCCCGTCGACGCAGCCCACGGCGCACGAAGAAAATGGTGCGCACTTTGTTGCGCCCACGGCCGTTTGTCACACACGGCGGACAGAGGGATGAGAGCAGGCAGTGCTTGCACCGCGCACCACCACTTCGCGCGACGTGAGCTGCATCTCGTACAGCGTCAGGACCGCTGGGCGAAAAGAACGCTTTCGGCCGGCGTTCAATTCGCCCGACTCGACGCTACGCCAATTACGCCGCGCGGCCGAGGAAGAAGCGCGAGCGTGCGGTCGTTCGGCAGATGCTGAAACGAAGCAAGCGCGTCCTTTCTTTCTCCCATATGTACGTCTTGACGGACGAAGGCCCGAAGAATCTTAGCGCCCTTATACTAGCCTCCTGTAGCGCTACGGTCCCTTTAACCTACGCCACTCTAGCTATATCTAAGAAAAAAAAAAAAAAAAAAAAAAAGAACAGCTGAGCCAGAAGAGGGTACCGACAGAAACAAACTATACATCAATCCGCATTGGAAAGGGAAGGCCAGCCGTTTTCTTCGTAGTAGACGCGCTCAGCCTGTATTAACTATGGATCCTCTGAACTCGACCATAGCTTCTGTGCCTGGCAACTCCGCGCTCCGCGGCCGTCGTCGCCACTCCTCCTCCGTTGAGGAGTTACGCCGCTGGCTACCGAGAGATGGAGACCGCGACGTAGGGTCACCTTCGCCAGGCGAGTGCCGCGGGTTCGCCGTGTTGCAAAGCGGTCCGGATAGCCCCGTACTGTCGTTCTCTTGTTGTTTCGTGGACTTCTTCTTCTTCTTCTTCTTCTTCTTCCTTGATATTTGGCACATACCCACGAAGGGGGATTGGCCAGGGTTCAGTGTGGACTGCCAAATGTCCTACACAAACTGAATTAATGTAATAAAGTAATTGACAACTAAACAAAAACAAAAGGTTTTAGATCACAAAAGTTATTGAATGAAAAAATATGATGCAAAAATTTGTAGTTTTGTAAATTTGGAATGCAATTAGCAGGGGAATCTGTCCGTAGCTGTTATGTAGTTATGTAAGTACTGACAAATTTGAGGCAACGCAAATCCTTTCGCACTCGCACCGAAGGAGAGTAGAAGCGGGACCGATAACGTAAATCCCAAGCGTGCAATTGGACTTTCTAAATGCACCCTCCTCTGATTTGAAAACCTTCGGCAAGCGAGAAGGAAGTGATCGATATTTTCAATTTCACCGCAAGCCTCACAAAGGTTTGTGGGGATGATCCCGCATCTACATAAATAAAGATTTAAGCGAGGAATCCTGTTTTGTAGTGTGCAAGGTCTTGCTTCTACTTTTCTCTGCCTTCGGATGCTGCAGGGATACAGCATTGCACCAACTGGTAAGCGTGAGCTCTTCTTTATCCTTCCGGCAATGGCTGCGTAGTCTTCAGATGCATCGAGGCTTGTGAAAAATAGTGACAGCACCAAAAACTGTGTTTATTACGCGTCAATACTGCAATAATAATATTAGATGTGCACGTCTTTTCTGGAATGCAATGCTAATTGCTTCCCTGTCTAGCTCGTCACCGTAGTATGTTGGATGTGCTCCTTCCTGTGCAGCCTCATTTTTTTTTTTTTTCACAATATACGCTAATTGTAAAATTTTGAGATAAAATATAAGCACAGGCTCTATCTATTGTGACGTGGCTACATTGTGAGTTAAACCGAATGATGCAAAGTCTATATTAGTTTCCCTTGTCAACTCGATCGTTGTGTCCCTCTCTTACATCGAAAACCGCGAAACTCGTATACTCAACCGCATTGAGGGCATGTCAAAAGTAATGACAGCACCTATTTAGTACGCGTCAGTAAGGCAATAATAATATTAAATGTGCACGTGTATTTTCTGAACTGCGGTGCTAATTTCTTTCCAGGTAATTTCATTCCAGTGGCGCCCTCAGCGGGGGGAGCGGCAGCGCCGCGCACCATTACCACACGGCGCCGCTATATTGTTCGCGCGGCGCGTTGACAGGCACGGCTATGACAGCTATGTACTCGGCTTTACTCCGCTGCTACCGTTGCTCATCATCACCTGATACCCGCCCTGCCACACTGAAAACCGCCGGCTAACTGTTCATATTTTATATATATATATATATATATATATATATATATATATATATATATATATATATATATATATATATATATATATATATATATATTTGCCAACCACAACAAAAAGAAAGCAAGCCATCGGCGGCAGGTCGGATACCTTGTACATTAGGCAGTCAACGAACTCACACAGCCAGCTACTCCTTGCTGCGTCATAACAGGCCGACGCCTTAGTTTGAACATCCCACAATGAGGAATATTTGCTGTTTTCCTCTTGAGTTGAATCTGACTCCGAAACAAGATAAGTATCCCAATGCGGAAAACTGAAATTAAGGCCGCCAGAAGGGCACTTTATGCACCCGAAGCTCAGCTCGCATTAAACAAAATCTGGGCGCCATTCATCTCTTCGCCGTCGCCATCCACGATGTTCAGAGCAAAATAAACTCGTGATTCATCCGTGTTTTATGCAATCTAGGTTTAAAAACTCCAGCGAGCAACTTCATATCACTCTTTCACCCTTACTCTATTATCTTAATCCTGACGAACATCTCGCGAACACGTTTCCGTACAATGAAGAACCCTGAGCCCACGGTGTTAGAAACTGAGGGCCGTAGTTTGCGGCACTCAATCTCTCACGCAAGAATGTAGCGCCGAAACTCCCACACATGTTCGCTGAATTCCACAAGGTCGCGCACCCTAACGCCAGGAGCAGCCCGTTCCGTTTACCTCCGGCGGCACGCGTTCGAGCCCCACGCTGGTATATACGTCGGACTCTTCCCCGCAGCGCGCTGCCAAGCGGCTCTCTGCCTTTCCATATTCAGACGCGGATAAGGGAGCAGCCTCGGCGGGCGCATGTTCCCCGTCACTCGGCGGGCCCACTACGGGGCGCTAGCCCCGAATAGGCGCTCCGTACTACGTCCGGCGCGGCCGTACGAGCCTCTCCCATCCATCCGTGCATCCATGGTTCGCGTTCTCGATTGAGCACAGCGCAGTCCGAAGCTAAACGGGTCCGCCTGCGGATCGTCAGCTCGCATCACAGGCGTCGGGGAGTGCGCACGAGGGAGAGAGTTAACAGCAGCAAAGAAACAGGATGAGGAGGTTCTATGCGGGTCCGAAATAGAGTCTGCACGGCGGCAAAGCCTGTCTCAGTGCAGGCCTCGGTGGCGATCAGCACACGCTCACCCCTGTTGCTCTGTCTAGAAACGCTGATCAACAGCACTAGGATTTTCCTTTTTTTTTTTTTTTTCAGTCCGGCGGACTCCTGCCGATTAAATCAGGTGGAAGTCATAAAACGCCACGCCGAAGCTGAAGCACGACCTTCGGCCAGATGGTGGCGCCACCTATGAGCAAGAAAAGCTGCTTTCAGCGGCGGACTTTCCTTTCCCAGTTCATCAAAGTTCCGCAAGTGGCAATGTAGGTTAGTGTGCGACCTGCGGGGCGAGAAGGCGTGCCTGCCGCATATGATGTGGACTTGCACAAACAATCCACCTCAAGAACCAAACGCAGTGTGAACTCTTGGTAGGCGGGAGGCTGCCTTGTCCAGCTATGAACTCGGTCGAGACCCAGAGGACCCCATAGCCCGAGCCCGGACAGCAGTCGGAGATCCAGCCTAGGGGCACACCACTCGCGTTTCTCCATTCGTTCATTCATTCATTCATGGGGCGTGTCAGGTGTTTCGCAAACGGTCGTTCCGTATCATACTGAGACCACTGCCTACTCCCTTCTTTCATTACCATCATTAGCAGCCTCATTATGCGCACAGAACAAATGTCCGCTTCTCGCGACGCTCCTCAATCATCGACGTCCTGCGCCAACCACAACGTACCAAACAGGGACGCGGAACAATACCGTCCGCGGTACACGCCCAGCACGAATACTTACCGGCAAAAGACGAAGCAAGCGATTTCAACCGCGCACAGCGAAAGTGCAGGAGTACGCGTGCGTGCGCGGTAGCACTCTTGCGGATCGATCCCACCTAAACAGCCCGGGTGACTCAGACAACACAGGCTCGCGCTCGGCAGAAATATGGCCTGTACGCTGTGGCAACTTGGACAGCCGGAGTGAACAGACAATCGACTGGAAAAGGGCTCCGCATTCACTCCTGCCGAAACAACACGGCTTCAGTGTCACCGAGTTGGCCTGACCAAAGTGCGTTCGAGCCATAGCATGGCCACGGTTCAGACTCCCCATCCACTCCCTGCTTGTTTCTCAGTCCACCCCCTTTCTGCAACTTGTTTCTCCGTTACGTTTTGTTTCCTCTCTCGCTCTCTTTTTCCGACTTCTGGGGGCTGCCAGAGACGACGACAGCGGCGTCCGCCGATGTGACAGCACACGGTGCCTCGGGGACCTGCCTGTTGTGCCGCTGGCTCGACGGGCCAGGGAGAAGAAACGCTCCCAGGGGAAGTCTTGACCGAGAGAGGCACCGTCGAACACCAACGACCGCCTCAGGAAAAGCGAGTTGCGGAGACACCGCTGCCACCGGACTCTCGGTGCACAGGGTCGCGCTGTCAACCAATGAGGCCCCCCTTTCTCTCTCCTACCTTTTCCTCCTCAAGGCTCCCTCATCATTACCGTAGCCCGAAGAAGTGTTGCCCAGGGGAGGATTGCGGACGGTTCCAAAGAACATTTTGATACAGTATACACTCGGCTTGTTCTACTATTTTCTCATATTCGGAACTTCTTGATATGTAAGAAAGCGAGATGAGATTCCAGTGCCTTTATAATATGAATTCTTGCCCGTGCACGGGCTTCTGATTCCATCGTGTTCCAATCTTTCAGTATTTAAGGCGTCTTCGTTGTTCCGAATGAATCAGTTGCAAGTAGCGCCATGTCCTGTCTCTCTTGTCTCATTGTGGTGTCTCTGTTGCATTTTACACAAGTTTACGGAACTTTCATAAGTATTTAAACGAGTCTCCGTCGGCGTGGTATAAACTGCGCTCGCAAACCCACAAGCGTCGCCCCAAATCGCTGTAGGGTCCGCGGTCGCCGTCGCCCTCACGTTTGAAAGGCGTGATACTAGCCTTTTCATTTTCTTTCCCTCCTTTCCTTCTCTGTTGTTTGAAGTAGAGAGGGTTTACGCATATTACTTCACAAAAGACTCAGATCAGGGCTGCGAAGACTTACCATGCCATTACTGAAATGAAGAAAAAATTACAGCGGGACAGGCAAAGCATGCACGAAAAGAACACTGCACAATGTGGTGTGGAGGCATTCTTGGGAAAAACCGTGCAGCGCTAGGGAGATCAATTTTACTCCACCGTACAATTGCACATGCAGGCGGCGAAGAGTAACGCCAAGCGTCGAATTGCTTTCCTCGACGGCACAGTTGCGAACACATGCAATCGCAGATTCTTCTAAAGCAATCGATCACGGAACCATTGCAATGCATCACGCACCCAATGCGCTGCTGTTGCTGCGCAAGCGAGTACAAGGCCGGTTTCTGGGAGGATCTCAAAGGTTGGAATAGGGGCAGGGTGGGAGAGAAAGGAGGAAACCCGAATGCCAATGCATACCGTGCCACTCATTGCTGTATAATACCCGCCAACCCAAGTACTGGCATGTTCCTACACCCCGAAACAACTATCCGAACTCATTTTTTCTCAGTTTGCACTTTTCCCAAGAGCACTACTACCGCTAGCAAAACTATTTCCAAACTCTTCCGCAAGAGGCTGATTTCAAGGTGGTGTCTGGACTAAAATTTTCATGGGAACAATATAAGGTACTTTTTGAATTTCTGATTATTCTAAAAAAAAATGTATCAAAAAATGCAACATGTAACGACAATAGAAAAAATTACGTTCGGTTTTAAAGGGCTCAGGTTTCCACAAACATGCCATAAAGAACTCGCTATTAGCATTGTCCTGCACAGTGAACTACCTAGAATTTATATAAGCCCAGATGATTAGTACATCATTTTTTTTTTTTAAATCGTAGTTTAGTTAGGCTGAAACACTTCATTACTCGTTATTACAGCTACAAGTGATTTCTGTTCGGGCGATGGTGATGAAACTTATATTCTAATAAGAGGATGATAAGCCATCCCTGAAAATGTTATCGAAATTGGTGCAACCGTTCAAAAGGTGACCCTTTAGCCCCGCGTCCCCGCTAAACAGACAGAAAAGCACCTGCGGGCTCCACGTTATTTCTGAAGAACGCACTTTTTATCAAGTGCCGTTTTGTGCGGCGTTTCGCTTTCGTCCATCGTCGCTTTATCCAATATCGTGTTGTGCAGCATTGTCCCGCCGTCCGTTGGCGTTTGCACAATCGGGATTTAAAGTAATTCTGGCCAAGCACTAATGAATCTAACAGTATTTCATACCGACGACATGACACCGCTAAATCGTGCTCGACGGCACAACGCCATGGCCGCCAAGTCAAAGCGGCAGGCGCAGTGGGCAAGTGTGCGGCCGCCAGCGATTAGCCTCGTTCAGTCGGCCAGAGAAAGATGCCTTCCATACCTCGGCCGCCGTTGGCGCAAACTGCACTTCCTTCCCCGCTCGATCCAGCCTAGTCGAAGCGGCGACGAGGCCCTTCGAGGAAGAAAAAGAAAGGCGCCAGCATAGGCGGCGGCGCGCGACCTTGCAAGGCCGTCCGCGAGGCGCAGGAAGCCCAGGACGGGAAGCGAACAAGTAAAAAAAAAAAAAAAAAAAAAGAAGACGGCCTCGGGAAGATGACGTATGAGAAGGGGGGCTACCAGGCTAAGCGCCGCTACTGAACCAACCAGTCAGGAGAACCGATTGCGTTCGCTTTTCACGCCCGCGGCGCAGATCGCTCTGCCCTCACTCGATGGCCCCAGATGGCGAACAACCTATACGTCGACACCAAAGAGAGAGAAAGAGAGGGAGGTGGGAGACCGTGGGAACACGACAGTTGCCCCGAAGCAATTAGACGTGGCGGTGGCGCAACTCTGTGGCTCGGGGGGGGGGGGGGGGGGGGGCGAAGGCAAGGCAGCGCCGCGGCGAACTACTAGGCTCGTTAACCAGTACTAAACATAGCTCGGGTGCTTTCACCCGTCCTTGCCGGACTCGATCGGCCGCAGAGTGCCGCCGACCCACGCTTGGCTTCTACCAGGCGGAGACGCGTTCTGGCGCGAGCTTCGATAGATATCTCCGCTCGACAAGTCAGGCGACACTCGTCCACGGGAAAGTAGACACGCCACTATTTTGACCTGCGCTAGCGTACGCGGTTGCTTTCGAATGTGTACTGGATATTGGACTACACTGGCTCTTGCCATTTGACACCCTGGTGTATGCCATCTCATTCTCGTGCTCTGCTGTCCGCTTCCTTCTACCTGAGGCCGCGGTGGAAAAGTTTCGTGGAGGTGTCCTAATCGGCTATACAAAGTAGACGCACTACGGCAACGCAAGACTGCAATGCAGCACAAGCAAACACAGCGTTTGCCCCTGCTTAGCACCTACAGCCGCCACTTATCATCACTTCTACTCAAAACAAACATTTAAAGGTTTAAATAGGGCCACAAGAAAGGCAATTGTAGTTAATTTTGCAAAGGGAAACCTGCAGTGGCTAAAGTTTTGAACGCAAATACAATTCCTTTTTTTTTTTTTTTTTTTTTTACACATTGAATTTGGAAACGTGTGATGCTGAAACGTTCGCATTCATAAAATCAACACCCTAGGAAGAGTGGAACATTATTCTGAGTTAAAACAGACATTAGTACTAACGGCAAAACCTGTCAAAATAGTATGACGGAAGACGAGCTATATCGCACTCCCTGATTCGTAAAACATTTCCTGCTGCGTTCACTATCTGTCAGGGAGAAGGGATAATTTGAAAAGGTGAAGGTTGCTAAATTTGCCGGAAACAAATAAATTAGTGCTAGCTAGCAAACACTGTGAGCAAAAATCCCGAGTGCACAATGCACACCGGTGCTGTACAAACGCCCGTGAAGTGTTAGCCGAAATGGCAACTAACTTCAAACTCGATGAAACCCACTGCCTATTCTCAGACAAGAAAAGAAAACAATGCTAGCTGCACTGGTCGCAGCTAATTTCACACTGCTCATAAGAAACTTTGGCCAGTGATCGCCAGTTATCGCGAACACGTGGGGCGGCAGTAAAACCTCTATTTAGAGTGCTGCTATTGTTTCTTCAGAACGCGTGTTTTCTGAGCACAGACACGCTTTCCGCAACGTTGCGCATACCGAGCCATGACAATATTTATTCCTACTCCCCCCCCCCCCCCCCCCCCCAAATCTTCCCCCAAAGAGAGGCCAGTGAATGATACCCTGCACACCAAGGTAAGCAGCTCTAAATAACAAAATACGCAGCTCGCCACAAAAAGTCGGCGACCTGCGAGGCCTAGTCAGTGTGATGTGTGCGCGTGCGCACAAAAACCCTCCCACAGTGCAACGCAACAAGCTTCGTGACCAGCCAAAATCGTCGAAAGATCCTGCAATCATTACTGGCTGCAACACATCCTTGCGACGCTGCTCGACATTACTGTGACAGAATGGTTTAGCCACGCACTTCTTACGCAACGCATTCCTCGGCCGCTCGGGCAGAACCCATGCAGGCGAGAAGCTTTGCAATCACCTTGCAGGCAGAAAGTGAACACGACGCACGACGCCGGGCTGAGAAAGGCTACGCCGTCGATCTGTGCTCGCGAGAACCCATTGACGTGCACGCCCAGCACTTAACCAGGTCCGCTAACCCTGCAGTGCCCGCGTTTCGCTGGCCAAACTTCGCACCAGGTCTCCGGGAGAATGTCGGGGAAGGTACAGGGGGAGTGCAGGCATCGGCAGGCGAGCCTCCCCGAGTCCTTATTAGGGCGGCCCGCTCGTTAACGGTAAAGAATTAGGGGCCGAAGCCATAACCATTAGCGCGCGCACTCCTCCGCGAGGAGCCAAGCAGCGAGCCAAGGTGCGCGCCCTGCACCACTGGCCCCGACGGAATGGCGCAATGGCCGACGCGCCTTTCTCAAACTGCGTCCACTTGTCCCGCGCATTGCAGCGAGCGAGAGCTTTACGGCCCGAAATTATTCACGAAGGGTCTTCAGCGCTGCACGGCCTCCGCCGATCGCCGCGCGAGGCTCTCGCGAGAACGGGCTCGGTGGCCCGTTTATGGCGCGACAAAACGGGCGGGGAAGGACGACCCTGGAGCCGCGCGCAGGCCGTTCCATTCTACGGCGTGTCCGACGCAAACTGCCCGAACAGAGTAGGCCGAACATACTCAGATGGCTCGCACGTGACGGCAGGGGATGCGAAGATATGAATTACGCATACATTCGGCCAAGCTTCTACTGGGTAGATGGTGGTAGGTGCTTTACGACGAACGAACACGCCTTCTCCGTGCTACATACAGGGTCCATCGAAATAGCAGCCAGTGAGACGGACGGGCGCAAGCTGTAGCGAGCCAGCGACCTACAATGCGACCTGCAGTGGGTCTTTCCACAACTGCGCGACCAACCCTTCACGTCAGCAGCTTCTTCGACCATATGCGCAGCGACAGAAAGGTGGTCGTTGCCGTGTGACGCTTAAAAGTAGCGTCGCCTGGCTAGCAGTGTCCGTTGCGTCGGAGCCACCAACCCACAAGCATGAATGAAAAAGAAATAAAAAAAAAAAAAAAGAACAGCTGGGGTTTAGCTTTAGTTAAGCTCGGTAGGTTGCGTAAGCAAAGCCGACGTACTTCTTTCTGTTCTTTCTCTATTTCATCATCATCAGCCTGACTATACCCACTGTAGGGCGAAGGCGTATCCCATATTTCTCCAATTAATCCGGCTCTCTCTCTGTACAAGCTGCATCCACTTGACCCCTGCGAACTTCTTAACCTCATCCGCCCACCTAACTTTCTGCCGCCCCCTGATACGCTTTCCTTCCCTTGGAATCTAGTTTGTTGTCCTAAGTGACCATCGCTTATCCTCTCTTCGCACTACATGTCTTGCCCATGCCCATTTCTTCTTCTTGATACTTACTACTTTATAATACTTAATTGGCATGATGATGTGTCGGTGTCATGGACATGCCACAGGACAGATACAGAGCCGCGCCAAACTTGAAGACACGCAACAACAAGCAGTGAATTCAAAGTAGAATCGAAACAGTAGAGAGAAGCAGCTTGGAAGGGAAGAGATTCCGGCACTGCAGTATGCGACAGCCACGATCGCGCACTCATGACGGCCGCTTGAAATGCGGAGATTCGGATACGGACTGCTCTTGCCCCCCTTTTGTGACTAAATGAGAGCATGTTACCACACTCGGCAGTAAAAAATATCTACTCACTACATAGTCGATAACGAAATCGCAAAAGCGGCAGTCGTGGGAGATCTGTTCCTGTACATGCAGAGCTGTTTCACTATCGAAGCCTGGGCTGTTATCTACAGCGTGAATGGCCAAAGCCGCATCACTCATTTCATCTTTGGCATCGGCTCTCAAACGGGAACGTCAGTCAGCATGAGTAAGTATGAACGCAAGTGCATCCACGTGCATTCTAACCTGCAGTGGCACGCATTCGGAAGCATCTCAATGCTCATAACGGTGCAATCAACGCAAAGAAACGCGCACCTTTGGGTTACGGAGACTCTAATACCGTTGCCCCGCGGGGAATTTCAAAGACTATATTGAGTCGAGAGCCTTTGAGACCCTCAACAGCTATCGAATTAAGAGTTGCACCGCGACTGGACAGCAACCTCGATTGTCGTCGAGAAATTCCATCTTTTCACACCAACGCGTTTTAGCGAACAGCCTATAATTTTGAAAGCGTGCATGAAAGCAATCAACGAAGTTTAACCTGAAACGGTTAAAAGCAATGCTAATACGTTACAGTAGTATCAATCACTCTTGAATACAAATTCGTTGTCTAGAGGAAATAGAATGTAGTAGAATTCACGCCCTTTCGAGAATGCAACGAATGCATGTGTGGAAAAGAATATATCCGAATTTGAAGCAGCCGGTGAAATCCAGTTGCAATTGGTCAATAAGCCTCCGCCTTCGAGTGACCTTCGCCCCCCTCATTTCTCTCTGTGAAATGCCGTGCGATGTCAACACCCTCTGGAGAAATTCTCTGCAGGGTGTTAGCGATGCACGGCGACGCCATAAAAACGGGAAGGCGTCACGCTTGTAATAGATGCGCGGGTAGCACACCGCCAAACTCTGAAACACCGGGCTTCCTTGCGGCACTCTTTTGGAACCGCGGAAACGTTGTTCGCAAGACAGAAAGATGACCCCTGACCCCCAGTTGCATGACGCGCCACAAAAGCGAGCCCAATGGCATCGATGCTGATATGGTGAATGTACAGCTAGAATCAATATGAAAGGGAACACGGAAGCGCGTGACCTCCACGCTTTCAGATGCGCTGCCACTGACTGGTGATAAGAATCAGTGGCAAAGACGCACCCAGTAAGCTTGGTAGACTGCTCTTTCCGAGCATGCCCTTATACGTTATACCAGAGTCTCTCGTCTAGTGTTGGTGGCAGCGCTTTGCAAAGCGCAAAGGCACACGCTCCCGTGTTCCCTTTCATTTTCTTCTAGCTGTACAGTTAACAACTTACAGCGCAGGAAGTGCGGACAAGACACAAATGACAAGTAAACGCTTCCGAGCGCTTGTCCCATCTCCATTTCTGCGGAGTGAACCCTTCTGGCGCCGTTTTTAACAATGAGCAAAACGATGAAGGCAAACCACTTTTGAACGAGTGCAAAGGCGGCACAAAATGGCGTCTGCGGGCATCTGATTTCATTCGTACTGCTGGCAGAAGCAGAAACGCGACCAGACATGGACTTTGCAACCACGATTATAACGACTGCCCCGAAAAACAAGTCACTGCGGAGTAGCAGGCCACACGAGCAAACGACTTCCACAGCGTCGCCATCGAATGACAGCCCTAACTGGTGGCACTTTCGAGCACTAGAAGAGCAAGGAAGTACGAATTTCAATCACCGTTATGTGGAGCATTTCGGGATACCTCTGGCGCCCACTAATTCAGTAGTTCTAACGCTTTACTATTCCATGCAATGGCGTAGTGGTGTCCTTGAAGTTGACCTGCATTACTCGTTAGGGAAGCCGAATGTTGCTAATAAATGGACGCTACTACGCCTGAATATCTACCTTTTTCTGTAAGAAATAAACCATGAAGTTCAAGTATACTTTTTCACAAGCTCGGGCAGTGCCAGGAGCGTATCTCATAACGTAATGTGTAGTACTTGCGTAAGAAGGAAGAAGGACTTTAAGAATGAGGAAAGCATTATTATGTTGCTCTTACCGTCGGTCATTAAGCTACCATGGTCGCAAATTCTAAGCAAAGAAATGGGAACACACATTGTGCGCGCAACAAAGAGAAATGAGAAACAGTCTTTTTCAACAGATCTGGCTTCAGCGCGGTAAATATCTTTCAGAACAACACTGAGTCAGAAAATTTCTCTCACTATGCATTTCATTTGAAAAACACTTGAAAAATAATGAAGCGTCATTTTGCAGTAGAACCCTAGACTGTATGGTTGTAACGTGTTTCCTTTTTTCTTTTCTTTTAAGGATATACAGACACCAAACCTACACGTTTTGTTTACCAGTGATAACAATGCGCAGCGCATCAGGAACCCCCGAAACTGACAAGGCATATATAGTATGCATTCGATATGTTATCGCTGCTTTTCTCCCAGAGTTTCGGCTTCCGCGTGATATGACGTTAAAGTTCAGAACGAAAGTCACTTACGCGTGCAGTGCAGTGACGAATTTGACTGCTTCGTCTTCTGCCGCGAATCAGAAGCTTAAGCAGTGAAGGTGTCACTGTTTTTCAAGTTTACGGGACTCTTGCTCTGAGCGTATATGACGGCCTGCCGAAACGTTAAATACAAAAAAAAAAAAAAAAAAAAAAAAAAAGTGCTATTACCTACAGTAACCGTGTATGTTCACAAAGACCTGTGCACGATTGTAACAATAAATGGTTGCACGCCAAAAGCACCACCTCCAATTCCAGTCAGCCTGACCTTTGTCTACCCAACATCGAGTTTACAGCTTTTGTAATTCACGAATGACTACGTTGCCGGTGCCATTGTACGCCGAAGCGCGCGGTTTGAAGGCGCGACCAGCGCTTACATGCGCCACGCAAGGCAGTGGCGCCACCTTGGAAAGAGAGCGGGAACGGCGGATCAATGAACCACGCCTCCCAGGGCGTTGGGTACGGGCAAGAAACGAACCGATCGCCTTCGGTCAGCGACCAAGGATGCTGCATCACGTCGTCGTGTGTGCGCTGGTGCAACTGCACGGCCGAAAAGAAACCCTAAGACCGAAAAGAGAAGTTATCTCGTGCGCTGGGTATGCATCGCTCTGGGGTAGGAGCGCAAAAAATTTCCGGCGTTTCTAACGAAGACAAGCATGTCATCTTCGCGATGGGGCACAATAAACGTCAGGTTAATGGCTAGCCGGCGTAAATTGTCTCATCAAACTTCCTACTGGTATTCGACATCGTTAAGTAATATAACCGACGCATGCACAAACCAAAAAACCGTTGACGAGAGCAAATGGGCCGTCTAGAAACTAATACCGATGTACTAACGCCGTCTTTATACATCACTGAGACCGATGAACTCATACGAATAACCAGTAAAATATCGAACGTGCCGCAAATAATTAGAACGTGATAAAAAACGCGGTTCGAAAGGAATATACAAAAAAGAAAAAAGGATCTAGAAACATCTCGCACAACGACAATCAAATGTGAAACTACCCTAACCTAAAACGATCAAAGTGAACAGGCGTTATCTGCTTTGCACTCGACTGCGAGCACACACTCCAGACAAAAATCGCGCGGATGCACACATGCACTGTCGACTCGGTCGCATCGCGGCTGGCCAAGCGCTGATTTCCAGGAAAATGACGCAAAGCGGGGAGACGATAGCTCCGTTTGAATCAAACGCGCGCGATGGTGCTGTACCTACGGGAGCGACAGTGCATTATTTTCACTCTGGTCGCTACAGTGACCCGGTACGTTCTATTGCACATTCATGCACGATTTGCGCGAAACCCACAACTGGGCTCGCAGCGTGCCGGCGAACGAGCAACCGAAATGACAAGGGAACACGCTGCAACATGCCTCTACGGACAGCATCGGAGAGCGAGAGCCGCATACTAGCGGACGAGCTTTGGGGCCTTGTCCTTCACTCCGCTCGACGCCCAGTAAAGCATCGCTTCCACAAAGAACATACGTGAGCCTTATGAGAGCAAAAGCATGAGTTACTCACCTTCGCACAGCGATAGTTTCTTGCCGCGGCCTCAGATGCTGAACAAATTAGGCCTAGCCGACTTGTTGAAAGACAGACAGCGGCGATCGGTCCGGGCGTTGCGGGCTATCCGGGTGATCACGCACAACACTCACAGCAATAAGAGTCGAGCAGTTTAGTCTAAAGGAAGCACCACTAGCGAAATGAACTTGCAGCGTCAATTTCACGCACACGAATCACCACACTCCAAACCCGCGCCGCTGATGAAGCCGTGCGAGGCGTTGCAAGCTGCGAGGGAAGGGAGTGCGCCCGGTCGGCGGAGCAGCGAGACCGCACTGACGGAAGAGCCGCGCCGCGATTGGTGCAAAACGGCGGAGGTGCTGAGCGAGCGCCTGTGCGTCGTCTGCTGCGAAACCCATTTCTCCCGCTCACTGATCACAAAGAAAAAAAAAAATGAATGACACCAACCGTGAACAGAGACTGTGCAAAACGAATGCCTGCAGTCCCTTCGTGATCGTTTGAAAGAGTATGGTGGGTGGAATATTGCTTCAGAACAAACGTAGAAGAGGAAATCGTGTCTAGTTCGACACATGAAAATTATAAAAAGCTGATTTCACTGACAGTACCCGCTACGGGGATGCCTCGACGTTAAAAACAAAAAAGAAAAGGGAGAAAGAAGGAAGCATTGTTTCCTATTCGCATATACATGCGGATTTCAGTAATGACTGTAGTCTCCTAAGCGAAAAGCTCAGCACGTATATCTCACATACCTAGAGCGTCATCTGTAAAATCCGGACAGAGGGAATAAAATCACGCTAGGTGTATGTAAAAGGTGGGAGATGATTATTTTTTAATAGAAAATTGAAAATTTGTAATGTAAAATAATTATTTTTTTTTATCACTTTACATGCATATATCAACCGGACACACATACGCAAAAACGACAGGACACAGCGCTGGTTTTACTCGCTTAGTATCCCGTTGCCAGTTTTTTAATTTTCAAAAATAAGCGTTAAGCTGCAAACATAACTTATTGCCATGCTTATATAATGGTTATAAGGTAAATCTTTTCCATAAGTTTAATGGGGACTGCCGCAAATCACTAGGTCCAGTTTGGAAGGTTTCGAAATAAGCGAAGATATATGTTCTTCTTAAACAATGACGAAACAAGAGCTCCTCGACACAGCACACAAGGTTGCTTCAGCACGTAAAAGTCCATTAACTATAAAGCATTCATTATGCGGGGCCATTTTCTAGATGGCTGCATATATATCAGCATGATTACTTGTCGGGCAGAAAACTGGAAAAAAGCATTTTTATAGTAGTGGCCACTTCTCAGCCCTATTTCTTCTTCGAGGTCACAGAATATGGAGGGGATGACGAAACAGTGGCGCGAGGTCCTTTGGGGAGATAGAGTGGGGAGGCCTCTCGCAAACGTTCTACTGCTTGGGACCGGCGATAACCGTCAATCTTAGCAGAATTTTGGCTGCACTAGCCTAACCTTCAACTACAGCGCATAAATATGCAAACAACTTGCCGCAAATCTATACAGAAAGGAACACAAATGGAACCAGTGGTAAAATTAAAGGAAACAAAATGCTAACAAGATCGTTTCGTATAGAAAACGTAAGTAGATTGGAAGTTGCCCAATGATCCCAACGCTTAGTTTAACAACGCGTTCGTTCAGTGTAAACTGCTCTCAAACCCTCGCTTCGTTCAAGGCCAGGGCAGTGGCAGATAAGGGAAATATGAGGTGGAAATGGGGAAGCAGTGCACAAAGGAGGTAGGTGCCGTTATGAGTAAGAAATCACGAGCTTGCCTCTTGCATGTGGGAGATGACAAGTCAATGTGGATGGCAGGTATGAAGATGGTATAGACTACTATCCGAGTTGGCAGCTGCCAAATGGGAAGCTGACGGGGGAATCGAAACTGGAAGTTTCGGACACCGAGTGACACGTGTGAGTCCTAGGCTAGGCCATGCAGGGACATTCCGACGACTTGGTTAAAGAGGGACTTTGTGTCTACGTCACATAATATAGTAGATTATATCTGTATCCAACGTATGTTTGAGATGATGAGATGAGTGAGACAACTCTGTGTGGAAAAATAGAGGCACGAAAGGGAGTATTGACTAAGCTAGGGGACAAAGTGCATGAACGCGAACGCAAATCCAAAATGGGAGAAGCAATCTGGATCGACGCCATTAACGCGGTCACGTCACACTCGCAAGGAATGCGCAATATCGTCGCGCAGATGAGAGACTCGCCCACAACCGTCGCACCGGTCGAGGCGAGGTCGACGAAACACGGCAGGGGAAACGACAGATTTCATGTCGTTCTTTTTACTCCAGCATATCGTGTAATTATATATAATATGCCTGAAAGGAGTTGCGCTGAATTTCGCGCTACCCGAATCTCGCATGTGCTGGCCAATTTTTTTCTCCTACTTTCTCTGCCGCAACGTAGGCACACAAGGAAATCGAGTCAGCAGAAAGAAAAGGTAGGAGCAAGCAAGCACGTGTATTTCTTTACTCGTGGGGAAGGTTCAGTAAATTACAGAAGCTGCCTAATTATATATGTATAGAGTCTTACGAAAACATCACGGGAGGATTGTTAAAAAAAAAAAAAAAATGTACCGCTTGTGTTCGACATAGAATGTTACCTTAGAGCTTTGTCATCACTCTCTAAAATGGGGTGAAAACTTTATTGTCCGTCTGGGACGCGGGGAAACGCGAGTACATGCATTTTAGTTGCGTTTTAATAAAAACAGCCTATTGAATTTCCTTCGCTACCCTTTTGCTTAGTCATCCCCACCCCATGCTTCTCCTACCCTCCCACAAGCCGAAAACGAGGCCCTCGCCGACAAGGTCTACAACGTGACTTGCTCTAGGAGTCTCCAGTCCGGAACGGCGGAACTCGGTCGCGACCCCGGTCCCCTGGGAGTCTCCTTGGCTGAGCAACATAAGCACGAAAAGTCCGCCCTTCGACGAATGCGGACCGAGGGGATTCAAGGAGACGATGCATTGTGGCGCTGTACATGTTTCCCCGACTCGCGTGCCGGGCGAACACAATGCTTTGAAAGCATCAGCCTTCTTTTAAGGCAAAACACGCACACGTCGGCCTTTCTGCGATAATTCAAGCTCAGAATGACCTTCAAATTTGTCCTAAATGCGCGGGGTTGACGGCACAAGCGAGGGTTCTAATAAACCAGAACTTCGAAATAACGCTACACATTTATGAAGTTGGCGTACTTCGCAAGTGCGGAACTTAAGCTGCCTTATAGAAGTACCCACTGATATGTAAAGGCCTTCGGCATTACTTTTTTTTTTTTTTTTTTTTTTGTCGAAGGGGTGCATTAGAGCTGTTAGCACTAAGCAATGTGATACAAAACATGAGAGCAATGATGCGAGCGGGATTTAGCTTGCTCAGACAAAGAAGATTTGTTCTACAGCGCTGAAGCTCGTTAGCATAGGCCCATAGTTTTTCTAGTAGTTGTCATATTTCGCTCTAGTAAAATGGGTAATTGCAATGCTGCTAGCCTGGGTGCGTACTATTTCCAGTCAGTTTGACGACTTTGAAATGACGTTTCGTCAGCTTCCATAGCGCCAGACCACATGATCAAGATCAATACTCTTTCTGGAAAGAGAGGAAGGGATAAGTTCGAAGGGCTACTCATGCATGTAACATGATGCGAATTTTATCGTCTGCTGTTTAGGATGTAAAGGTGCGTTAATGGGTCATGGGGCCATGGACATATGTAAGGGGTTCACTAATGGATCCTATGATCAATTCATTAGCGGGCAGTGAAATTCAAAGTGATTACTTATGGAAATAAATGACGTCATCCCATGGCAAGGTAACATACATAATTTTCAGTGGTCACATAAATAATCTCATAAACGGCAATGAGCCACGAAGTTTTGATATATACGAGGATAGCGACTGGAGATTTTGACAGGGTCAGCTATTAAGCCGACGTTGTAAAATCAAGATAACAAAAATAAACTTCGACCAAACGGAACACTGATCGGTTGGTATCAGTTTTCAGTGAATTAATGAGAGAAACGACCCACATGCACAAGCAAGAGAAGAACGCGAAACCGGAAAGGAAAATTTCAGGAAGGCTATATAAATTGAGCCACAACATGCACACCCAAGTTGGTGCTGTTTGAGCACGTGCGCCAGTATAAACTGCGACCACCCACATCGCGCGGACGCTATTAACGAGCTCGAAAGTATGAGCAGCTTATAGCGTGCGGTTGGCTCGCGACCACTGCCGCCTGTATGATTGCCGCGGGGCCAATTTCCAGATTGGAAGCCGGAGCTTGAGGAAAACACACTGTTTACGTATATTTTTCATTTCACGTCGCTTGCGGTGCTGTTTACTCGAGCGTCCTGTGTTCCTAGCCGCATTTCTATTTCTCTCCAGTTCTCCAGTCGACTCGCGAACTGGCTCACTTACTTGCTTGTGTTGGCTTGTTTCTTGTCTCGTGCGCTGGCGCCCGTGATGAGAGCGCTGCGCTGCAAAGCTCGCGGGGCGCGCAACGTGACACTGCTGGCGAGTTGAACGGAACATGTAGCAAAGGTTTTCAATTAGGCGTTCGGTTTCCCCTTCGGATCATGGCTCCTGCAATGAGGCGGATAGCAAAAATCAATTTGCGGTATTTGTGTTTTTGCGAGGGACGCCGAGAGAAAGAGGGAAAAAAAAAGGAGGGATTTTTGCGAATAAAATGCTGGGTGGCCCATTCGCGTAGAGCTGTACGTGTCCTTTCGTTTACCCTTTCCTTCGCCCCCCCCCCCCCCTCCCCCGCCTCAGCCGCCCACCAGAGTTACGCCGCGTATAGCCTGAAGAGACATTTCAAAACTAAGAAGGCTAATGGAAATGGAAGTAATGTCATGCACCGAGGGTTGAAAAATGGCTCCATTACGAGCGTTGCACAAAAGGCAGACATGGGAAGCGGCCGCCTAATCACTATGCGATTGGTAATAATGCGAGTAGCTATAGTTGGATGTAACTTAAGTCTGTACTGAGCGCCACACGCAATTCTTCCGCGACAAAAAGTAGTACATGTTAAAGTTTTTAAGTTTGCCTAAATAAAAAGCAAACCATCAGACCAAGTTATAAACACAAACATTTCGAAGTGTCTGGATTGTTTGGTGCAGTCAAATATTAAAAACGGATCCTTGTTTACAGTTCAGCGGAGTAATTTACATACGCCACGTAGTGTTGAACATATTTGGCAACTGCTGCATTTCTTTTTTTAAGTTATATGTCATACCACAGATTCTAGCTCACTTTACCACAGTCTACCAGTGATAAAAGATCACCCTGACGGACTCAACGTGCGCATGTCCAAAAGCAGCACGAGGGATGAAATCTAGATTGGATATTGGCCCGACTCTACTGAGAGCGGAGCCTTAAAAAAGGTTTGTTTATATTTTTCTGAGCTAGCGGGTTCTTTTCTTATACAATGGTCGTGCGGCACAATACCTCAATACCGTCAAATGCATATATTGGATTTCACAGGAAGACATTCGAGTCAGCATCCGCGGACACAAACGATTCTACGTGACTTCGGTAGTTTGACGTTTATTGACTCGTTTTTCTTTCTGTCTCATTTTTCTGTCTCCAGTTAATTGAGCCTTTATCATTTATGGCTAAATTTATTTTCAGAGCCCTGCTTGTGAACAGTCTGTTTTCATTTAAGTCAAAATTAAGGCCATGCTGTTGATATAAGACAGACTTTTTTTTTTTTTTTTCATTTCTTTTAGTCCCGCCGTATTATGTAGTTTATGGTATATTTTTATCTGCTAATTTTTCGCACTCTGTAGCATTTTCGGTGCCATGTAACAGCCGTGCTTGTCGTCCCCTGCCTTTATATCAGTCAGTATGTTACGGTGCATTCCGCAATACCTGCCGGTGCTGAAAATAAAATAACTGAGAAAAAAAAAAAGCACGTCTTGAATCGCTCCGTGCAGTCAAACTGTCCGCCTCGTTGTATTGTTTAAGTGAGAGCGCAGAGAGTACAACGGTACGTAACACGTGAGAACAAGGAAGGGGCACGTGGGCGAGAAAATAAAGGAACTAATGAAAGTCTTCACGTAAAAAAAAATATCAAAACAAGTGAAAACGTGCCACCATCGCGTCCTCTCGAAAGTGTGAAGTCACGCCACGCGGCCTCTCCAAGCGCGTGTTGCGTGGAAGGGGGACCGCGTAATACTAACCCCGAGAACAAGAGTTTTAATGATGAAAACGAAGCCTCACAGACCGCAACAAAGCTTTGGAGAAAAACCGCGGGTGGCCGGTACAGAATGCGGAAGGCTAACAACAACCGCACTACGCGCCACGGAGAGGAGAAATACGAAAGTATGAGAGAAACAAAAAATGGAGCTAAACGAACAACAACAAAAAGGAAGAGTAAGAAGGTGATCACGAATCTACTTGCGCGGCTTACCAAGGAGATGAAACATCACCTTAAAGAGAACGAACCTAGGAAGGAAAAAAAAAATACTAGTCACGAAGTTGCTGTGACGAGAAATCAAGCAAAAGTGGAGAAGAAGGAGAATAATATCATGTTTTGGTGGGGAGCCAAAGAGGCCGACGTGCCTCTACTCTGCCCGGAAGTGGCGTAGAAAGCGGCGATGGTGGGAAAGTTCGCAAGAAACTTCCGGAGTGTTTTGCTTGTCCAATCATGCGCTCAGGGGAGAATGGTGTAGATCATGAGCTAAAGCAACTACTTTATCGCAGCGCTGCGCCCTCTATTGCTAGGACAATAACATACAGAGAGATTGGTTTGTCGCCTGTTAAACTAGGGTATTAGCTGGTCTACCAGTTCGAAGCTTTGTTCCCCGCCGCTGTCAGCAGTATGCTGGCAAAAAGTGAAAAAATAAAAATAAAAAGAGGTTTGTAGATCGGCCGCAGACACGCATTTGAGCCTCTTGAACATGCACTCACGCCCCCCCCCCCCCCCCCCCCCCCCGTTTCACTTCCGACGCCGAACCCTGTAATTCTGCTGTTGACGCCAGTGATACGCTGTGTGCGGCCTACATATATGGGGCGACACTGGTGGCTATTGTGGCGATCCATATGAGTAGTTCCGCTGCCTCGGGTCACTGATTAATGCGGCCTGCCATTGAAAGTAACGGTGTGTAAGTCTGTTTTCAAGACATATAAGGTGAAATGTGCCAGTGAGTTCATATATTTTTATGCGCAAGAAAATAATACAAAAAGTAATAACAGCCTTCGATATAGTTTGCTTATAAAAAGAACAGCTGAAACAACCTCCCTGCTTACCTCTAGTTTCCTGCTAAAATCGCCGTCTTTACTTGAAAAAAACAACAACAAAAAAAAACAATAAAATTTTGGCGCTATACCTGTTCCACTTTTTAATATATTCGGGGCTTGAGATAATGAAAATAAATAACTAAATAAATGTGTACATCTTGAAGCCGAAATTGAAACTTGAACACCTGCTTTCTGTCACCATCTAGCACTCAGTTTGGCTGCTCGAACGTGGCAGATGAGTATAAATGATGTCTAGGATGAGATGGCAATGAGTCACACGAAGCATACCCATAAATTCTGGTCGTGTGATTTTAGTTTCGGCAGCTGCCACCGCATGGCTTCTGACCTTGATGGCCGAGGTGAAGTCGCTCATGACTTGCGCCCGTCTTCTGCACTCACCTCTTAGTTTAGAAATCTATTATTTGATGTGTTGGCTGCAGCATGACGTGTGCAATGTAAGGAGGGAAGTGCGCATTTTATTATTGATGCCGGTGTGTTGCTTAGTCTGTATTGACAGCTGTGTGTAAATACAAACAACGTGTTTAGCAGCTTCATCATCATCATCATCAGCCTGATTATACCCACTGCAGGGCGAAGGCCTCTCCCATATCTCTCCACTTAACCCGGTTCTGTGCTAGCTGCATCCACTTGACCCCTGCGAACTTCTTAACCACATCCGCCCACCTAACTTTCTGCCGCCCCCTGCTACGCTTTCCTTCCCTTGGAATCCAGTTTGTTACCCTGAGCGACCATCGGTTATCCTCTCTTCGCACTACATGTCCTGCCCATGTCCATTTCTTCTTCTTAATTTCCACTAGAATGTCGGTAACTTGAGTTATTTCTCTGACCCACTCTGCACGCTTTCTATCTCTTAATGTTACCCCTACCATTTTTCGTTCCATAGCCCTCTGGGTTGTCCTCAACTTAAGTAGAACTCTCTTGGTTAGCCTCCACGTTTCAGCCCCATAGGTGAGTACAGGCAAGATGCAACTGTTGTATACTTTCCTCTTGAGCGATACCGGTAAGCTGCTAGTCATAATCTGCGAGTGCTTGCCAAATGCGCTCCATCCCAATCTTATTCTTCTTGTTATTTCCTTTTCATGGTCCGGATCTGCGGTTACTATACCTGTCCTAAGTAGATATATTCGCCTACTACTTCCAGTATTTCGCTACCTAATGTAAACTCCTGTTCCTTCCCGAGGCTGTTGAACATTACCTTAGTCTTCTGCATATTGATTTTCAAGCCTACCTTTCTACTTTTCCTGTCTAGGTCATCAATCATTATTTGCAGTTCATCTCCCGAGTTGCTTAGCAAGGCAATGTCATCAGCAAATCGCAGATTACTGAGGTATTCTCCATCTAGCCTTATCCCTAACTGCTCCCATTCCAAGTCTCTGAATACTTCCTCTAAACAAGCTGTGAATAGTACTGGGGAGATTGTGTCTCCTTGCCTAACACCTTTCTTTACGGGAATTTTGTTACTTTCTTTATGCAGAACTATGGTTGCTGTGCAGCCACTATCAGCTTAATCCTTGCAGAAAATCTGCATTCCCGGAATAGCTTGTGACCAACTGCATGTGCTTTATGCAGTCCACACAGAACGCGATTCTACACCTTGCGGCTCCGGAACACTAACGGTTGCCTGATAATGCTTGCTATCATCATTATCAAAAATGGCGAGTGAAGAAAACACGTCCTATGCTGTAGCGCGTCAGTTTGTCACTTACCACTCTACGATCCAGAAATTAAAAAAGAGAGAGAGAGAGAGAGAGAGAGAGAGAGAGAGAGAGAGAGAGAGAGAGAGAAAGTTCTGGATGTTCCTGAGAGTTCGTGCGGTAGTAGACAGAGTAAATTCTCGAAAGTAAGAAGAACAACGAAACTGTTATTCGCTTAGGAGAATGTGGGTTGTCACGGACAGTCAGACACAAGCTAACATACCTGAAATGAGACGGCGATCTAACACTGTCGGTGGCGGCTTCAAGGTGCGAAAACATGAACCAACACAGAGATAAGTTCCATAAGGAGTGCTGACGTCTCCTTTCTATATTGATGTGACCATGTCATGCTAACATTTCACAAGTGATGTTGTTGTGGAACTGTACATGGAAAAACATAATAAATATGTTTTAGAAAGTGTAGAGGCTCACTCCTCAGACCAGCGAACTCCGATTAGGCGAATCTCGGCGCCCTTGCATCACTGACATGTCGGTGATCATTGTGTCGCTATCTGTTCATGAGCTCCAAACGAACATTTAGGCGCCCTTGTGTCATTGACATGTCATTGTCTCGCTATCCGTTCATGAGCTCCAACGAACATTCATGCACGTAGTGCATAAAAGAGCCGGACTAACCCTCACTTTATATGAAACAACTTCCTGTACGGTGTTCCTTCGATTTCGCCGCTATAAAGAAAAATGCTAACAATTATTGGCTTCACTTGTAGCTGGACGCCGTCGGCAGACAAAATGCCATACGCAGCAGATGTTTCGCCATGACAAAGAGGTCAGTGATAACATTCGTAGTCTTGCGAAAGTAGCTATACATGGACCGTTTAAGAAACTTGAAAGCAGATAGCCCGAAACACGGACACACTAGGAAAATTCCACCGAGCGGAATAGTCTAAGCGAGTGCAATTGGTTTACAGTACAATCATGCGCACTAACTTCTGCGACTACAAAGGTCTACTGAACTTAAAGCGATATTTATTCCTTCTTTATCACGTAGCTGTTTGTTAAGCGGTTTTCGTGTGATATTTGTGATTTATTTTTAAAAATTCCAAAAGCACGATTTCTAACACTCTGCCTAGTCAGCCGACAAATCTGTTAAGTAAAGCCTTAGTGTGTTTTCCATCGTTTAAGAAATTGACCACTTCATGTGCGTAAGTTCATCAAAGTTGTGGCCTTCTCTTTCCATGATGCAGCTGCGTTGGGATAATTCCTGCTAAGAAGGGACATGCAGTAACTAAGAGCCGCACTCTCCTTCCACTAAATACTCTGCGTGTTGGGGCAAATGCATGTAGTCCGAAACCCTACCCCAAGCGGGGGCAAGTACCAGCGGGTTGCCCAGCCTCCCGATCAGTGCTCTGATACCATCTCGATATAAACACAAGAGGCGACACAGGGAGCCCGATGGGTCTCGCCTTTCCGCACAAAAAGGGGAAAAGAAAAGAAAGAAGTACAGAAGGCGTATGGTCACAAGAATAGAAGCTGGTTGGAGGCAGGAACAACTAAAGAGGTAGGCTGCATGGGGAGTCACAAACAGAGCGGGAAGGATAAAACCGAGCGAGGATTGCATAGGGCCACAGAGAAACGCGGACCCCTCGCCTACCGGGCTCTCCCAGCTGTCCGTGCTGCTCGGAGTGCCAGAGAAAAAGCGGGCCGCGCATCAGTCACGCGGGGTCCGCTAATCAAGATTGAAGCGCAAGCCCACCTCTTCGTGTGTCGCGACCGCGGATGCAGTTGGAGCTGGGGACAGTACTGTGATGGCCCTCCCGCTAGTGACGTGTATACGAGAGAGGAACAGCAGGAGAGAGACGGAACCGGAAGAGTTGGCCCTGGCGCCTCTTCTTCCGGGGCCGTCCCGGAAACGAATACGAATGAATTAGAGCGGCCACAGACAAGGGGGAGAAGGGGGAGAGGCAGCCCCTGCGACACATCGTACGGTATACAGGCAAGGGGTGTTCTGGCAACGACGAGCTCTGTCACGGTGCGACCGTGTTGTTTCCCAAGCGAAAATAGGGGGGAGGGGGGGAGGGGGGAGGTGTTCCTGCTTTACAGTTTTTGAATAGCTCTAATTTCTTCTCGCGAATCCGACTGCTATGACAGACTGCGGTGAGCGACAGTTGTTAATACGAGGATGGAAAACCACCACGCGCACATCGACTTTTGTCTCCGACTTCAACCTTCTACATTTTTCCGCGAAGACAGGTATAACGGCGATGAGGAAGTATTTCAGTTGACCTTTACCGATGAATTAGTGAGCTCTGATGAGAAGGACGCCATTTTAACAGGAAATAGAGCTTTTGTAAGCTATAAAAGGCCAAAAGGGGAACGAAGATGTTGCCATTACTGGTCGGTTTCGCGAGCAAGTCGCCTGCAAGCTTCGATCCAGTTTGTCCCTCACGAATCTCAGAGGCCAAGCTAACGCCCATTCAATTTATGACGGTGATCACGGAGTCCTTTTCGGTGTAGACGTCATAGCTTTGAATCCATTCTGGGGCGGGACAATGTCAAATCTGAAAATGTCAAACGTTAGTGCGAAGTGAGGAAGTAATATGTCACCAGTTTTTACCAAGAACAAAAACTCAATGTAGCTATGTGTCCCTATATAAATATAATCTATCAGTCACACCATTATTGAAAGCAGCGGCGTTCACATGTTTCAGGGTTCAGTTCACACAGAGTAAACTGATTTGTCACCAGCAGGCGTTGCAGAGACCGCGTGGAGATCTCAGGAGTATCCTTCTGTGCATGTGGTCTATCTAAGCCATTCTTTGTTCTAACCCCTTCCCATCTTTGATGCCTTCGTTCGAACATAAATATATACAATTTACCAGCCTGCGTCACCTTTCCCCAACTTCTAACGACCTGCCGTAAAATTGAATCGTATAAAATGCGATTGAGATCGCAATAGCTGTTTTATTTATTTGTTTGCTAGAGGTGCAAGACAGGTGTTAGACGCTTTGAGCCTACAGATACTCAACGTAGGTATATATTCTCAACGCCAAGGTTAGACGATCGAGTTCGCTAGTATTTTCGTTGTTTTCGCTGGGTTCTCTCTATATAAGAATAACAGAAGAAAGCGTTGAGCCACTCCCACTGCATAGTTCGAGACAGAAGTTGCGTGTGTTGTTAGATTTCTGACCCTTGGAAAACCTACAAAACGCTCACTCAAACAAATTAGTTGTGGTTTAGCTCTGGTTAACCCTGGTTGAATTGCGAAAGCAACGGCGGAAGCTTCTTTTGTCTGCTACATTATTCCCCAATCACACCCTATCGGTGTAAGGTGCTACATTATTGGGGACACTTAAGCTCATCCTTTAAGGGTATGACGCGAGAGCATAAGCTACCAGCCCACATATAAAGTCACGCTTCAACCAAATTCCTAAATTTCCTAAATTGCACATGTACCTTGTTCTTTTTTATTTGCTTTGTTTTTCAGATTTGTACGCTTTTGTTAACCTTCTGTTTTATATATATATCCTGTATGCGCCCCTCCCCTCTGTAACGTACAACTGTACCATGAGGGTATTATAAATAAATAAATAAATAAATAAATAAATAAATAAATAAATAAATAAATAAATAAATAAATAAATAAATAAATAAATAAATAAATAAATAAATAAATAAATAAATAAATAAATAAATAAATAAATAAATAAATAAATAAATAAATAAGCCGTATGGACGTGCCTGCGTGTCGTGGGGGTAACGAGAATGCAAACGGTTCTTGCAGGCTGATTCTGATATCACCCTCCCATAGAAAGGAGCAACCCGAGTTGGCAGCTCTGCCCGTGGCATAGGGGTAACCTGAATTTAAATGTCAATGCAGGCTGATTTTCTTATTAGGAGACCGTAGCTACGCCTCTTCACGGCGTAACTGCGACCACCCAAGGTCTCGCTTTGGCTGTCGTAATAGTATTGCTTTCGCAATAAAATCCAAAAGTAATGTCACTTGGCTCTCTGCAAAGTTAGATATGTAGGAAAAGACCGAGAGCAAAGTAAAGTAGAAATTGCAACTTATAGCGATTGCGAAATTGAGTGCCCAGGAAAATCCATCGACAAGATCCTCCAGAGCCCGCATACAATACGAAAGCAAGCCTGCCGCCACGCCACGTGTCAGGGAAGACTCAAGGCTCTTATTGTTTTTCGCTGTGCTCGAACGGCGCATCATACAGATATGGAGGAATTCTTCCAAGGAGCTATATGGCGTCCGCATTTCGTCACAACGTCCGCAACGTGAGGATATTTCATTGCGGTTAACGGGAGTGTCGCGAAAGCGGTGTCGCGACGAGAGCGTCTCGGAATCGCAAGCTCTTATATATGTATGTACACGAAAACACCGGCATAGAACGTGATCTCCAGACAGGCCTCCTCTGGTGAGTGGCGATGGGAACAGAGACACAGAGGCGCGCGCCTTCGAGCTCAGTTACGTAACCACTCGAGGAGAGGTTGCTGTTACGAAACGCATATCGGAGGGGCAAGCTTTGTTCGGCTTTAAGCGCCTGCGATGGTGCCAGCTTTTGCGGCTACCACGTTATTGCGGAGACAGCAAGAGACGCGTGGGGAGGAGGGGAAGATGGGGAAACGCGAAGAAATGGTTTCAAAGTAGCGTCGAAAACTTGACGAGCATGCAATACCCCGGTGTGTCGAACGGGCAAGTAAATTAGAGCGTTGTTTTTGTCTCCGTGTACTTTAAATTTGTTACCTTATTTTAAATCGATTTTAAAATCCTCCAGAACTGTAAACAAAAACGTGCTAAGTTGAACCAAATAAATTATTCATCTATAAATAAATTTATTACTTGATTCGCCGAGTGAATGATTAATTGATCGGTTAGTTGAATATTTGACTAGCCACTCATCAAGTCTTGGTTCAGGGCAGTATCTCTTGGCTTTAAAACACACCGGCAGTCAGCTGCCAGCCACACAAGTGCATCTGACACCTCTACTATGCTCATCGGCCCATGCGTTCATTCAGTATCTATGCCCGTGCCGCTCCCTGTTAACATGCTTGTATAACGCTGCACAATTCTGTACAGCCAATAATAAGGTATTGGCTTCTAGTCAACTTGCGAACAGTCTCACGATACATAACAAGAAGTATAAAAAAAACAAAAAACGATGCGTTGAACTTAAAGTTCAGCATATACACTCCACAAAAAAGTGACGCTGCCTCCACTCGGCAAAGAAATGCCTGGCTAGACTGGGTCACCACGCAACTCCACTCCGACTATGTCATAATCAGGAGAACTCTAGATACCTCTAACAACCTCAACATTCGCCAGTTAGGTAAAAGTGCGCACAAATAGATATTAACTGGTTTCATATCAGTAAGACTTATGTGAAACGTTTTGTTTTTAGGCTTTTGTATCTTGTCACACCTTAATAAAAAAAAAAAAAACTCGGGACTTTCTTATTTGACGCAGCGCGCTCACCATTAACCCTAGAAAGCAGTCCTGTCATTCGCATCTGTTACGTCTTTTTTGTTTTTGTTTTTTCTTTCCCACATCGATGTTTCCTTGAAAACGTCTTGTCTGTGTATTGTGACCGTTTCATTGTTCGCTGCAGCTTCCCCGAATATACTGCAAGCTTTGCCGAACTACGGCAGAGTTCCGCCTTTTCAAGACAAAGCTATAGAAGATTTCCGCCTAGAAGAAGAAACAGCTCGGGCGCATAAAGGAGCTAACGGCAGCACTGCATTTATTGTCCCAGCGCTGCAGCTGCTTACGCTTTATTGTCGTCGCTTAGGCCCTACAAAGTCGTCGACATTGTACTCGAGCCCATAGCAGCCATTTATCCTCGGTGTCGCAAATAGGTGTCCCATAATGTGCTGTGCTGCTCCTGCTGCTGCTGCAAAGGCTTCATTTATACTGTAACGCTTACGCGAGCCACACTGCGGTAGCGCGACTACTGCTGATGGCTACCGGAAAATAAACGTCCCCGGAAGATCCGGCCTCGAAAAAAAGAAAAGAAAAAGAAAACGTTTTTGCAGAAAAACGTCCATAGGCTGAGCGGCCTCAATAATAGTAATAATAATAATAATAATAATAATAATAATAATAATAATAATAATAATAATAATAATAATAATAATAATAATAATAATAATAATAATAATAATAATAATAATAATAATAATAATAAAAGAAAACAGTGCCGATGGAAACATTACGCTAAGAAGGCATCCTTCCGGAACCCACGACAACAATTGCACTCTACTGTATTCTTTTGATTTGGAAACGGTATTGTAACGCTCCTGACGTCACCACGTGACGTAATGTTAATGACATAAGGGGACGGAGCGCAAAGGAGTCAGGCGGCAACACACACACACACACACACACACACACACACACACACACACACACACACACACACACACACACACACACACACACACACACACACACACACACACACACACACACACACACACACACACACACACACACACACACACACACACACACACACACACACACACACACACACACACACACACACACACACACACACACACACACACACACACACACACACACACACACACACACACACACACACACACACACACACACACACACACACACACACACACACACACACACACACACACACACACACACACACACACACACACACACACACACACACACACACACACACACACACACACACACACACACACACACACACACACACACACACACACACACACACACACACACACACACACACACACACACACTCACACACACACACACACACACACACACACACACACACACACACACACACACACACACACACACACACACACACTTCTTCGTCCGCCCCGCCGCAGTGGTGTAGTAGTGGTCAGGGCGTTCGACTACTGTGCCCAAGTATGCGGGATCGAATCCAGGCTACGGCTGCTGCTTCTCGATGGAGGCGAAAAGCAAGGCGCCCGTGTGCTGTGAGATGTCAGTGCAAGTTAAAGAACTCTAGGTTGTCGAAATTTTCAGAGTCCTCCACTACGGCGTCTCTCATAGCCTCAGTCGCTTTGGAACGTTGAAAACCCCGTAAAAATGCAAAAAGAAAAAAAAAACCTTCATCATCCTTTTACACCCAGTCCCGCATCTTCATCATCCATATGGCATTTACCTTTTGCTTCCCCCCCCCCCCCCCCTTCTCCGGGCGAGCCAGGCGTTGTCAGGAGAACGACACTTGATCAGTCGGGCGACATGCTTAACCTCAGTTTTGACCGGTCATCGTTCGTTTGCCTAGTTCAGCGGAGCCTTTCGAGGATCATCACATAGGGGTCAGTGTCCTTTGTCAACATTTCCTGCTTTCTGATAGGTTTCCAAAGCCAAACTAGTTCATCGGGGAAAGGGTGATGGTGCGATGGGGGTCGTCATAGCGCGAGCTTTTAATCATCTTGTGAGGCCCGAAGTCTTCAGCTGGCCTATCCGCCGCGCTTCTTCGGCTAGGCAGAGAGTTTCCGCAAAGCACGGGTCATCGTCAGTGAAAAATGGGAGGGTGGCCGGTGTCGAGCGGAGAGGGCGTGCAGTAGGAAGAACGGACTGTACCCCGTGGTCTCATGCCTGGCAGTGTTGAAGGCGTATGTGATGAACGGAAGAACACAGCCCCGGTTTTTATGATCCGGAGCGACACGCAATGCAAGTATATTGGTGAGAGCTCTGTAAGTGCGTTCTGTCAAACCATCTGTTTGATAGTGGTAATGGGGTTGAATGTCTGAAATGACATCGTCAGTAAATTGGTGGCCTCTGTCACTTACTACAACTCTACGGAAGGCAGCGTAAAGAGAGACACTGGGTACGCGGGAAGAGCGGCAGTCTGAAAGTATAGAGCGTAATATTATTAGAGTAACAAACTTTATTCCAAGGTAAGGAAAGCGTAGCAGGGGGCGGCAGAAAGTTAGGTGGGCGGATGGGGTTAAGAAGTTCCCAAGGGTCACGTGGATGCAGCTAGCACAGAACCGGGTTAATTGGAGAAATATAGGAGAGGTCTTCGCCCTGCAAATCAATGGGTATAGTCAGGCTGATGATGATGATTACAGACGCAGAAGAAGCGGGCAGGAGCGCTCGCGCTAGGCCCGCCGCGATTCATTAAAATAATGTCACGGTTATCGGTCACTTTTATCTGTTCTCCTGTGTTTATCGGCTTGCCGCACCGTAACAATATGGCTCACACACACACAAATTCAACGACTACCTCCTTGGGACTTTCGGAAAGGCCCCAGAAGGTCGACTCTGACTTTCTCAACAGGAGCCTTTGGGTTTGACACAGGGTGAAGCTGGGTGAAGTAACAGTATGTAAGCAGGAAACATTTTGCAGTGCCAGAGAATGCTGCGGTACTAGTGCAGTGGGCGATATGACATGCACTTTCGTCGGGGAAACAGCTGAGGCGCAGGAACATCCGAAAGATGACTTGCTCTCGGCCATTCGCTTTCCGCCATTAGACTTTTATGGACGCCTCGCATCTGTTCTTTGTTTAATCGCTTCCATGACGAAAGGTGGAATCGCTGTAACATTCAGTGTTCCAGCTCACCAAGGTGAAGCGCAGTCTACGCGTTGATAGCACAGAGGATAACTGCAGCTTACTATCAATGGGCTTGCACATGTTTGGGTGGCTGAGCCCCATCATGTTGCCGAGCCTTCTGTTCCAGGCTTCAAAATGGTGGCTGGTTCTTTTTCTTCCATACAGTGTAGATTTTTCACCGCAAAGTTCTCAACCGGAAGTTAACAGCGCAGAACGTAAGGATAGGGACAAGAGACATGCGCCTGTCTCCTGTCCTTGTCACTGCAGTATAGGCTCTGCGATGTTAACATAAATGAATAACCAATAATGCTAAGCTGCTATTCTGGAAATTAACCATGTTGTTAGCTCTGTTTACCTATGTGTAGTCACGAAACACATATATTGCCTTAAAATTGTCTGGAATTTCTTAGGTAGCTTCGGATATCAGATATTTCAATACACCCACTCCATTTCGTCAAGTGGATGGAAGGCACGAGCATCCAGCGTTCCCATTAAGGCCCTAAATTATTTATCTTGTTTATAAAGGTTAACTAAACTGAGCTCCTGAATTTATCGTTACATGCTTAGGAAGAAAGTGAAGAAGATTCCGTTATGGCAATACCTACACAGACTGCCATGAAAACATTTAAGGTTGCCGTTTCAAAATTTCCCATAGCAACAGCGAGAAAGCACACAGTACTAAATGAGAATCAGGACCCAAAGCCACTTCAGGCAAAAAAAAAAAAAAAAATCAATAAGTGCTGCTTATACCTAATGCACAGTCAACCACACTAATTAATATATTTCATTAAAGCATACACATGATTTTAGTATGGCATAATAACGTCTGATGGCACTCCTAAGCGGACTCCTGTTTCACAAATGAAGACTTCCTCTTTTTTTTTTTTTATCAAAATCACTTAACTATGAGTACAAGCTCAAGCTGGAGAGGCCACTGCTTCGGTATGCATAGAGCATGCCTAAAGGTCACGTTCATCTCTTCTTATCGCCGCCTGATCCAGCCCAGATCGCTGACAGCCTCGTAATGTGTACCAATATGTCATCACTCACCCCCCTTGAATGGCTCATAGAGACCAGTAACCACTCTAACCTTCATTTTTGCGTGCTCGGCTCTCAGTATCGCGATTTTCATCACTGCATGTTTTTTACGTTGCATGTCTGTACTTACATGAAAGGAAAGGTAGGGCTTGATAGCGGCACCGAATACCCCTTTTTACACGGGAGAAGAAATCAGTTTAACAGTGATCATAAAACTAAAGAAAACATATGTAAACAATACACATACACAACGTAGAGAATACAAGGCGCATGCCAGAAACGCTCTCAATAATGGGAAGCAAACGCGAATCATTGAGAAAGCATAATATAGTAAATTATAAGTCACCAATAAGCGCAACAAATGAACAATACACAATGGTCACGGTATTAGAAAGCGACAATAAACAAGGACATAGGGATGTGTCAGTTCGTCACCATATTTAACACTTTAATAACCGTTAAAGAAATAAATCGCATTAAGCCCACCACAGGGTAACTACTCCTCCGAATGACATTAGTCGCTGCTTTATTACTGCACACTACGTTTTGCTGAGCTCGCCTCTCTGGCTTACCTTTGAACTTTCACGATGACTCGACCGGCACCATTTGTGTGTCTGCCGTGGCCTATTATGACACCATAATACATCATAGATTACCTGTGCTGCCAATAATGAGTAGCAGTTGATATTTGGCGATTTCAGAATGGTGTATTAATTATCAGGAAGACAGTTAAACAATAAAAAATATAGAGCAAAAGTTGGCGCACACTTGAGCTCCACCTTTAAGGGCATGATGCAACATCATCAATGACACCTGTATCCAGCTCCCCTTGCGTATGCTAGTTCACGTACATGCTCTTCGGTACTTGTTTAATCACTAATCCCTTACTGTGTGCCTTTATTATTTCATGTATACTAATTAACAAACAGTTGTAACCTCCCATATTATGGGCAGGACCACCCAGTACAGAAACAAAGCCTCCTTTAACCAATCTGTACGAATGTGCATGCGTGGAATAGGGAGCATGTCTGACTAGGCATCTAAGGGCCTCGGCGGGTCCGAATACTATCCCACGAGTCCCTTCTCAAAAAAGGTACCAGAGCTGGCTGCTCCTGCCGACTCGGGCAAGTCACGTGGTCTCATGAAGTCACACAACTTCCCAATCAATCAATGCTCGGCCATATCACCTGCCAATTACAACCTGCCAGGGTCATGCCCATGACATTCAGCTCACCCGAACTCTCTGAAGAACGAGGCATTTAAAGTTGTCGCTTTAAAAAGTTATCTAAGCGGCATTTGGACGTTCTTTATAGCAGGCAAGGGAGATCGTTAAAAGCTAGTTCCGCTGCCACTCCCACCTTGCTATATAGTCCCAGGAGCACACAACAGCCCAGAAAGAAATATGGCGATGCTCATGGAGCCCTAATTGGAAAAGTCTTCTCCACCGGCTTGGATTCTTTGAGGCACATGCGCCGTGATCATGGAGGAAGGAAACAACTTAGGAAAGACCCTTGCCATTCCCAATGCATTGGAGAAAGTGTGGCGGAAGTGACGTCAAAATTTAGGGTTAGCCAAATCGGGCCATTAGCAACTGCGACGCTGTTGCTATAAAAACTCGGGCCACTAGCAACAGCGTTGCTAAGGCCCTAGGCTTGCCCTAGGTACTTGAGCGTCGCGGAAAAAGGGTAAAGGAGGAGGAGAGACGTTGCAGCGTCCGGTCGTGGCGCGGCCGCGCCGGCTTCAAAAAAAAAAAAAAAAAAATTACGTCAGGGCCTCTCCTAAGCTTTCCTTCCTCCATGGCCGTGATATATGCATCGTGCTAATGCCGACAGAATGGTTTCTGGCTTGTTGTCACAAATAGGGGTCAGAGCGTCCGTAGCGCTACTTTGCTCTTCACGACTGCCACAGCCTTGACAACGGTATGCGCAATGGTAGAGGGGCCTAAAGAGGGAGAAAAAGAACGGTGGCGGCATAGTATCAAAGGCGTGATGAGGCCTCTGCGTTACGCCACACGTGCCGTTGCGTCCCTCCCGAAAATGGCGTCATGCCCAAGGGGCTGAAGGTGAGTCTCAGTGACGAAAGAGGGGGGCCTCTGCCCGTTACTCTCCCCTTCTCTCTTCCTCTTCTTAGAGCCTCTCAGAGGCACAGACCGCCGGGGGAGGAGGTTGCCTGCAAAGAGGGGTGCAACTCTGCGCTGCTCAGGCATTTACGAGCCCGGCGTGCGCGCGGTTTTATTACCTTCGATTGCTGCCGCAGGATTGCGCTGTTGCCCCGCCGGGGTGGTGCAGTGGTAAGACGCCCGACTACTGTGCCGGAGTTCCCGGGATCGAATCCCGGCCTCGGCGGCTGCGTTTCGATGGAGGCGAAACGAAGTGGCGTCCGTGTGCTGTGCGATGTCAGCGCACGTTAAAGATCCCCAGGTGGTCGAAATTACTCCGTAGCCCTCCACTACGGCCCCCCTTTCTCTCTATCCACTTTCACTCCCACCTTAATCCCTTCCTTTACGGCGCGGTTCAGGTGTCCACAGAGCAAGTGTGACAGATACTGCGCCTTTCCCTTCCTATGAACCAACCAACCAACCTCCTGCGTTCTTCCGTTCTCCTCTCTTTCCTTCCTTCTTCTTCTTCTTTTGTTTGTGCCGTGAAAGCGTGCGTGTGCCAATGTTTCGTGATCTGCCCCAGTTCGTCGTTCATGCTTTATCTCCTCCCCCCGCGTTTCTTTTTTTCGTTTTTTTTTTTAATAGTTCTTCTGTTATCGTCTTTGGTGGTTGCGGCTCCTGCTTTGTGCGTCCAGCGTGCCAGCCAGGGAAGGAGACGCGAGAGGAAACGATGGAGAACGAGCAAGAGGTAACTTTATAACGGAGCAAGAAAAGAAGCACCGTATAATGATCCGTTGAGCCCCGGCGATCATCCGTGATTACGAACGGCCCCTGTTAGCGAGGAAACGGGAGGGAAAATGAATGTGCTGCTTGCGGTCTAGCTCTAACCGAGCCCCGCTCTTGGTAAAAAAAATAATAAAAATAATAAATAACAACTTCCGCGGACGCGCGGGATTATGCGAAGCGCTTTGTCATCGAAAAACAACACTCGAAATCTGAGGCGTGCAAAGATGTGCTGCCAATCAGAGGAGCGAGAATCACAGGTGTAAAGCTGCAAAGCTGAAGCGTATACCCCTTAATTCATGAGATGAATCTGCACCTCGTTATCTTCTTTGCTAATTTATTTGAGGACATCGGATACATTATTTATTTGTTTTATAACTAGAATGCAGAAGAGGTCCGCCAAGGTAAATGTGCAAGTAGGCAAGCTGTGTCCGAAAACGGTTGTTGTTGCACTGCCCTGGTGAAAATGTGTCTTTCATGTAGGAAACGTATAATGAAATTTTACTGCACGTTCTCTCTATCCACTTTCACTCCCGCCTCCCTGCCTTCCCTTACGGCGCGGTTCAGGTGTCCACAGAGCAAGCGTTACTGCGCCTTTTCCTTCCTGTGAACCAATTATTATCATTATTATTACTAGAAAAAAAATCCTAGCTAGGTCAAATGTAAGGTTTAGCTTTGGTAAGTTTGGTTTAAAAGCAGTGAAAGTGGATACCCAAGCAGGTAGTCGCCTGGGAAATGGCATTGCCGACCCAGCTGGCGATGAGCTCTGTACGACCGCAGAAAGGGACCCTCGCCGGCCGAATGAGCCTTTCTATTTGCCCAGACACTCAAGCGTGGCGCTCCTTCATGTAGATCTCAATACCCCCGTGTCATTAAAAAGAATACGAACAGGCGTGTGAGCCTTGAGCTTAACTGTCGTTTAAATGCTGAGCTCATTTAGACGAGAACAGTGTCGAAACTGGTTTCGGTAAGATAACTGGAGAATAAGTTGCGGCCCTTCACTCCAATTTTCGTCACTAAGCAAGTTCAAGGCAAAACTACCGGCTGCGCTCCCCGACCCCCGGCTCTGGCTGTAGCATTACGGGCAAGTGACAACCTGATGCCCAAGCGCATAGCGGACCTATAAATCCCTCAATCGACCTTTCGCTAAACAAGCATAAAAAGCCTACCCTGTAAAAAGAACATTAATAGAATCGCATATCTACAAGTTGAGGGATGAAATTGAAATAAACAGGAATTTTTTTGTGGGCAGCCCCGTAGAGACGTTGCGGTTGACGGGATTCATCATTCTCTCATGCTTACCCCATTAATGTTTTACGTTTTTCTGCAGATGAGAGACGCATGTCTATAATTTCTGGATTTTTACTATCATTATATGGCAATACTCACCTGCATTCATCGTCGTACAAGGTTCCACGAGGCATTGAGCATACAAGCTTCTACCCATCACAGTGATGCAGCATTTTTCTTTGTTCATGGTTTATTCCTGATGAGAGCAGGTGAAATGGAGCTTTTTGAACGGCTCAAAATATGTCTTTAGTAATTTAGGTCACGCTTTCGGCTCGACAACGTACGGCCATGTCGTGCATAAACTTGAGCAATTCATGATTTCTGAAAACGATCCAAACCGAGCCCGTGCAACCAAACTTTAAGCATACGCTGACGGGTAATCTTAACGTATGAATAATTCAAAGACACACCCTTGCGGTTGGCTGATCGGCACCCGCGACAACTCAAGATGAAATACGACTTCGTTCGTGGGGTAATAAGTACCTTTAACTGTACTAAACAAACAGTCTCAGTCTGAACGTGCTCGGGCTATTTCTGATTCCAGCATCATTCCCAAGTTACTGTACACAAAGTTCCAGCGAAATTTGTTGCTTTGTCGCTTTAAATGCGCGACCATTTTCTTCTTCGAGAGTACAGGAAAAATGCGATCCATATTCCGATAAACGGGGCGTATTAAGGCAGAATTACAATGACTTCTCATGTGCTTCGACCATACGCCAGAGGTTTGTTTTTCAAACTCTGCTTCGCGGAAGTAAAGTGCCAGTTTGAAGAAACAGCAACAAGGACAACCTTGTCAAGGCTTCTCTCATTTGGCCTTGTCACTTACGCTTGTCAGTGGCGATCAAGCCTGCGACTCTGAGAAGGAAGATAAAAGGACAGCAACGAGATAGGGAGAGAGAAAATGGTCAAAACAAAGTACCATGATTCATTTTCGGTGCTATCATTCGGTTTCTGGCGAACAGGCAACCCGCAGGGAAGCCATCATGTATTGACCCGATTTGATCGGACTATGCATATGCTTCGTCGGTGCTGTATTGACACACGTCGAGACATCGCAAACAAAGAGTTTTTCCCCGCGCCCCGCTCCGTCCCTGCCGTCCCAAAAGCTGGGCCCAATGAGTGTACTGCTTAAGTCTGCGAGCTTTACAAACAGAAGAGACAGTGCGCCGAAACGTGGCGCGCTCAGAAACTGGCTGCGTGCACGTCCGCCCCCTAACTCGCGGCACAATAAAGGAGCAACACGACAAAGAGTTGGAGCCGATATATTAGCCTGCTTGGCTGCGTTCTCGCGCAATAATGTGGAGGGATAGGCCGGCGCTCTTACTGTTTGGCATCGGCGCGAGAACGCACAATGGAAACGTTTTCCAGAGAGCAACCAACTCCACGAAGTCAGCCACCCAAGTGGGGAGGGAGTGTAGGTAGCGAGAGAGAGGTGAGGTAGTGCTTGGTATCGACCTCACTCTGGCGGTGTTGTCGCAGAGAGAAAACATCGTTGGCATCGTAAAACTGTCTCTCGATGACTCTGCCGTGCCGCAAAGCGGCGCCGACTTTGCCATTATGTCGGGGTTGGCGAGGGAAGGCACAAAGAGCTGCTTGATATAGGAGAGCTACGTGACGGTCGAGTTGCATGACTTTTTTTTTTTTTATGCGCTGAGTGGAAGCTTTTGTTATCTTCGTTTTCGCATCAGCGCCGGTTCAGAACTGCGGAAAACTTCTAATGTCTCGATCGGAGTTCAGAATCAACCTCTTCGTTAAAGTCAACAAAATGGTTCCAGTGTTTCTTGGAAAGTTTTAGCCGAGGAAATGAAGAGACAGGGAAGTCACGTACAAGTCGGAGCAATGTGGAAGGACGCACATCATTCCTAGGCACTCAATGAAGGATTTTCCGATACAAATCAGAAGTTTATGTACTTAAGAAAAATAGTTTTCTTCCATTTCGGTGCAGAGGTAAAAAGTGGTGCAGATTTCCATACCTCTTGTAGCTGCACTAGCCCGCTCACTGTGCCTTGTAACGCTCGAAGCTGCAGGATACACACTGCGCTGATGGCGCCGTGTGATAAAAAACGTACTCAAAAGCTTTTAAACTTCAAAGCTCGACCTCTTTGTTCTCCAGCATGTTGTATAATAGCGCCGCCAACTCGCCGCGGAGAGTGCTTCGACCACTGCCCCTATTTTGAAATTCACTTTTCTCTGTACGTCTGCAGCGCTTGGTAGAAAACATGGGTGCATTCGTGCAGTACGACTTGCAATGCTTTATACTATACTGTCTATACATTTGATTACACACTGACATCTTCATCTCCCATCTTCTCTCTCTCTCTCTCTCAATTTCTAAATTCTCTCAAATTTGTTTCCATTCTCCCCCTCTTGCACAGTGTGAAGTAGCTAGTAGGTCCCCAGAAGGTTAAGTTACGCGTACAATAATGCCGAGCTCAGGGTTTCTCGCGGTATCGAAGACCCCTGCGAGAGTAGTAGGCAACATAAGCGAGATGGCAATGACCACAAAAGTGCACAGCTTTATTTTTTTTACCCTCTCCTAAAGGGGACCATTGTACAGTCTGCATAGACCCACATGGGTTCACTCACGCAAAAGATCGAAGCGCGAGCAGCGGAATATGGTTTGTGCATCACGAGCAGAGATGGAAGGACATATTGTGCGGTACAGGGTCCGTCATCACATCGCATACACAACTTGACTGAATTAACAAAGTTGGTCAACTGTGAACGACAACCAGAATATTTAAACGGAGGCTTGTAAAAGAACGGATCGATACAGGAGTAGCGACAACGCGAAAATGGTGCGGTCCAAAAACGCGAATTATGCCGAGGCGCGAATTCAACTATATTGGTGGCCCTTCGGTTATACACCCTGGCCGCTGCACATGCCAGATGCGACGTCAGCTTTGATTAGCTTCGATGGTCCTTGACCTCTTTTGAGCATACGTGTATTGCAACTAGCTCCTTAAAATCTATACTCTCAATAATTAGCTCAAAGAAACGTGCACGAGCTTCACGATGCTGTTTTTAAAAATTAATAATAAATCACTGCCTTTGTTTCAAGTATTTGTACTTTGGGCGAATGCTCGGAAGCATTCGTTCTACACATTCAAAAGTTTATCAGTGGCCGTTCTAGCCATTTCAGTCTTTTTAAATTTACTGTAAGTCCCAAGCATTAAGCACTGTGCACCCCTCACGCAAGCACTCAAATTCAGAAGTGCCGGTCGATACACATGTCGATAAATGATGAGATAACTGCTGAATCTTTCGCTTCACTGGTTTTTCATTTACTTGTTCTCTCAATTTGTCTTTTCTTTTTCTTTTTCTGAGACAACGCAGTCCGCCTACAAGTATCGCGCTTCTCACTTTCTTAGCGCTCGAAACCGTCTCCCGAAATTAATGAATCAATGGCAGAAAAAAAAAAAAGAAAACGGCAACACAGATAAATATGTTCGTGCGTTGCCCTTAATTCTCCCGTGCATGCACGAAGCGATAAAGCAAGGGAGATGGATGGAAGAAAGCAAGAGAGGGGGAAAAGGGGGAGAAATGAGGAGGAAATATAGGGAGAGGAAAGAAAGAAAGAAAGGTTTCGGATAAGCAATAGCCAAAACACAGTATCGCATCCGCGCGCACCGCATTTGAGAAACGAGTGTGAACAAACGGAGTTCCGAACTCCGTTACTGAAGAAGCCACCAGCGTCTCCGACACTGTACGGACCCGTCTTCGTTGCTCAAAGCGCAGGACAACCGACAAGCGTTGAACTCGTGTATAGTGGGCTAAAAAATAGCGCATGGAAGTTGAGGAAGAGTAGGAGTGTCGAGAGAAAGAAGGCATTCGGCGTGTATTGGAGCGTTCACGTGCGTGCGTATGTGTGCGCCTGCGCGAGGGAGTGCGAAGCATGGGAAGCGACTGGGAAAGCGTGGGCAGAACCATGACTCCGGCACACCGTTGATGTACGATATCGAGCGTCCCATCGAGTGCAAGATTGAGTCGGCGAGCAGACGAGAGCTTTCGGTCCGAAGCATTTATAAATGTATCTACACCGGCTTTGAGCTTCGCCTCGCCGATTCGATTTCTGTTCGAGGTGCAGAAGCGGGAAAGAGAGGAGAGAGACGAATCGAAGTCGGGAAGGTGAGGCGGAAGCTGTTCCCTGTGACTTTACGGGGGCGCATTCTTCTGTCTCCTTTCGAGCTGCTGCTATTTTTTCTCTCTCTTCCTCTCTCCGTTCTTTTCTGCCGGAGCCGAAAAACCATTGCGCACAGAACGGTTTCAATCAATTCTCAAATACAGTTTTCCTTTTGCCATTCACGTCTGCTCGGTCTGGATGCTGGATAAAGCGCATCTGCAGTTCTATGGCCAAAACCACTCACAAAAAGTAGAACAGGGAAATGCAATTCCTGCTGCGCGCTATTTTTTTTGTCCATGTGACGGCCGCTTTGAGGGCGACAGTGTTTGGTTCGGAAGGCGGCGTTTGGAGCAGGAAAACACAGAACACTGCGTATGCTTGCGCAGTTCCGTCATTGTAAGCAGGGCTGGTCGTTGACCTCTACAGGCACGCTGCAACATTTGAACGCTTCACAAGAATGAAAGGATAAAAGTGCCTGCATGTTGCTACGTACCACTGTTGAAAACCTGTGAATAGGCCCAAGACATGCCAAGAAATGGCAGCGCTGTCATGAGTGCGTTAGGGCTTGCGCAGACATTGAAGGAACTAAGGAGATGATTCGGTCGTGAACGAGGTTTTGCACGCAACGGCTTCATTCAGATGCTTTTGCGACGAGATTAGACGCACAATAGTCCGCATCATAAACTCTTTATTCATGCATATTGGGTACAACTGCACTAAATTTAACTTTTTATATTCAGAAAAAAAAGATATAAAAGTGTAGCTCACTGAAAAAGAAAAAGAGGCGTAGTAAAGTAATGTGTGCCCTCTTTGGTCTTGTCTTGCGTCTGTATTCGCTGGTTCCCTTTCAATGCAATATGAACCAACTAGCCCAGCAGTTTGCACTCCTAAATTTAAACCTTGTTTACACCGGTTTAAACTCACTCACTCACTCACTCACTCACTCACTCACTCACTCACTCACTCACTCACTCACTCACTCACTCACTCACTCACTCACTCACTCACTCACTCACTCACTCACTCACTCACTCACTCACTCACTCACTCACTCACTCACTCACTCACTCACTCACTCACTCACTCACTCACTCACTCACTCACTCACTCACTCACTCACTCACTCACTCACTCACTCACTCACTCGAAAAAGCGCTGGGGCACATATGCACAGGAAAATTAGCCTTTCAATTTACTCACGTATATAATGCATCGCTTCGCTACACGATCGTTCAGGTGTTACTTGAGGCCATATCGTGTTCTCAAACCGGCAACTCAGCAGGATGTCCGCAGGAACGCCGGCGAAAGCACGCAGTCGCGCTGAGCAGTCAACGGAACGGGATAGCGCCCAGCAAGAACAAGGCAATTCTCAGTAGAGTGGGCGGACGAGAAGACAAGGAGCAGAAGATGGGGGAGGGCATCCCAGCCGCGCCGGAAGCGAGGAGAGCGCACGCGTGTCCATCACGCTCCGCTGGCTCCGTTCAGCCCGGGCGATGAGGAGCTTGTAGGCGGCGCACATTGCCTTTTGTGCGCGATCCCACTGAGCTGCTGGTGTTCGCTCCGGGAAAGAAAGACGACTGCTAGCGGTGAACGACGGTTTTCCGCGTCTCTGCGCCGCTATGATACTGCGGGTTCGAGATAGGGAGGGGAGAAGTACGATCAAATATCCATATGGTAAGATCAGTGACCGTGAACTGACTTTGGTGGTGTATTAGGTAAGTGTAGGCATGTGTGCAGGTACAGAGAGCTAAGTGTAATCTGTGTACTTGTTGTTTGATGTACGTGTTATTGTAGAACCTACGAATTATTTGGACTGTGAAAAAGGCTGACCGCCGAAGAATTGACGCGTTTGAATTGTGGTGCTGGCGAAGACTCTTGAGAGTTCCTTGGACTGCGAGAAGATCAAATCAATCGATATTGTCGACCATAAACCCTCACTGCTCATTGGAGGGTCAAATTCTAAAGTTAAAGCTCAGCTACTTTGGTCATCTGATGAGAAGAGAGGAGCCGCTGGAGAAAGATTTGATGTTGGGAAAGGTTGAGGGTCGCCGGAGAAGGGGTAGGCAGAGAACGCGATGGTTAGATGGCATCCTCGAGGCACTGCTGATGAAGTTATGTGATGTTAGGAAGATAGTGAGAGACCGGAAAGCGTGGCGTGATATGGTCCATAGGGTCACGAAGAGTCGGACACGACTGAACGACTGAACTGAACTGAACTGAACGAATTATTTATGATCTGTGTATTGCACCCTTCGTGACTGTATTTGTCTTATGCGCGATAATTGAAGGGTTTGCCAAGTGCCCCAATAGTTAGTAGGTATGGAAGAACAAGGTGGGGATCGAGCGCTTTTTTTTCCCTTCTACGTCGTGATAATTCATTCTTTCATTTACTTCAGTCCACGCATTCTATATACTACTAGAAGATATCTAGCCAGCTACTTTAAATTTACGACAGCAGCGCCTTTTGAAATGCTAAATAAATTTTTAAACCTATACGCAAAGTAAGGCGAACAATGAGTAATCTCGCCATTTTATGTGCAAGACCCTGAATGCGCTGTTAACACCTACCTTAACATGAAACGTATTTCCAAGGAGTAGAATTACAGTCAACTATCGTCAACAATAACGTGTTTTATACATACGATGCATTTGATGAGAAATCATAAAAAAAATCAAGTTTCACATAGGTTTTCTCTAAAAAAATAATTGATCAGGGCGGGGAGAGGAAAGCGATATCTCCAACCCCATACTTTGAATTTTTTCACTTTTGTTGCGTCTTTCCGAACCCATTTTAGAAAATTCGCCAGCATCTTCTGCATACAAGCGTCACAAAGACATAGCGGTAAGCATGGAGGAAGGAAACAACTTAGGAGAGGCCCTTGCCATTCCCAATGCATTGGAGAAAGTGTGGCGGAAGTGACGTCAAAATTTAGGGTTAGCCAAGTCGGGCCATTAGCAACGGCGACGCTGTTGCTATGAAACCTCGGGCCACTAGCAACAGCGTTGCTAAGGGCCCTAGGTACGTGAGCGTCGCGGAGAAAGGGTAAAGGAGGAGGAGAGACGTTGCAGCGTCCGGTCGCGGCGCGGCCGCGCCGGCTTAAAAAAAATAATGACGTCAGGGCCTCTCCTAAGCTTTCCTTCCTCCATGGCGGTAAGCTATAACTCCCATGTTTTATATATCTTCAGTCTTGCGTTTAAACAGGTCAGTTTTCAGATACTGGAAAATCACAATAACTTGCATGGAGACATTTCAGAAGTTTTCTCGTGGCTTGGTAATCTAATGTGAATAGAGCAATCTGGCTCCACCTAACCTACTTTCAATAATACTTTGCAACTTGTCCCGCCTAACATTGCCCATCACGGAGTTACAGCCGTGGTCAAAAGTTTGTGGGGTGCGAGTTAGCAGGGAAAACTACTGTGCCGGAGTACCCGGGTTCGAACCCGACCTCGGTGGCTGCGTTTCGATGGAGGCGAAATGGAGTGGCGTCCGTGTGCTGTGCGATGTCAGTGCACGTTAAAGAACCCCAGGTGGTCGAAATTTCCGGAGTCCTCCACTACGGCGTCTCTCATAGCCTTAGTCGCTTTGGGACGTTAAACCCCACAAACCAACCAACCAACCAACCAAATATTTTTCTGCTCGGTCGGGTGAAGCGAGTCAACAAAATGTACTGAATCATGGAATAACATGTATGAATTTTTTTCGAGCAGCAAAGAGTACTCTCGGCTACGAGGGTAAGCGCTGTGGCGCTTGGCTAACTCAGGCCACTCGAGGCTTTTTAGCCTGCATTAATATCTCCGTGCACGCCTATTATTTCTCGTTTTTCATATAATAAAATACATCCCTCTTCCCCTCTCAGCCGCGTTCGAACCCGCAACCTCAGAACTAGCTTCCGCTTTTCCAGCTTGCCTCTATAAACGTGGTCGCGACCAGCCCTGCCTGGCGACTTCCACAATTGGTGATCCGGAAAGTCGCGCATTTGACCCTGGCGGCATGCCAAGAGGGCAGGCTGGCAAACAAGACTTGGGTTTTGACCCGCGAAATGCCGACACCCCTCGTCTTCGCTATAAGAAACTAAGGCCAATGCTCTAATCCGTATGCGGGCGCCAGCATCTCCAGGTATATATTTTAAACTTAAAAAAAAGAAACATTGCCATTGAGAAGGAAAAGAAAACTCTAATGCCTTCGTACGTATTTATAACCTTGCTGTAATCTTCACTTGTTTCGTATCTGCCTGTTGCTAGGGGAATGAGGCAGAGGGCACTGAAGGCTAACTGGTCCGCTCAATACGACGTAAATGTCCTGTGCATTGGCAGAATGTGGTGGCGCAACTGCGTGGAAACGACGGCCCATCGGCGGTTCTCGGAAAACTGACAGCTCGAGGGGGTGACTCGAAACAGCCTTTTGCAATAGGAGTCGATCGCAATCAAACTCGCCACCCTCGTTGACCAATATCCACGACACTAATGATAACCAACATACATTCAGTACGGTGCTTCAGCATTGAGTTGCTTCGAGAGCTCTATATTGTTTCTGTGTTGTTCTCTTTTTGCGGGAAATATTATTTGGAATGAAGTCGATGAAAGGCAGTATTTGGTGCTAGACTTAATACTGTCGAACGCTCACATTAATTCATCATTACGTCGGTCTGCCGTACCATATAGAATACCTTAGTGATCTGCGATTTTCTGATGACATTGCCTTAGTAAGTATACTCAGGGACCGAATCGCAAAGTACGATCAAATGACCTAGATGTGCAAAGCAGAACGGTGGGCCTAAAATTGAAATACAGAAGACTAAAGTAATGTTCAGCAGCCCCGTAAGGGAGCAGCGATTCGCGATAGGTAAAGAGGCTCTGAAAGTGGCAAATGAATACTTAAGGCAAATAGTGGGAGCCCAGATCCGGAACATGACTAAGACATAGCTAGAGGAATAAGGAAGGGGAGAAGCGCATTTGAAACGTACACTCAGATCACGAATGAAAGTTTGCCAGAGACCTTCTAGGAGGAAGTATATCAGTTGTACTTTAACGGTGCTTACTTATATGGGGCAGAAATTTGGAGGTCATAAAGAAAGAGTTTTAAACTAAATTGAGGACAATACAGCGAAATACGCAAAGGAAAACGATTGGTTATGTTAAAATACAGGTAGCACAGACAAGGCATGTATTGCATATACACGATAACCAGTGGTCGTTGAAGGTCACTGAGTGGATTCAAGGGAAGTCACGCATAGCAGGGCGGCAGAAAGCGAGGGGGGGGGGGGGGGGGGGAGATGAGATTAGAAAGTTTGTGGTGATTAAGTGGATGCAGCTGGCACATGGCCGGGTTAATTCGATGTGCACTGGCGGTAGTCAGAGCAATTATGATGTTGATGATGGTGGTGATGATGATCTCGTATATGCCAGGAATGCGGAAAAATTTGTATGGAACGTGTAATGCTAGATTCTTTCTGGAAGGAAATACAGCGTTAATAAGTGCTTATGAGTAGCGATGTAACTCAGTTATAGCTAGAAAACTAGTGTGTGCAGTGAACGTAGCAAGAACTGCTATATGACGTGGAGAAAGCGGGTAATCAAAGTGGGTCAGCACACTGCACACATGGTGTGATCAATACAAAAAGGATGACGGATTTTTCGAAAATCATGAAATTCTCTTAGCGACCGCCCTCGGCTAATTAAGTGAATATCGTCTTATAGCAGAACATGAGAAAACATCTTGCAATATTACTTTTTTTTTTTCTATAATGGTAGAGCCCTAAACAGGAAATTAATCACCTTCGTTTCACGCAGTTTCAGACTACTCTTCTGACATCGCGGCGTCATTCTGTGCTTCGTGAATAACGCCTTTTGGAGCGCTGGAGCGGCACTGAATAAATTTTATAAATAAAATGATCTGTAGTGTCAAGTATCGTCTCCAGATAGAACAATAGTTGTCACAGCCGGAAACTTGAACGTTTGCACGAAGGGACCCCATGTCCGCGGAAACAGCTGTTAATTCGCAGTGACTACGCGGCTGAAGAATTCATGGTCCGGAATGATAGCGAGTTGCCCGAGGCATTCGGCCAAATCATTCCCTCCCCCCCTCCCTCCCCCCCTCTGCTTCCCCACTATATTGTGCAGATCAACTCCAGAGTGAAAGCTCAACGTTACTTTTTATTATTCTTAAACTCTGTTTTTTTTTTTTTTTTTTTCTGCTCTAGCCGGGTTTCCACCACCTCACAGGCCGCCCACTAGCTTGGGTACCCACCAGACATCTCAGGTGCGCCCGCGACGAAAGAGGCGGTCCGGCTGGAGCCGCGGGCGGACCAAGAAGAGTCTCCTTCGTGAGTCCGCCGTGGCCATTTGAAATTCAGATGCGGCGCCAGCCGCGCCCCCGTGTATATATACGCGACTCGCGAGCCGGAGAAGACATCTTTTCCTCTCGAAAGCACCCACCCGCACGCGGCCGCACATCTGAGCTCATATTCTCGGGTGCACGCGCGTGCGAGCTGCCGGCGCTGAATTTAAGAACAGGCGGCGCGCGCCTTTTGATGAGCCCGCCGAGCTCCCTCAGATACACGCGAGACAGAAAGCCCCAGCGCCACCTACGACTATACGGAGCCACCCGAATTTCGTTTTCCATTATTATTTTTTTCCCCCGCTTTTTTGCACGTCATAGAATCGGCACAAAGAGTGCGTGAGAGGTGTCCGCTGCAGGCGGCTCGGATGAAGACGACGACCTCGAAGCAACTTTAGCGTGTGTTGCTTGGAGAGCGGCGCCTCGCTCCCGTATTTCGTTTCTTTTTATTTGCATAATGATTATGTTCACTCCTTCCGGACGAATAACTTCGATTCGTACCACAATTCAATCTTCTGGCACAGGGCTCCTGGTTCCCTAACTTTGTTGCGAGACCGTGCTGCGGAGCAGTACGCCGCTCCAAAGCCCGCGAAAGAGGCCCAGCTTCGTCCCGGGAGAACCGTAAAAAGGACATACAGAAAAGGAAGCAGGAAAAGAAGCAGAAAAAAGGAAGACCCGTTAGTGGAACGAAGAGTCCGTATAACTAACAATCGTAGGAAAATATGGAAATAATTTAATGGCGATGACATGGAGCAGGGAGGGGAGCATTTGATGACGCTAGGTGTCTCTGAATTTTATTTCTAATTACCTAGTCATTGGGAATCAAGCGTGGGCACGCGTGCTTCTTACAGCTTTTCGTGGCTCCGCAGTGGAAGCTATAGGCAGAGAAGGGAACAATGCACACCTTTGTCACTGTGTCATGGCGTGTATTGTTAGGAGTAGGGGTGTGGTGGAGTGAAGGGGGGAGTTGAATGAGGTAGCTCATTCTCCATGAGATGGAAACAAAAGCCCGTCACCTTCCTTTTCTTACCTAGCCTTTGGTGTAGAGCCACAAAATGTTGTCCGCGAGACGACTCAAGACGGCAAGAATAGCTTTCGAAGAAAGGCAACAAAGGGTAGCTATTATTGGAAACGAGCTCTGGTAGGGATATGAACCTCAAGCTAACAGCTTGCTTTTACCAGATAACAAACGGAATTAGTGATCGCGAAACGCCATTGCGATTGTTTGAAACTTTGTCACACGAGAGCGTATACGTATGCAGCTCATTCGGTCGAAAAGCCGTCGCTGTGCCCCCCTTCTGGCTCGGGATTTGTCGGGAGTTGTCGGAAGTTTTCGAAATGTGGTAGGAAAAACGGAATGCTGTAGTTGAGGCAGTGTTCCTTCCCTTACGGCGCGGTTCAGGTGTCCACTGAAAAGAGATATAGATAAAGCGCCTTCCATGTCGCGAAACCTAATTAAAAAAACAAACTCGCGGAATGAAAAGGCATTCCCGTGATATGCGTTGCGGAGCTAAGTGGTTCATGCTCGCAAACTTATTTAAGCGCATCAGAGTCGACACAGGGGACAACAAAGACTGGACAGGGCACACTCGATGTGCGTTGTCGCGTTTACTCTTAAGGCGATCATTAAGCGTCCGCCTAATTTGTATCAACCAATTTAGACTTCTGTACATTTAAACATCGCCTCCTGTTCAAATTGTAGTCTTTTATTAAACGAGTGCCGAGATCCAATTAAGAAATAATAAGGCTCTTCAAGGATGTTGGTGCTGGTACCGGTTCCAGACCGACAGGTGAGTCAATGGGAGGGTCTGAAGGGCAGTTATTTTCTTGTGCCCGTGAAGTCGAAGCGTATTTGTTACACGCTGGCTCTGTCTGAGCGAGCAACTACAGGAAAAAAGGAAGCGCGCGCGCGCACGCACGCACGCACGCACGCACGCACGCACACACACACACACACACACACACACACACACACACACACACACACACACACACACACACACACACACACACACACACACACACACACACACACACACACACACACACACACACACACACACACACACACACACACACACACACACACACACACACACACACACACACACACACACACACACACACACACACACACACACACACACACACACACACACACACACACACACACACACACACACACACACACACACACACACACACACACACACACACACACACACACACACACACACACACACACACACACACACACACACACACACACACACACACACACACACACACACACACACACACACACACACACACACACACACACACACACACACACACACACACACACACACACACACACACACACACACACACACACACACACACACACACACACACACACACACACACACACACACACACACACACACACACACACACACACACACACACACACACACACACACACACACACACACACACACACACACACACACACACACACACACACACACACACACACACACACACACACACACACACACACACACACACACACACACACACACACACACACACACACACACACACACACACACACACACACACACACACACACACACACACACACACACACACACACACACACACACACACACACACACACACACACACACACACACACACACACACACACACACACACACACACACACACACACACACACACACACACACACACACACACACACACACACACACACACACACACACACACACACACACACACACACACACACACACACACACACACACACACACACACACACACACACACACACACACACACACACACACACACACACACACACACACACACACACACACACACACACACACGTAAATGCGGTAAAACTGAAGCACTGTGCTATCACTGCACGTTAAAGAACATTATAAGACTATAGACCTTTGCATCGGGCGAGGAGGCTTTCGAAACGCCTCCTGTCTGGACTGTTGCAAACCGGTACCGCTGCCGCCTCCACCGCGTTGACGTCATGCGCACAACACAGCCCATTGAGCAATATGGTGACGTCCAGGAGGCCCTCGTTGCATAGGTCTATATATAGGTGGTATAACTCGACCTGATCCTTCCACTGTGATCATTCCATACCACGTACAAAAGAAATGTTACACAACATGTCATGAGATTACATACATGCGCACGCATGCGCATGCATGCACACACACGCGAGTGCAGACGTATACCCTAAGTCCAAAGACGAAATGCGGTAGCCCTGAAGCTCTCGCTCAGAAAAAATACGCCCCGTTCACAATGATACAGAGCAAGGAGGCCTCAAGGAAAGGTGCCTCCGTCTAATGCTCTGCGCACGCCATCTTGAAACAAGACTCTTCCATCTTGGTCGGAGCGGGCGCAATTTGTCACCGGGCGACCCCGGCCTTCTTGCAGCGAGACCTCCTTCCGTGCCGCGGTGGTAAATCGCGCCCTGCGCTACCTTGGCGGAGCACGCCAGTTCGAGGAAAGCGCCCTTGTCCCTTGTCGCGAATCGGCAGAGCTATACAGGCGGGAAAGGAAGATACAATGAAGTACTGAAGACAGATGACACAGGACGACGCATTCACTGACGGACAGGGAAACTCGCTCAAACGTGGGCGTTATTTTTTGTTGGAAGGTTAACCGGAATTATGTTGTGCATTTTAACTGTTATGGATGCGATAAATTTTAAGAAGATCACCGTCTTAAAAAGCAGGAGGTATTGTGCTTAGGAAAAAGTATGCTTGGCTGTGGGCAAGTTGGAAGGTAGGGTATTGAGCGAGTAGGCTCACGTTCATCGTATAGTTGGTATAGCATCTGTATGTCTCCTAATGTAATGAAACACAGCTTAGGTAGTAGATCGTGCGTGATCAGTGACTCATTTGCTGCTTCCTAAGTCACTATGCAAACAAGAGCCCCTTTATAACTCTGCGACAGTTTTAGTAATATTTTCTAAGATTGATGAGACATGGAGGGGTGTTAGGCTTAGGTTAACCCGAAAGCATTGCATTTATGCAGGCTTTTTAGCAATTGAAAACAAAATTAACCTGAAAAACAACAACAAGAAGAATAAATTAAAAATGAAGCGAAAAATTATGCCGCTGTGTCCATGTGTTTTATGTGCCGGCATAGGTTAGTTTGCTTTGGAGATAAAGCGCATTAACCGCAAACAATCACTCAGTGGCGTAGTCAGTCGGTTGTCTAACGAAAAAAATTGGTCCAGAAAAGGTTCAAAAGAGAGGGATTCAGGGCTCAGAAAATTTAGGGAAAAGGTGCTCTCACTAGAAACATTTGTTAGTCGAATTTGATAGGAAACGATCAAGTAGTATGTAGCTACAAACGTGAAATGATTCTATAACACGTGACAAACATTTTCGAGACCATAAAGAAAATACCTAGTTATTCTCACAAGACGAACAGGGAGCCTCTGAGGTGAAGGCAATGTAATCGCATCGTCCTTCTCATTTCTCACCAACTCTTTCTAGCTTCAAAGCCGAGCCGAGTGAAGGGAACAGCTTCCTCGCGTTAAGGGCCGCTGGCTTGGTCGTTCGTTGGTGGGGGTCAACGACAGGGGACCCGCTGCCGCAGCCGTGCGCAGCCGCGCGAGAATTCGGTTAAGGACGCCGCACGATGGCGCGCCGGCTCGGTTGCGCGCCGCGCTAGAGCGCGGTTACACAGCAGTCCTCCCAGCCGGAGGGCGGCCCGTTCGGAGTCTATTCTCTGGGAGCTCATTAATTTGCATTTGCCGCCGGTGCCGGCGCCCTGTGCGTGTCGCTACAAATCTGCGATGCGGCCTTCCGCCGCAACCTCTGACCGCTCTCCCTTTTCGCCCAAGGACTGAGAGGGGGCTTCAGGGTAGCCTGCGTCGGGCACGTTTCTTCACGTGGAAGTCGTTCGCAGAACGCGTGTTGCAGAAGCGGTCTGGCGAAATCGGCTGCAGAGAAGAAATGATGGCAGAAACTTTGTTGGGGCCCCGAAGAACGTGGCGGTGGCACTGAGCAAGTCCTCTTCATCTATAAGGAACAAAATGATGAACGTGTACGCCGTGCGCGTGATTAAGGAGAGTGCAAGGAAACACGAGTAGCGAGTCTTTCACTTTGATCTGTTATACGGTGCTCTGCGAACTATGGTGCACCGGATCGGTGAGATATGTATGGTTGAGGTGAGCGCAGGTTCGATTCTAGTTAGCTGCAGCGGTTCATTTCACGGTGGGGGTGAAACGCAAAAATCTGCGACTAATTAGGGTTCGGTGCACCGTGTTAGAGCTCCCGAGGGCAGGAGTCGGAATCAGCGCAGTGCCCTACAACACAGAACGTTCTTTTCTTGAAGTCTGAACATTACAAAAAAATGTATTACACTCTCTGGGGAGTCATTCTTATAAAATGGAATAATGAGCTGACTGTGCAGATGGGTCGACATTGATAAAACGAGACATTTAAGCAAGTCCAATTGTATGTTTCTTTTCGGTGCGATATTCTAGGAGTCAACAGTACATTTGCCAATTCTTTCATTTGAGGTAATTAAAGTAGTTAAAGGTTACAAGACTTTGTCAACTCTACCAGTGTCGATCGACTTCATTGTTTTTTTGTTTGTTTAAGCCACTGATGAATTTTTACGCGAAAACGAAGAAGAGAAGCACAAAATGGGTGGTATATTGTCACGACGTTCTTGAAGCATACAAACTTCCTGAAGGACGAAACACAACAACCAGTACAGAGAGCGAGCGCTCAAAAAATCAAACATTACTCAACAAAAATGCGAAAACTCAGGTAACGAGCACCACATGTAATTGCTCATAACGTAACCTCAAATAATGCTCGTGCATCCGGTCTTAGATTACTTGGTTTTCAGCCACGGATGCAGCAATGTAGGAAAAACTATCGCAAACCTCGATAGCATCTCAGTTTCAGCTTAATAGGGTTATGAACGATCATCAAAAACCCAATACGTAGCGTTCTGTTATTCCGCTTACTTCGTAATACACCCTCCGCACTCGGGACAGAGCCCGCGGACTCGCGTTCTACAGCCTATCGCCGTAACCGCTTAGCCGACGTGACGTTACTACCCTTAACGATCATAAAAAAAAAAAAAAGCATGTGTACAGGCATTAATACTTTTTCAGGTAGATTTATAGCTTAGTGCAATATTTTCACAGGACTTACGCAGGGAACTTGCCTCCCCACTCGCCTTTCCCCTTGCGCTGTTTCGGCCATATGACTTCATGGCGTTAACGTCTCCCCCATAGAGAGCCCTTATCTGTTTACGCAACTAAGCTCAAAGCTTCGAGGCAGTCTGGCTAGGCATTCGATCGTCGAGACATACGGTGACGTAAAGTGCACAACCTTCCGGCGTTGCTTCGGCAAGGGGGCGCATTTCGCCCGGCGCACGACGGACACACAGCCGGCGAACCGTCGGCGGTGGCTGCTGCCCGCATCGCCCGGCTTCGCCGTTAGGAGGTGGGCGACGATAAACGAGCCAACTCTTTGCAGCGCCGTTATCGGACGCTTATTTACGACATTCGCGAAATCGCCACTTCCATTACGTCGGACGAACGGAGACCCGTCGTCGACTACACCTTTCTGCATCACTTTTGTTTCTGTATTTGTTTCATTTTTCGCGTACCTTTCTCTTTCGCGTCGCGCAGAGGACATAGCTGAGTTCTCCCCTCTGCGATGGCGCAGATCCATTCGCAACCCTTCTCCGAGAGAGGACGCTCGTGTGATGCCGTCATTTTCCTCAGGTTCCCTGGGGGCGGTGAGGACGTCTGGTTTCCGGAAGTACAGAAAGGCAAGGAATGGAAGATACGGTGCATGTGCGGCGCTCACTGTAGCCCTTGCTGCTGCTACTGCTAATCAAAGACCTGTTTCTTGTACTCTGGAGGAGAAGGAAGGAGGCTCCCTTATGTCGACGCGTGTTGACTGGACGAGCGTCCCTCGGGATTGCTAAGTGCTCCTCAGAAACGACACACGCCTGCCTTGCTTCAGCTTTATTATTATTATTTCCTTTTTTTTTTTGCATCTATTCGCCGAAGGACGGAGTACGAGCGGACCTGACGTTTGTGTAGGCGCTAAGTCAGACGACATTTATTGCGTAAGGTCGTAAATTGCGGTTTTAGTTAGGTCTTAGTGAAAGTCATTATACCGCATCTCTCTTTCAGCTGATTTATTTGTTTGCTATTATTTTCCTATTTTGCCGTCTCTTTGAGGTTAGGCAGCGTTAATGTTTTCGCTGCATGATTAAATGATAGAGTTAAACTGCAAGATGAACTTAAAATGGCTACAGAGCGTGAAAATGAAAATGATATTAAGGAAGATATTGTGAATGATGATTTTTTTAGGCCAATTCAGACGAACTATGCATTGCATTTAACTTACGTAAACAATGAGGTTTGCAACTATTTCTTGCCACGAATTACAACACTGCAGTTAAAGATGAATGTCTTTCTGAACGATGAGCCAATACGTCACTTGATAGGCGTTAACGGAACAGCGGAACTGCGACTTGACATGTCATAGATGGGTATACCAGATGGAATCAGGTTGTAAATTTCTCTCCAGCTGTTTTTATCGTTTTTGTTTTTAAATCTAGCTTCAGAGGTTAGTGTATTAAGAGGAAATAAGTAAGTACGTTAAAAGATAAATAAATAAATAAATAAATAAATAAATAAATAAATAAATAAATAAATAAATAAATAAATAAATAAATAAATAAATAAATAAATAAATAAATAAATAAATAAATAAATAAATAATCTATGAAAGAGTGAATTTAATAGTAGTGCGAAAACATTATTTAACACGGTCTAATCCGACCACAAATGTTCCGTGCAGTCTCTTCCAAACTCAGAAAAAAAAAGGAACAGTCACAGTGAAGCGGATAGAGCCGAAGTATTTTTCATAGGAAGCGAGTACAGAACCCCGTTGCTATCGCCGCCCCCAGTCCCGTAAGTCATTGTTAGTACTTTGTACATATTTGTTGTTATAATTAGTTTGCCATTTATCTCTCTGTCATGTTCCGTAAACACGAAAGACTGACGAAAAAACAAACAAACAAAGAAGACATCTGGATGAAAAGAATAGATAAACGTATACACTGCAGCTAAGCGCGGAATATCGTGCAGTAGCACCGCTTGCCTTGGTCTAGCATCGCTTTGGTATGCTGTGCCGCGACCTCACCTCCTATTCACTGCCGCTGCTGTCCTTGTGGTCGAGCATGGCAACACCCTGTGTGAAACAATTCGAATGAGCCTGGCTCAGCCTCCATAATAACCCAAGAAATGGGGCACTACCTGTTGAGACACAAGCGCTGTCCTCTATGTGGCACCTGGAGGCCAAGTGTGAAAACATAGCTGCGCATTTGTTTTAAAGCAAGTACCACCCGCCCATCCTGGTCTTTATTGTTAAACTCTTTCAGAAGAAATGAAGACGACTGCAACCCAAGCGCAGCGTGAAAGTCTGGCATCTTAGCCCTCGAAGAAATCGGCTACCGAGATGGCGAAGGAGTCAATAACGTAGTGCCAGCAAAATCGACCTGTATGCCTCGGCCTTGGTTTGAAACCAACTGGTAGCGAAGGAGAGTTGAATTCCTGTTACAAGAGTACTGCCCAAGTTGGTAGATTCTACCAATTCCTTGATGGCGTGGTAAGAACGTCGCTGCTGCAAGAACGTGGGAGATTTAGGGCTATATTGGGTTCTTCTTCGAATGCGGACCGTAGCGCTATTGAAATTAAAAGCGTATACCGCAACAATATAGCATACATATGCATTTGCGGCACATCAGCTCTCGTTTGGCCATTGCTCGACACCTGCTTAAATTTTTCTCGGCTCTCAGTGTTCGACGCCTTTCGTGACTTTTCGGCGTAAATCATAGCTTAAATGTGTTTTTGGAATACAGCCGTCATAGTTTTGAATGTGAAGGAGAAACTATTGAAAGAAACAGAAAAAACTCAAGGTGCGGTCAGCTTTATGCTGATGTGAAATAATTGTTATGACCCGATTTTGTCTGATTTGCTCAATCTGTACCGGTTGAAGGACGACGGGAACGCCGCTCAAGCTGCCTTCTCCTCAATATGAGTCATCTAGTGGCAGAGCGCGCTTTACAGTAAAACGCAATGTTGCTTTTGTCACTATGCATTGAATAAGAAACTTTTGGAGGACACCGCACCACCATTGGATGCGGCAATGCGATAGTGTAATAACCTCGGTGTGAGCGTTCATGCACTACCATATGCACCACATATACCGCAAAAACCATGCATTTCCATGCATTCATTTTCCTCCCTATTTTATTGGTCCTCTAAACAACAAAGAAAAAAAAAAAAAAGGAGAGGGAGCGCGCTCCAGCAAAAGCTTTACCAGGCTTTAAGCAATAAGAGGGAGCAATAGCTCCAGATAAAAGTTTTTTTAAAACGGTGAAGAATTAATAATAATAATAATAATAATAATAATAATAATAATAATAATAATAATAATAATAATAATAATAATAATAATAATAATAATAATAATAATAATAATAATAATAATAATAATAATAATAATCAATCAATCAATCAATCAATCAATCAATCAATCAATCAATCAATCAATCTTTATTTAATGTGCGCAGGAACAACCATGTGGTCTTTGTGCTGCAGCACAAAAAAAAAATGAAAAAGCACAAACATGTTTACACACACAGAGAGAACACAAAAAAAAGAAATAAATAATACATGAAATGAAACTGAGACGAAAAGTATCACGGAAATTAAGCAAACAATGAGTATCATCACTTATATACACAGTGAGAGAATTTTTTAGCACACCAGGAAATAAAGAAAAAAAAAAGAACGGTAGGTAGAAGAGGAAAAAAAAAAAAAAAACAGATGACTGACATTGATTATAGTAATATAGAAATATACATAAAATAAACAACCATTCCAGGCGCAACAAGTGCATGGTACTTAAAACACAGGCTAGAAATACAGAATAATACAATAAAGAAGTAAAATTGAACAAGGGACAGTAAGATTCGAATATAAAGTTTAAAGTTGAAATATAAGCAAGATACGGATAAAAAGTAGTTCAAGATACAGACAGCATTGAACAGGAGAAAAAGCAAAAAGTGAAGTAAATACAATTTAAGGCTAGAAAGTGGGAGTTATATGTGATAAAGTACTATTTAGAATACAACGCTACAAACATCCAATGTAAATGAACAGAGCGAGTTTTGGAAGATGTCAAGGTGAGGACAAAAAGAGTTAAATAACCACTGCATCCTGTCCAGAGGGGAGTGGGAATGAAGAGGAGAAACCTGAAATGGTCTGAATTCCCTCATGCTCTTTCGCGGAACGCGCAGTAGGATGTACTCTAAGAGCTGAGGGCACATAATGTGGCCATGAAGGAGTTTGTACAGAAATATGATATCAAGTCTGATACGACGGCAGTGAAGGGAAGGAAGATTCAGTTGGGCGCTCCTGGTGGAGCGAGAGGGGGAAGTTACAAAAGGAAAGCGATAATGAAATATCCGTAAAAATTTTTTTTGTACTCTGTCAACCTTGTCCAAGTTCGATTTGCAAGTGCCATTCCAAACAACCGACGCATACTCCAAGACCGGGAGGCATATGGACAGGTACAGTTTTAGGAACGGAAGTGGAGTATGGAACTCTCTCGAAAGTCTGCAAACGAATCCGAGTGTGCGCATAGCCCGCTGAGCAATGCGTTTAGTGTGAGAGGAGAAGCTGAGGGTGCGGTCAAAAAGTACACCAAGGTCATTAATTTCATCAACCCTATCCAACAGCACAGAATTGACAGAATAATGGTAGAGAAAGCTATGTGTTTTACGAGTAAAGGACACAACCCTAGTTTTGGAAGAATTGAGGGTAAGTCGATTCATCGCACACCAATCAGAAAAAGCAGATATGTCCGATTGCAACAACACGCAATCTTGAAAAGAATGTATTACCTTGAATATTTTTATATCATCAGCATAAAGAAGAAACGAGGAGTTCTTTATCGCCGAGGAAACATCATTAATAAAAACGGAGAAGAGAAGCGGGCCTAGTACTGAACCTTGAGGAACTCCACTCGTTGCAGGGTAAACGAAAGAAGTCTGTCCATTGACACTGACAAAGCAGAAGCGATCAAGGAGATAGTTGCGTAGGAGGGCTACGAGAGAGACTTCAACGCCAGAGAGTAGAAGTTTTTCAAGAAGTAGTGAGTGAGTAACAACGTCGAAAGCTTTGCTCATATCACAGTACACAGTGTCAACCTGACCCCTCTGAAGGACTGCTGCAGAGGCATACGTCATAAACGTGACTAGGTTGGTGGAAGTAGAGCGACCCGACATGAAGCCATGTTGATTCGGTACTATGATATGTTTGAGATGGAAGGAAAGTACGCTGTGCAAAGCTAATTCGAAAAGCTTAGAGGTTGCACATAGAAGAGAAATCGGACGATAATTGGAAACATCAGTTTTGTTTCCAGACTTGAAGACAGGAAATACGCGTGCCATTTTCCACACGCGAGGAAAGGCAGCATTTTTTAAACAGTTATTAAATATGGCAGTCAGTACTGGTACGAAGATATAACTGAAGGCTTTTATTATGGCAGCTGGAATGCCATCAGGTCCAGGAGACAAAGATGGTCTCAGACGCTTAAGACTCTCAGTTATCAACTCCTCGTCAAAGAGAATGGAATTAGATAGTGCACCAGATGGGAGGCAAACGGAATCACAATGTGGATGTTTGTAAACGGAGGAAAAATGTTGTGCAAAACTGTCGGCAACATCCCGAATTTCCGAACCCTGAGAGTCAACTAAGCTGATACTTAAATCTGATTTAATGGAACGCTTGCGAACGTAACGCCAGAACTGACTAGGACGATTTGAGGCATACCTCTCTAAAGACTCAAGATAGGAGTCGTAGTCCCGCTTGTATAAGCGTTTGCAAAGAGAACGCACACGGCGAAACTCATCTGCCCAATTGTGAAACCCAGGGCGTTTCGCTTTACGATGGGCCCGTTCCTTGAGCTTTAACGCCGTTATTAGTTCCCTTGAAAACCAGGAAGGGAACTTCCTACGCGTAGGAGTATGCAAAGGTATGTACCGACGCATACCATCAAGAACTATTTCTGTAAAGCGACTGACTTGTCCATCTGAATCATTAATGTCATATAAAAGGGACCAGTCGACGGAAGAGAAGAAATTGAAAAGACCGACATAATCACCACGTGCATACGCGAAACGGGGCGAATTCCCCACCCGATCTGAGTTAGTAGAAGGTGAGGCAGAGACAGCAGTAGTAACTAGAAGCGGAGGGTGAAATTTGTCACAGCGAGTCAGCGGTATGTCCGAACTCGAGACTCGAACACTTTCAAAATTCGATAGACAGATGTCAAGAATATTACCGCAACAGTTTTCAATGAAATTGTGTTGCTGCAAAGAGTTAAAGGCTATGAAATCAAGTAGAGAGTTACACTTACTTAATATGTAATGATTGTTGTGAGAAGAAATAAGTGAGTTCCAGTTGATACCAGGAGTATTAAAATCACCTAAAATAAGAAGTTTGTGTTTGCTATGACGGGTTATAACATGTTCGATTGAGAGCAGAACATCATCATAGGCTGAAGGAGGTAGATTCGGAGGAATGTAGAAAGCTGCAAGTAAAAGTTTTTCATGTCGATTTAAAGTGAGCTCGAGCCACACACATTCTTCAACAGTTTCCAGATCGGAACGTCGAACACACTTCACAAAACTGTCAATAGCAATGAGCACTCCACCTCCTCTTGATTTGGGACCTGTTTCAGGCGGTCGCTACGAAAAACAGAGTAATTATTTGGAAAGAAATCATTGGAAGGAATATCACTTGACAGCCAGGTTTCGGTAACCACAACAGCAGTATAACAAGAGGACAAGACGCTAGAAAAAAATTCTGATCCCTTAGTCCGAAGACCTCGGGCGTTTTGATAATAGATATCCAAATTAGGGGCCACTGCAATTTTGCGTCAGTTCAGAGGGATGAAGCATATCGTCGTAAAGCTTCCCACGAAAGTCCTTGTATATGCAACCCATCGGCCACATCGAAGGCTCAACAAGCTTACTGTAGGATTCTTCATCAACTTCAATATGGAAGGACGAGTAGGAGTCGTACCTTGTTTTCAGCTGCCGGCAGGAAATGGGAGTAATATTCACTGATTTTAGATGGTTGGTAAGGTCTACCGATGTAGTATCGGGACTGAGTTTAGAGACGAAAATAGTCTTCGGACGCTTCTTTTGGTAAATGGCAACGTTCAGGACAGATGAGCTCGATGCGCCAGTAATGGCTCGACTTCGGTGCTTCTTCATCTCACTGGGTAAGTCAACCGCACGGCGAGGAGCAGAGGCAGAAGATGAACAGGGAATATCTCCAGGAGTCATCCCTCGATGAAGAGCGACGGAGTAGTCCACAGATGGCTGCTCCTCACGGGTAGGATTGCCCACGGAGACAACGAGAGGACGCTCGACGAGAGGACGCTCACACTGCGAAGCAGCGCACCGCACAAGCTCCTGGCGTAGGCCGCGAACATCGGCACGTAAAGAGGCGATAACCTCGGCTTGTTGTACGAAAGCCCGCGAGTTCTCTACACGAAGGCGCTCGTTCTCTTCCCGTAGCTGGGCAACCTCATCGCTCAGAAAAGAGATTCCCTCAAGCGCGTCGAGGAGGAGAGCCCGTAGCGAGGCAAACTCACCGCCATGTTCGCCGGTCGCGGCTGAAGGGGGAAAACCGGTCGGGTGGCTGGGCAGGAGCGGGGCACCAGGGACTCTAGCACCACCGTCGCTAAGACTAACACCGTGAGACGACGACGACGCACACAAATTACACAAGAATGGCCGAGAGCCGGACTTCAGAAGTTGCAGCTCGTCATCCGCCCAGGTGACGCACTTCGTGTGAACACGTTTCGCACAGTCGGCACATCGTAAAAACTGCTGCTTGCCAAAAAACGGGCGGGAGCACAGCGCACATGCGTCCTTACTGGGCGCCATCTTGGAAAAAAAAAAATAATAATAATAATAATAATAATAATAATAATAATAATAATAATAATAATGACATTGAAGTCCGAGTCGCACCCCCCCCCCCCCCCAAGGTGGGCCTAGAAAAAATAAAAAATAAACAATACTGTGCGTCCCCACCCACATCTTTGAAATTTATTCAAATCTTCCGTCTTCCTGCGGCAGCCACCTTCCAGTCTCTCCTCCACAAGTGGAGAGGGCAATGTCACTCTCTCCGCTTTGCCACTTTCCAAATATGCAGGTTACAGCTGGCCCTTGCCACACAGGTGGACCAACCTTCCACAGTGATAAGTGCGTGACACTGTTGATGCTGGCTTTTCGTTAACATGACGAACAAAGTTTGAGTTTGAGTATCTTCCTGTCTCACCAATGTCACTCGGGCAGGCTTGTAAGAAGACTAGCCAGATTTTTCACTCTACGCCAAAGCGGCTGGGCGGCTAAGAACGTGCGTTAGAGTGAGTCGTGATCGGTTGAGAGCAGTAGTTCTAAAACATTGTCAGTAAGTTATAGCACCCACGTAATTTTATTCGAATACCCCCAATTACCACCTGAAGAGCTCCATTGCATTACAAAGTAACAATCGGGGTCATTTGAAGCTCCTTTTAGGCTCAGCTTGGTAGCATCGTGCCCTTCCGCAACGCTGGTCAAATTTTTGCAAACCAAAAACAGAGCTCTGCACTTGATTTCATCCACTGCACCATTTGTATTTCAAATCTTGTGAAAGTAGCACACGGCAAATGGTAATATTTATATGTTTTTTCTATAATTATTTTAAGCGATAGCTTAAACAGCTGGTTCGGTCTAAAAGTCATCGGTATAGTAGTAGTAGTAGTAGTAGTAGTAGTAGTAGTAGTAGTAGTAGTAGTAGTAGTAGTAGTAGTAGTAGTAGTAGTCGTAGTAGTAGTAGTTGCAGTTGTCGGCACCATGGTCGGAAATAATCAGTGGCTGTGTAAAAAAATAAATAAAAAAATCTCATGGTAAATTGTGGTCCTAGTCACTCATGATTGATTAGTGTATGATAGACGATAACAAGTTAATGAAATCACTGTAATTAATTAAAGAAATGAAAAGTAAAATAAAAAAAAGATTAAAAAGAAGATTGAAAGAAGTCAGATGTTCATAATAAAAAGCCAATGCTTGATGATGGTAATTAAGACAATTTAGAGTGTGTATTTGATAATTTTAATTGAAATTACTGAAAAATAGAAAATTGGAAATAAAGGGCCTCAAAATATGTCAAAATGCCCAGAATGGTGCTAGGTATCGGTGTATGAAAAATAAAAGAACTAAAAACAGAAAAATTAACAATTAAGAAACTGAAAACACGCATCTGCCATGTGTGTGAAATGCTCTCGCGTCATTGCCTTAACGGCAGAGCTTAAGTGTCCCCATAATTTTTAACGTGATAGCACGGGAAGCACAACACGAAAAAAACAAACAAACATGTCGTGGCCAGTCATAAAATCAGTCATAATATCGAGGAATTGATAACGGCACAGGACGCCACGAATCACAGCGGATAACGCTTACACTGAATAAAGACGTCCCAAACAAAGTAACACGCATTTACTCAACGCTAAACAGCAACAAACACTACCCCACAAAGCCTACTAAGAAAACGAACCCAAACGCTAACATCATACCATCTCTTGAAATGCTACAAAAAACACGGGCATGAAAAATACATAAATTTAGTGAATTCAGAAACGAACACTGCTTATAAATAGCGTTCAACGTTTCTTTCTCATGTCGTTTCAAATATGTCTGGTGTAGGTGCGTGGGATGTGCTCCCGATCATTGCAGCAACTGGCGTCTGTGTCATATCTGGTGTTCTAGTTGGCGTCTTACTTCTAAGCGGGTCGAACTCTTGCTACGCTATTATTTGCTTCTCTGTCACTCCTCTGCAGTGTCATGCAACGAGCTTTTATAATTTTTCTGAGTCGAATTATTCGCTTCTTCCTTATCGTCGTTTCATGCATCAGGGTTGGATCCCCTCTGCATTACAGGTGGTTGTGGAACCTGGTGGTTTCCACGCATGGGTTACAGGTACAGCGGAGGTCTATGGTGCCGCACCGTAATACAGATAGGACCGTAAAAGGGCGGTGCATCTGCCGGCTGTGCTCCCACCCCGCCGGGGCTCTCCTAACATGCCGGGATCCCACCCAATGTGCCAGACGTCGGCAGTAACACGGATGCTACCCCTCTATTCTTGCTACGCCATTATTTGCTTCTCTGTCCCTCCTCTGCAGTGTCATGTAACACGCTTTTATAATTTTGCTGAGTCGATTGTTCGCTTCTTCATTATCGTTGTTTCAGTCTTCCATCTTCCGCACCTTTAGGTTTGTGAGTCGTCATCCTTACAGTCAATTTTTTATTCCCTCCTCTGTACCTGTTGCACGTGACCAATGGCCAAGTGACGTCGCTAATCCCTGACTGGCCGACGAAAATGTGACTTCAAGGGACCACGTGACATAACCGACTTTGCAGGCGCTATGGCCACGTGACATGACCTAGTGTGATGGTGGGCTCAGCAGTAATATTTGGTTTTCAGCTGACTTGTGTATAAAGCTGATACACAGAGAGTTCCGCTTATAAGGTTGGAATGAAGCCAGAATTAACGCTTTATGTATCCTCCACAGTGAAAAATTCCCGCAAACAGAAATTGTGACCACGAAAGTATATCGCCGAAGACGCTGTGTCGGCGGCTACACAGGGTCCAACGTTCGTGGGAGTCGCAGTGATGGAAGGTGATAAACAGCCTGACTGAACTTTACGCCTTAAGTGGTAACTGTTTGAGGCGGTGTTCTTAGGTGACTCGTCGCGCAATGACGACACCATCGTCTATCATTGTCGCTGGTGCACACGCACGAAGAGACGGCACTTGGCGATAGATATAGAGGCATGTTTTCAGTGTTATTATGTTACCAGCACCACATCGTTCGGTCACCCCAGGACATCAGGGAACAAAAGTTATCCTAGTACCCCGTGTTTAAGACTGAACGGCTCGCAGTACCGTAATAGCGCCGATAAAAAGCATTTTTGGTCAATGACTCGCATTTCTAAGGCACACAGCGCAGTGGTGCAAGACTATACTACGCCGTGCAGAAACTTGAAAGAAGTGACATTTTCCGCTCACTTCGACATTATTTAAGAATATCTAGCCATGATAGCATTTCTTGCCCTTGATTGCTATCAGGCTTTCGCTGAACAATCTCGATGCTTACATCTGCGCGGCTCAGATGAAGATAGTGTCTGCAGGTCTTTTGTGAAACCAAGCTGGAAAACAAATTTCACTAGCAGAAAAAAAAAAGCCAATATGGAAGTTACGCACCCACAAAGTCTTCTGCGATTGGCTAGATTCGCGATCGGCTTACGGGATATGCACGAAATGTTATACAAACCGAGAACCTCAGCGACATGATGAGCGGCCGTTCTTTGGCGGCCTTCAACTCCTTGCGTAACGCGTCGCCGCCAATTATCGCCACATGTGGTTAACGCTTTAGTGTTATCGTACTCTAAGCCACTAATTCAATTAAGCGTCCCATAGAAATTCATTTGTGCTTAATCATCCTACGACCTTCTTTTTTCACACTGGGTTAATTAACATTTTTCATATCAAAACACAGCATGGACTGCAAACTGCGCAGAGGCATGTATTAACTTTTACCACTGCTCCAAATGCTGAGCCCTAAGCTACTCACCCGATGATAACAGTAAAAAATTGCCCACGATTACGTTACTTCAAAATGCGAAATTTGAGCGCAGCTTATCAGTTGTTTCCCCTTTTCGATAGATTGAGGCAAAGATTTCAAGCAAGACACGTATGTACAATTACAGATAACTTATTTTTTAATTTTTCACACGTATTCTATCAAGAAACACTCCACTAACAGTTCTTGGCTGTCATGAAAGAAGCTTGGTGATCGGAGAAAAGGAGATAGCCATTGGGTTATCGGAAGGTTGCGGGAAGCAGCGCGTGGGCCCATAGGAACGTTGCGTGACGAACAGATAGCAGCGACGAGTGAAGCGAGTGATAACGGCATGCACGCACCGTGATCCGCTGACAGCGAGCCGGCGTTTCGGCAACCGGAGAGCACCCTTGCCGCCACGCAGGAAGAGGGGGGGCACCCTCCTCCTCTTTCTGAATGGCGGCGACGTTGTTCTACGCATTCACGCTGTCTTGACTCGCTAGCGGCGGCAGCGGCATCAGTCAGTCGCTGCTAGCGCTGCGTCCGACGACCCCCCCCCCCCCCCCCTTCCTTTCTTTTCTCGTGTTCTCCGGTTGCTGCGCGCGCTCCTGCCCCCATCATTCGCCCCTGAGTGTACCCCTCTCCCATCTTCCTGCGAGGCTCCGGTTGCTGAAGCGCCGGCTCGAACTGGGGGATGAAAGGGGGGTGGAGCAGGTTACGAGGCCGACGCGGTCGACACCGACGACGACGACGCGAAACCTAGGAACGGGCGCCAAAGAGCTGCGCTCTAAAAAGATGTACGTGGCCACTGTGGTAGTCCGGAATTTCACGGGCATTCGTTATTAAGGCGAACGGAATTCGAGGCCTATCAAATTTCCTTGATGTTTCTCTGGAACACGGTTGGAAAACTTCCAGATTTTGTCAGGTAACTGTAATATCATGCTAAGATTAAAATACGCTTGTTACTACGCAGAAGTTGTGCACTTCCTTTTAAAGTGTAATTGTTTTTGTGTTCCCGCTGGCATTTGACACGATTTCCATTGTTAGCTTCTTTAAAGCGTGCTTCGCCACAACAATTATCATATTGAGGAGAAGCCAGCCTGCCATAGGCGAATGATGATGTGGAGGTGTTAGAAGTTCGCATAACAAAGTTTCAAACCTCGGCTGGTAGAGTTTCATCTGCCATTTGTTCGGAAGAGTTAGGCATCTATACTACACTTTAAGAGATATAAATCATAAGTAATGGATGAGATGGAAACGATGCTCAGTAAGTGAAGAAACATTATTGTTGATGTCGTCTAATGAATGAATTCTTTTCCTCAAAAAGGTGACGTGAAAAAAAAATAATATTGAAAGATATATATATATATATATATATATATATATATATATATATATATATATATATATATATATATATATATATATATATATATATATATATATATATATATATATATATATTTTTTTTTACGACGTTTATTTACACAGATGGTAGGATACGCTGGAGATTAGCACACCACAGCGGACAGACCCAGCTTCCTCCTCCTCTTCTCCTTATTCCGCCAAACCTCATCTTCCTTCAATAAGGACCGCGGGATATATATATATATATATATATATATATATATATATATATATATAGACGGAGAGCGAGAATTCCTTCTCCCTCTCCTAACAGTGGCGTAATGTGCAGACTTATTCTCCATACTCAATTCTACCTTGAAGAAGGACGGTCCACCCTCCGAAACTGTTGGAATAAAATAGATAATCGGGAAAGTTGTGTGACATCCTGTTTATATATATATAAACATAATTGGGAGCCCCCTTTCCTTTATTGCCAGTTGTATTTTTAGTGGCCAGTGGCTGAATTTTAATGAAGCGCAAATTGACTAAGGCGGCAGTTCGGTCTCGTCGGTACACATGTCTAAACTGTTGCAAGCATGCGCTCGTGTGTACACTGTTCTCACTCCGTGCTCGTCTAGGTGCGCGCCAAACATGTTTTACACAAATTAACCATACGTTTTATCAGTTCGTTTATTTCGGCTTGCATTAACCAACGCTTCATATCTAGACAGCATGATTCCGCGAACATTTGCAATTATGGAAAGACGAAGCTCGATGTTTCAAAACCGCGCTTAGAAGCCAAATATTAAAAAAAAAAGTAGACGAAAACGGACGTGCATGTTTTCTGCTTCCATCTACGCGCATCGATATACGCGCATGCACAAGCCCATTCGAGAAGCTCAACGTGCACTGGTGAGGAGACAGTCAATATGTTTGCGTAGTCAGCTTGTGCCTAATTAAGGAGCAGTGCAGAGACAATATTTTTGGACACGACAACTATCGCTTTACGAGGATTTTATCCTGGTGAAGGGACAAGAAGAGGTCACAAAAAGGGCTTATACAATGATGCATTGATAATAGAGGCGGCGAGCTTCACAAAGTTTGACGAGCCGAAAAAAAGAAAACTAAACGAGACAGCGAAGAAACAACTTGAAAAGTTATTTATGGCGCATGACCAAGCACAAGGATAACATCAATACGTCATTTTTATTTTCAGAGTTTGATAGTGTCAGGGCGGGTACAATGTGATGCACAGAAAGGGAAAATTACTTGTTATCTCTTCATTGTTTCCCACAGAGACATTTTAATGACCCTGTTAATGAAACCTGCCTTGATAGATTATGTAGGGACACATACAGCGCCAGAGGCGAGTTGCTATGACGGCTTATTTTTATTTGTTTTGTATACTTTCCCAGCGTCTTAATAATTTTTTTTTGTGTGTCTGCATTTTTTTGCCGCTTTCATTTATCTGGTCCTGTATTCATTAAAACAGGGTCATTTCTGTACGCTCTCACAAAAAGCTCGTTAGAGCAAGAAAAACTAGTCCTCTCTGTTTTTGAGAGGCTTCATTCTTCTCTCACATAAAAATAAGCTTTAGTTTCAAACTTTTATTGCTTTCACTTTCTGAGTTACTGCGTAAGTCGGTGCTTCTGTTTCAGAAGACTTCGTTTTATTGAAATTATAAAACTCTTGCGGGCTGCATCTCCTAATTCTTGGCCGAGCTGTCGCAGACTAATGGATTAATAAAACAGCCAAATACAAGCAGACCTCGTCAGGCCGGAAATTGAAACTTTTACCTCGGGATTCTAAGGCTTGCGCTCTACCGACCGAGCCACAAACTTATTAGCGTCAGTGTGCGCTTCCTACGCGAGAGCGTGGAGTGCGCGCAGACAATGATAAAAAAGGATCAGGGACCACGAAGGCTAACTTCCAACTAATTTTTATGGTAACCCTGATGAATATATCCACGGTTTTCTCATGACGCCATCAACTGACCTCCCAACTTTCAGTGGCCGCGCGAAAAATGAAATTCTTTACAGGTCGATGATATGATGATTGTAATATGGCAAAATAAAATGTGCCTGCTGTTATAATCATCTCTACTTGCATTTTTTTTTACTGCGTACTAGCCTTTTATATTAATATTACTTTGCATTTTGGAAATAGCCGCACAAAACCATACTCGTTGCAGTGCCAAGGGAGATGCTTACCTTGTTGATTATTTGCCTTTTTCCTTTCCAAGCGTAGCCTGTTTTCAGAATTTCTTTCATTTGCGCTTTCATGTCTTCGCTTGTTCAATGCCAATTATTCCAGCGCAGAGTCAGTCTTGCTGACAGCTAGGACTCACGGTGCACGATAATGAACGGAGAAGGTGTCCTGGATAGGCTGTGACTAGCACGTACTGAATAAGCAGAGTAAATATTGATCGCCAGCAGCGGGACCATGTCCGTCGAGCTATTCTTGTTTATTTTTATTTGCGGAACAAAGTATTTCGGTGGCCATGAAACTTGTATCAAACCATCTAACATAAAAATATTTGGATATCGCCACATCAACGTTAAATAAATATGCATATAAATTACAACAAGTGCACCTCCCAGTGTTGACAAAAAAAAAAGTGGCCGTCAGGGCGGTTGGCCGCACTGAAAATTGTGTCCCAACGATGAATTGATAGCTAGCTAATCATCTAAGGATCCAGATGGGAATATTCACATTTGTCTTGTACCGACGGTTGCTAAGCCGTTAAAAATATTATTACTCCTATTGTTATTTCAAGACAAGCTTTACTCTGGTTTGGTTTGGTTTGTGGGGTTTAACGTCCCAAAGCGACTAAGGCTATGAGAGACGCTGTAGTGGAGGGCTTCAGAAATTTCGGCCACCTGGGGTTCTTTAACCAGCAACAGGCCTCGCACAGCACACGGGCGCATTGCTTTTCGAGTCCATCGAAAAGCGGCCGCCGCAACCGGGATTCGATCCCACACCCTTGGGCACAGTAGTCGAGCGCACTAACCACTGCGCCATCCCGACGGGTACATGATTTACTCTGTGCTCGATTTAGTCTTCACTCTCTATACGACTTGCATGGAGAACTGGCGTGGTGAGGCGCCATATCCGTTTCATACGTGAAGTAACGAAACAAGACAAAATGCTGATCACTGCAGACGCCGTCATGACACGGCACTGCACCAGGCTTCTCTGAAAAACTGGCACTATGAATTATAAACTATCGGTCCGCACATCGCTCCTTATAACCTCAAGAACGACAGAGCGCGATCAAACTACTTCATACTAGATTGTCCGCTTTCAGCGCCTGCCTGACGCCAGCGGTGGTGACTAGGCCCAGGACTTCGGCCTGAAAAATGACCCCTTTATTGAACGGCGACCGTTACCGTGGGCGGAGCACAGCAGTGGGCAAGAAGATAACAGCACGCCGGAAATTCGACCTCGTCGCGTGCCTACACTTGAATAGGCGTAGGATTTTTTTTTCTTTATGAACACCATGAAATAGATGGCAGTCGCAATAGGTTAGTGATCTAAATTTTTACTCTGATTCTCGGAAATTATTCGTGGCAGACGGTGATCACAATGAAAAGTCATTTTTAATCAGAGTTTACACAATGGTTTTGCGCAATATTTGCGACTCTTATATAGATTTGCCGCGCATGCTAATGCTTAGTTTTTTGTTATACTATGCAGGCTTGCACAACCTCTCAGAGCTACGGGTAGTTTTGCTGATAGCGGCGAGCTGACTGCGGTGCTTTTATTCTCGCCGCGTTACGGCCAATCCCGCTTGATTCCCTCGACTGGAATATTGCGCAAGAGCGAAAAAAACAACTACAAAACAAACAAAAACACGTACGCAAGTCAAAAAAGGCCTCGATTCCGGAACCCCACTCGACTGTCTGGCTCTGTTTGCTCATCCTGGTTGAGCAAGCCTGATCGTCAAAAACGGTTAGGTATCCCGGCGAACATCGCGACAGGCGACACTATTGCAGTCACCGCTCTTCGAACGTCGCAACCATCACCACGCAGGCACGACCATAAACCTCGTTCATTCACTGCACGTTTTTATTTTTTTTTTTTTGTGTGCTTTTTGGCTGTTCTATAACTATTGATTCGTCCCGAATGCTCTCTCTGACTGTACGCGAATGCCGAACGTAAGAGTTGCAGCGAAAAAAAAAAAGCAAAAACAAAACAAGGTTGGCTTATTTCTTCCGGCTGTAAAAGCAGAAGCCCGATCAGTGAAATAGATTTAAAATAAGGAATGAATAAGACAGACAAAAAAAAAAGTCGTAAGTCCAAAAAAGAGTCAGCCATCGAGTGTCCGCCGTGCTCGCGCGGTCGGTTGCGAAGCGCCCGACGATCCCCGTATGCCAGAAATAGCGCGCCCACGCGAGATCTCCTACAGATACAACTTTTAGGAAAAAAACAAAACAAACAAAAAAAAAAAAAAGGTGTGCTTCAGAAGTGCCGCTCTCTCCACGCACAACAATGAAATGACTTACTATTCGAAAACGGTGTTACGGACATCAAGTATTGTTCTTTTTTAGTACTGTCCTTCTAGTGTATCCGCGCCCTTTCCCAATAATAAAGAGAGTAGTTAAACGAGAAAAAGGAAACAAAAAGTAAGAAAGTCCGAATTTGCTACAGCCAAGGCAGGGGTTTTCTCTCGACTTCATAATCATCTGGATGTTTTTTCTAGGAAGTACACTTGGGGGGGGGGGGGGGGGGGAGTAAAGAAAGAATAGACATTCACAATGAACAATACCGGGGAAATAAACTAGAAGTCAAAAAACCTTGGCATACATCCCAGCGCTTACAAACAGTATGTGTTCAAACCAATGACGTCTTACGCAATCATTACTGGCGTTAACACAATATCACGGGAAGGTAACGAGTTCCAAGGTAACGAGGCCAGCAGCCACAAACAAAACAAAGAGAGAAGTGGCTTGATTCATAGACAAGAATAGAGAGTTAAGTATGAGAGGTAGTATGAAGGGGGTTGACTTTTATCCCCACTACTGATGTGGCAAGAAACGGTTATTTGGACCATGTTGCCGTCGTCACTTTAGAAACGTGAGTAGGAAACGCTCAAAGAGGGCAGCACGGTTCTTTTCTCTTCAGCCGCCATGAAATGCTGTGGGCCGTGTGCGCAATACCTTCAGCAGAGGTCAAGAATGTCGCACTAGCGGAAAGCCAAAGTTATTAGTTTTGTTCTTCCACGTGGTCACCGGCACAGATTGCTTGCTTGGGCGGATCGGATCGAGCTTGCTATGGAAACAGTGTTGTCTTTGCTTCGTGGACGCTAAGACGACGTACACGGGAAAGCACAGGCGTGGTTGTTCTTAGCGCTGCTGTTTCTCCCCCTTTTAGCACTATGTACTATGTCAACTATCTACTTTATCGCTGTTCATTTGTTTCATCTTTCCCACCTGCTAGTGAACTGAACTTCTGGAAGGTGTGCGGTAATGTTGCTACATCAGCTATCATGCGGCGCAGCCTTGCTCATTTGTCTCGGAGGCCATTTTCACAGATGCTTCCACTCACGTTCTTATTAATGTTGATTTGATACTAGCTAGCAAACATACAGGTAACAATAGTAAAAACTGGCTTCTCCTTTCTTCATGTCGAAGTTAGGCTCGTCTTTACGCAGGAAAGACAGGCACACGATTGTCGCTGCTTACGTAGATGTTTTCTGTGTATACACCCGGACGTGTACAGGAACACGTTAAATGCAGAATTAGAGCTCTTCGGATTCTCGATCAACTAACGTTGTGAAAAATTGACACGATCTGCGTGTCTGGTGTCAGTGACGTGCACAATTTTGGAGGCTAAATACAGCCAGATTAATACCCCTCTTAATAGGTAAAAGTGAAATAAGCCTATTGAATATTAATACTGACGTCACCTTGACCATATTTTTAAACTTTATTCTAATCTGATGTCACTGTCTTACTTTCCCTCGCATACCTTGCCTCAAAGATGAATAACAGTATGCATATCGCGTGTACACCCCAACAGACGTGATGGACGTGATACATTTTCAAGCAGGCCGCATACGTACTGCCTAGCTGCAGGTAGCTAGCCGCGTCGAATGGCTTATGCGACATTCGCGACGGTTAATATAAACGAAGCTAAAAGTAATGACGCCAGTCCTTACAACTATTTTATCATTCGTCTTAATCACAACTTATTTTAGGGTTAACCATGACGAGGGTAATGCAGGATGGTCTTGATTACTTGAAGTCGAGTATGCTTTAAAGTGAAACCAGTTCTTATAAGCTTCCAAATAGCGTTGCTATGTTATACCTTTAGGGCATTAATAATGCATCTAATTGACTGGTAGATTTTTGTTATCTTTTTCTGAGCACGAATTCTCTCACTAAGAAAACACTTAGGCTGCGAAAGAACTGATTCCGCTATAGGGTTGCGTCCAACGTCTATATTTAACCTACTCGATGAAAATAAAATGAAAGAATGCGCGAAAAATATCCCTTTTCTGAGTATCCATCTGAGACGTCGTCTCATATGTTAGACACTGAATATAAATGTCTAAAATGACATTTTCTGGAAGAGAGGCTTTCGACACCTAGTTTTTAAGTGCAGCTCTTTATTTCATCGACATAACCATAATAATAATCACCATTATCACAACTAGCACTGAAATTATATCTCCTGGAATATAAATATCTGTCTCATTTTTCAGCGCCAGTAGCGGTCACTCAATCTCCTACCTCTGTCTATGCTGTCTGTTCTCTACATCATCTACCATCGTATCTCTGCACTAACTATACTATTTCATCCTTATACTACGTGATTAAAATGGTTATTTTGGCATTATAAGAGAGAACTGACGGCCTGAGGACCAAAAAATTTAACAGGTCCTTGAAATTCCACATGGCAAGAAGCTAGATAAACTGTTTTAGAATAGGTTGGCTACCTATAGGGGCCTCCGGCCGCCCCATATAACCTTATTAAATTAGCATAGCGACAAAGGAACACAGGAGAATTACTTTATAGCCCTAGATACATCGACTCGACAGAGTCGGGTTAAGCCTGTCGAGTAAAAAAAACAGTTGTCGGGTTCATGTATACGCAGTCGGGTCGAGTAAAATAGCCGCGGAGCCGGTCGCGTTAACTCGCTTGCAGGGGGTAGGTTAACTCGCTTCACCCGCTTGTCTAAAAGCATGTAGACGCTGTCGAGTCAGGGAGTCGAGTTATGGCGAACTCTGGGATTAAAAAGCAACTGGAGCGGCGAGGAGCGTCAGCGAAGTTGAATGCTTTTTAGTCCTCATCAACGATAAAAAATAATAATCTAAGCTCTCGATAGTAAAAGGCAACGGAATCAAATACGAGCAAGAAACTTGCACAATAACTTCAAATCTCGACGCTACGCGCCGCTGCGATACTTACTCGCTAGAAAGCGAGTTCATGTAGACACCAGTCGGGTCGAGTAATGGTGAGACCTCGCTTACTCGACGCTTACTTGACCCGGTGCTGTCGAGCCCATGTATACAGGGCTCATGTTGCTTTTCATAACAGGCAGGACGGTTCAACAGTACAAAGGAGAAAGAAGTTCTGAATCCGGCCTCTGAGAGCCGGCTGCATTGTCTGGTTCTCCCGCTTCCGAGCAAGGCCTGTGCCCTTTACGAGGGAAACCGAGCGTGAGATGAGCCGTATCCGCGAGAGTTGGCGGCAACAAGGAGCCAATTTTCAGAGAGAGAGAAAAAAAAAACGGCTTTATTTTTCCTTTTTTTTTTTTTCTAAACCTATTCGGTGTTAGGAAACCAACGGTACGCCTGATGACGCCCACAAGCGCGGAGGTAGTGCCTAGAAAGGTATTCCCCCCTTGGGACTTGGACGCGGAGACAGAATCGGGTAATTTCGCTTTGATTACGCAAGTCGCCCCGTTGGAAAAGAAGTAATGCGCCACATCAGGAGAGAGAGAAAAGAGGACGGGGAGAGGGCACACAAAAACCCGGCGTCCGAAGGAGACAAAAAAGGAGGAGGGGTGGTGACGTCGAGAAGGCCGAGATTAGATCGGCGCACGTTACGACTACCAACGACAATCGCCGGCTCGGAAGGGAATCAGCAGCGGCAGCGGCGTCATCGACAAATCCATTCCGGGCAATATGAGACGACGGACGGCGCACCTGACTAGCTTTCGCCGTACTGTTGGGGGAGAGGAGACGGTCGAGCATCGACCCACGCTCGGCGCCGACATCGACCGCAGCGCGCCACCGATATCGTTGGAGAGGAGGAGGAGAAAGAGACACGGAGAGAAGACATCCAGAGCCCTTGCTGCTGTTGCCGTGGCCGTCTGTGCGAAGTCGACGCCGCAGGAAAGATTAATCGCTTCGCGGAACGGCGTCGGAGAGGCGTTTTCCAAACTTCGCGACTCCCGCCCGAGTTATATAGTGGCACCGTGAGATTGGCCACTGGACTTCGCGTTGTATTGTATTTTGCTTTCTGTTTTTTTTTTTTCTGGACCGATATAAAAGAACTCAGAGCTATTCGCGAACTGACGATTATCGGACACGTGTCCGCGTGATTTTAACGAATACGGAAGCGACAAGCAAAATGGAAAGCGCTGAGGCCAGCAAACAATATTTTCATTGTTTTCGAATAGGTCGGGTATCGTAAACTTACCCGTTTGATAAGTTATATGAAACACAGATGAGAATGTATGCTACTGATGCTTTTTAACCTTTGTTCTTGTCTGTCTATACCATTGTCCTTCTTTCGGACATTTTACTGGCGCAGCACAGTTGCACGAATTGCAAAGACAGGTCAAAGCGCAATGCAACTTTCCGGTGAAGCTTACGCCAATCTCAGAGTGACTAATTGGACATCCTTGCAAAGGTGAACTGTGCGAATTTACTTTTTGTGTCTCTTCGCGCTGTCAACTTTTGCAAGGCCCTCAAACCAGTCCTCCCTCCCAATACGCAGTCCCAGTCGATCTCCATCTTAGCATGACTCCGCCCTAATGGGAAGCTGTCTCATTACGTCTAGAAATCCTGGCCACGTCAATGAATAAACATTGATGATTGTTGTAAAAATGTTTTTCCTCACAGCTAAGTTAGTTGAAGTTTACGTTACGCAAAGTAGTTGTTGGTTTCAGCAGTGAGCTGCAACTGAAACACAAATGCGATATACTTGTGACAGTGCAACAAATACAAACCAGTACAAATAATGAATTCCTTTTCATGGGAAAACTGGGCACACAAGCGCTGAGCAGAGGGCCTAGAAAATATTTGGTATACTATAAAACAAAATAACTTCAGCAGTCTTGGGACACTTGATTGCCAAAGACGAGACCCCATGCCTCGCGTAGAGGAATACTCATTGGCAGTGCCCAAGCGCTGTTTGTTCGGTGAGGTTAGCGATGTCACGAGAGCGCATGACGTAGCCCGTTTGGCAGGTAATCTGGAGAATGGCGGGTGACGTTGTCAAGCGCTGATTGGTCGCTGGGGTGTGTGGCGTCTTAAGACTATGAGACGTGGCCGAGTTTGCAGATGTGCTTGCATCTGGCAGGCATGCGCCTGGCTGTGCGTATACGGGTCTGTACAGCTCTGCGGCATATCAGGTATGAACGGAACGAGAACCAACGCCGTCTGTATCTACCGTGACAGAAGTGGATCTTGTTTTTCAATGGAAAGTCCTGAAACGAGTGAGCACGCACAGTTTTCTGGGAGTGCATTTCGAGGAATATCTAAACTGGGCTCAACACGTATCTAAGTTAATTACAGATATTTCAAAAATCACTAGCATGCTGAATCGACTGTGGTTTATGATACCTACCTGGTTTAAACGTCAACTTTGCTATGCGTTAATTTACTCCCCTCTACATTATTTTACATTAGTATGGGGATCTACAACGAAGACCAATCTTGACAGACTACACGTAGTACAAAAGAATGCTATAAGAGTTATCGCAAATTAACCACGGTATGAACACACCCCACCTATATTTCAGAAATATAAGATATTGACAATTTTCACCGTGTTTCGGTCCAGCCTCTCTATGCAGGTGTACCACGGTGTTAACTCTGTTGGTTCAGCGTTTCTCGCATCCTATAGAAGCCAGAATTGTACTTGTAATTTGTGTGATGCCAAGTACGCAAAAAAAAAAAAAAAAGAGCACGAACGTCGTACGCAGCACAGCTAGTTAGCCATCAAATTCCCTAGCTGCTCAATATTTACTCTCCGCTAGTCGACGGCCTATACAATCAAATTCCCCGTCTGGGTTTAAAAAAAACAAAACGGGTTAAACATCCATTTCCGCTGAAGAGAATGTATCGGAAATTGTTCTATCTGACTCTGTATTCATGTTTAAAATCATGCTACCTTCTCTGTGCAGATATAAATTCTCTGTATATGCTAAATGCTGCGTGCAGATCAGTTATGCGTATCTGTGCAGTTATGCAGGCCAGTTATGCAGATCAGTTATGCGTAGCATTTTAGTTGTTTTGTTCTAGTTAGAGCGTATAACGACATTAACTGCAGTACCTAATGAGTGCAGTTCAGCCTTTCTTGCGGTTTTTTTCTCCTTATCAGTGTTGATATTTTTTTTCGTCGGGCAGTTGTCTGATGCGTTTGTGTGCAATAAAGTTCCGAGGCTTCGTAAGGCGTTTGTATACGCCTTTTGCATCGGGTATCCATACACAATGAGAATTGAATGCATACATGCATGTACTCTCTGTCTTTGTCAAAAATAAGTGAAATGAATGAATGGAAACAATTCGAAGCCGGTGGGGTGGAACAACGATCATTACATGACAATGCCTTGCTGTTAATATATGTATTCCTTTTGCACATATACAATTTTTTTTGGAGTAATATGATATTATGACCTACCTATTCTGTTTCCCAGCGATACGCTTTGATATAGACTGTTTTTCATTGTATAATTCTGTGCATGTTTCAAGTTGTATGTCTTCACGCGATGTTTTTTTTTTTATTTACTTCTGTAAACAATTTTCTTACGGGGTGGGTGGGCTAACGTCAGCTGTCGATACATCTCTTGCCTGCTCTCCCCCGGTTACATTGCTTTGTTATGGAAAGTAGAATTATCTTTAAAAAAAAAAAAAACGTAAATAAAACTATAAATTCTAAGAAATCGAATAAAAAAAAGCGAGAATGAGACCGTCGGGCTGCAATGACAGAAGCATGTAGCAGAAAAATGGCTCGCAATACTGCCGTATTTCAATATTAAGGTGACTATAAATGTCGCCACATTTTTTTTTTTTTTTTTTTTTTTTTTTTTTTTTTTTTTTACAAAGAAGCCTGGGGCATCCGGCTTTGAAGGCTGTCCGTCATCCGCATAAAAATGGTTTTCTCAGCAGCAGCAGCAGCAGCAGATGAAAGCAAAATCGAAATGCTTTTGGCCCCAAATGTCTCGCTTTCATGTGAAGCCTAATATTCTGTCGCTCCTTTGTGTACAATATCCAACGATAAGCGCTAGAAAACAATGCATTCACAGTGAACGTGCTTTTAAACATACATTCACGCTCGAATCAATGACAAACGGCACGCAATGGTCTTTTTGAGAGTCTAAACGCGCTTCAGGAGAGACAGATAAAAAGTGTGAACGAAGAAAGACGGTTAAAATGCCCGTGCCGTAAATGGGCCATCTTCACTGTAAGCGCCACTAAATGTAAACCAGTCACTAATGGTTCATTCGTCGATTCGCAATATACGCTTTCTGTCGTTCAATATTTACGTTGGTAGCAAGCTCGTGCAGATAAACATCGTTCGTGCAAATGAGGCATGCACGATTCGTGCCGGAGGCTCTGCAATGACGATGCACAGTCGAGCAGCTACACTAAGTGGTTCCCAGGTTTCAAGTCTCATTAGAATAAGCAGACGTCATGAGCTGCGTCACGAAGAGAAATAATCCGACTTTAACAATCCAGACAAGAAGCTTTGTCGTTAACTAGCATAAAAAGCAAACAGTTATATCAATAAATGCGGACGCTCGTATTTATATCGTTCGCAAGAGGGCGTTCCGAACAAGCTGGGTTGTGCCGTCGGCAATGCCGTTGAGTACACGCCGTATCAGTGTGAAATGGCCGCAATATCAGAATAATTTTCTGTAAAAATTAAAGTGGTGACAAACATTTTCATGGAAGGAGAAAGCCACAGGTAGAGGGATGGAAGCCCCAAGCCGTAATTTATGTGCCGCACAAATATCTAACAGATTAACCACCGAATCTAAGGGAATACTGCAAACGTACGGCCGTCCATCGATCTCCTTGTCAGTGTCACGTTAGGGTGGGGACAGTCTGGTAGGCATATGTGCAAAACAAAAATGATGGATGATTTAGCGTGGTTAGATCGAACCCGAATCACGGACACTCATTTAAGGCGACAGAGAAGAACCTTAGTTAATGGTAAATAGTGACCTATAATGATAGCTAGGGGTAGTTAGTGATAGTGACAGTTAGTAATGATTATGATAGTGATGATGACAATGACAGTTGATGATGATAGTGATAGGGACGTCAGCACCCATGACCGATTGTGATGTCCTCATAAGGTCACATTCAATTAATCAATTACATTTCGCTAACCCCGTGATCGGAAGTGACGTCATCTTGACGCCACATCCGCTCACGACTGATGACGTCACCTGGCGATTTACGCATATACGGGGCTGACACAGTCGGCCGTCCCATTCAGCCAATGACGCCTTCGCCTGCTGACGTCATCGGCCATGACTGGATGCGACGGATGTGACGCCATCATGACGTCCCACCCGGTCATGTTTAATAATCAGAACTGACGTCACCATGACATCCCATCTGATCATGAAGTGACGTCCAGCCATGACCAATGACCTCACCAGGCGGTTCACCCATATACGAAGCTGGCCCCGCCGGCCGTTAGATCCAGGCGTCCATGCTGCGTCTTCCACACAGCGCATACAGAAACGGACGCACCAAACCAGGAAACAGCGGCGTTTCAAATTGGCAACCAGTTTCAGTAAACTCGCGAAAAAGACTCAACGACCATCACGCTACAAAGGCTTTTGTTTCACCGCACTTTAGTCGTCGGAAGTGCACCCTAGAATTTTTAATTATGCTTTTGCTTACTTTAGCAATTGTTTAGTTAGTTGTTCAGCATATTATGAAAATTATTTTCATCGATTTTGCTGAAGTGTTTCCCTCCTGCTACATTTTCGAATTTTCGGCATTTTATCCTTTTGTATGAGCTTCCTTTTTTTAACCTCATATTCAGGATCATTCGAATCAATTTAAAATTGCCTTCTTCGCTGTTGTTTTTCATCGCAGCGAGATCGTCTTTTCGCCCCAGACAAGCCGGTTAGTCCCAGCTCGTTCATGGCTACACCTGATGGCAAGGCATGACGCAGCTACACCCAGCCTGCGGTCATACAGCAACTGTCACACAGTGTTCGTGTGCTAAACAGAATGGTGGACCTTGTTTAGCTTTTCTTTGTTTGGAAGATTTCAGCCAAAGAATAGAAAAGCGGCCAGAGCGGATCTTCTGCCCTTTCGACACAGTGTCGCATTATCCTCGAAGCATAATGAGCCTGGAGGCTTCAGACAAAGCTCGAAGAAATGAATAAGTTGAAGCCTTAGTGCCAGCGCCCTAAAAAATAAAAAAAAAAAAAAAGATAGCCGTCGTCACTTCCTTTGTGGTGGACAGAGGTGGATTTTGTGCTGTTTGTACTTCAGTATTACATGACTGCTTAAGAGAGTGGTTAGGAAGGCAGGTCGTTGAAAGACATAAAAGGGGACATGGTTTAGGTCATACGCCTTCGGGGGCCGGCTGCCGCCGTGAATAAAGACAAACTGAAAGATAATGAATTGCAGCGTCTGGCGAGAAGCGGCTGTCCCATATCTAATTAACCCTGCCCTGTGCCAGCTGCCACCACAATTCCTTATCGAGTCTGCTCACCTAACTATCCACTTAGCACGGATCGTCTTCATTTTGCCTTTTTTGGACGAAATAAATGTTTTTAAATCCAATCCTCCCTACTTCTATTACGTTTGCTACACTCGGAACCCAATCAGTTGCTCTTAGTGACCATTGGTTATATAGTCCTTGCAGTGTATTCCGTGCCAAGTCTATTTGTTCTTCTCAACTTTGCCCTGAATACCACTAACCTGCGTTTGTTCCTTGACCCGCTCTGCTCTCTTCTTGTCTAAACGTTACAACTATAATTTTCTCTTCCCTAGCTCGCTGTCTTGTCCTCATCTTTAATAGAACTACTTTCGTCAGTCTGGACGTTTCTGCCTCCTTGGTGAGTGCCGGTAACGCAATATTATTACATACTCGTCTTTTGAGCGGTGCCAGTTATCTGCTGTTCATGCTGTGAAATTACCTACTAAATGCGCTCTGTCTCATTCTTAATCTTCTAGTTATTTCACTCTCGTAATCTGTATCTGTGATCGCTACCTGTCCTAAGCAGAGGTATTCCCTTACCACTTACAGCGCCTTACAAGTTACCACCTTCACCTATCGTGAAACCGCTATATCCTTCCGGGATTTCAACGTTATAATAAATAAACTTCTGCATATTAATTCTTAGACCCATCGTTCTGCTTTTCCTGTATAGGTCATGCTTTACATTCGTTGCTTTGCAATTCGTCCCCTGATTTGCTTAGCAAGGCACTGTTATCAGCGAACCGAAGGTTACGAAGTAATTATTTTAATCTTTTTTTTTTTTTTTTTTCATCGCACTAGCGCACTAGTCTGTGTGTCATTCCGGTAGTGGTCACTATTTTCTGCACTTATCTTTCATGTTGTATGCCCACTGCTGTTAAAACGACTTGGTCAGCGCGCCAGTCAGTCAAGCTCCCAAAGGGCAGCTTTTTTTCCGCAGCCCTTTTATGTAACTGCGTGAACATTAAAAATAGAAGATGTGATTTGATTTGATTCGAAATTAACCCTTTATTCTCGATGCACCAACTGTTATTCTCTATTAACCAACTGCACCTAATTTCAAGTCTGATTGTACCCTGCAGACGAGTGGTGAATAGCGTGAATATAATTCCAAGTGGCATTATCGAGAGCCTTCCTGGACGTTTGGTTAACTGAATATTGATGATGGCCTGATTGTATTAGTGAATTGTCGATATCTTGTAGTTGACAGACCGTAAGCTGATCGGTCTGTACTTGCTAAACTCACTGACGTCTACTTTGTTATTGATTAAGATAAAGTTGGCGTTTTTCAAAGATTAGGGGGTTATATCGGGGCTTTTAAAGGAACTCATGTGATCGAATTTAGGGCAGAAACCCACTACAGTGTAGACTAACGACTTCAAATCCCACATTCCTTTGCCTAATTTTTAGACTGCATTGTGCCCCATCATGCAGAACCACACCTGAAAACTAGCCTCACTTTATATCTTTTCTAAAATATATCTCCCTTTTGTAAACCCCACGTGTCCACATGAATGGTAATCTTAAAAAGACAGACCAACAACCCACTGGTAAAACAGAACGGCTTGCTGATGTTGCTTTCTGAGGTTCATATACGCTTACATTGCCTTATATTCTCTCAAACAAGAAGTCTACTTAAGCGAACTAAGGAGATGCTCGTTCATGAAAAATCACGCAAATATCTCCTCCTCTGCGGATTTCTGGAGAAGGCCGCCTAAAAACGCTTAACGCGCAGCCAGCGGCGAGGAGGCATAGACCTAACCAGCGCGGTCGACATGAAAGCTTGACGGAAATGGGAGAAGCAAGAAGAAAGAGACCACGGTGCGGTGAAAATTCACTGCTGGCGCGCGCATTGCTCGCGCCCCGATAAGCGGGAGTCGTTTGTTTCGGGCGCTGCGGCGGCACCAGAGGCTTAGCGCGGCAGTTAGCGTCAAGATGGGAGCACTGGCAACAAATAAACCGCGATGCCTGGCTGCACCGCTTTCAGCCCGCGGCGCATTTTCGCTGGAAGTTCTCCCTCGCTTGAGCGTGCACGTGCGTGCGTCCTTCTGCGCCACAGAACCCGGCCGTTCGATCTGCGTCTGCAGTGGTATGTGTGCGAGCACGGCACGAATTCGGGCTCATAGCAGAGGCTGGTGTTGCATCGGAATTCCCGGAGCGGAAGTGCGAAGTGGAGGTACAGCGAAATTTCTGCGCCAACTGTCAAGTTCGGCACACACCGCGCATTTCCGATGACATAATGTAACCACAAAATTAACCCTCCCACTTGAAGCGCAAATAGAGTGTTCTAGATTATCTTTCAGGAAAAGCTGGATTCGTAAGTCATAAAAGTTAGTCTAAATAGTGTCATAAATGCACTTCTGTACGCTTAACTCGTGCAAGGGCGCTTCAAGCGCTTTTGTTTCTTCTTCAATTCTTCAATGTCTTTCTCAATTTTATTCAATTCAATTTCAATTTCAATTTATTTCTTCAATTTTCGGGTACCAGTGCCAAAGGAATTCCACCTAAAGGTTCTCTCCAAAGCGTCGCAGTCTTGGGTTCCTAAAGCCTGTATGTTTTGGCGAAGAGCTTTATTAAAATATTTCTCCAGGGAAAACGAGAAGGGAACAACCACGAATTCTCAGCCGTTGTTCATGTTCTTGGTGACGTTCTTGGAGTGTTCGAATTTCGATCACTCCTCAGGATCCGCCTTGAACGGATGGCAGTCGTCAACTTTTTCGGTGGGGTACCCCGCCAGGGTGGCGCAGTGGTTACGGCGCTCGACTAGTGTTCCTAAGGTCGCGAAATCGAATCACGGCCTCGGCGGCCGCTTTTCGATGGAGGCGAAAAGCAAGACGCCCGTCTGCTGTGCGATGTCAGCGCACGTTAAAGAACCCCAGGTAGTCGAAATTTCCGGAGTCCTCCACTACGGCGTCTCTCATGGCCTGAGTCGCTTGGGGACGTTAAACCCCACAAGCCAACCAACTTTTTCGGTGGCATGGGCGCTGATGTTGTTATTAAGGGCCTCAGAAATTGAAGGACTCTTCTGTCCTTCACGATAATTCTTCATTTTTACGAAATTACCTTTGTCTCTTATCTCTAATTATTATTCTTCCTTTTCTAGAAAATAATCTATAACTTAGTTTCTTATTTACAGAGTTAAATTACCATTTTATATGTGCCATTAATCATTTGTTTTTTTTTTTTTTTTGTAAGGAAGTGTTTTACAAAAGGTTGTGGAAAATTGTCAAACATTCGTGGATAGACCTTTTATCCACGACGTTGACGGGCGGAGCCATATTTAGTGCTCATCTTCGCAAAAATACACCTAACAACACTTCACTCTTACGCAGCAAATATTTGTACGTCCCAAAACCAGCTGCTCCGAAGGAGGTGAAAATATATGTTTTTTTTTTTTTTTTTTTTTTAGTAACCTGTCCGCCACGCATGTATCTCATTCCTTTACCCTTCAAACAGCTCATTTCTTTTTTAGCGCTAACCAAAACCTACCACTTACTACAGAGCAATCTTAACCAACCCAGCTTAAGCCTATCGCTAGCTATATACATATTTTCTTTTGCGTCGGCCATCCTATCCAGTAGAACATGCACCGCCATCTCTTCAGATTTCCGCCGAACTCCCAGCTCCGATTGGAGGGAGCGCCGAGATCATGAACATTAGCCGCCGCGCCTTGGCGGCGAGAACCGTTAATTGTGCAGCGCGCCAGACGTTTGGGAGCACGTTTGCGCCGTTTGCCGCCGGCGTGGGGCCCGGAGCTAGGGCTCTGCTGCCACGTCTAACGACTGCCGATGCGGGCAAACATGTTTCACCTTCCGCGCCACCACCGAAGCCGTTGGAGATCGTCCACATTCCCTCTTTCGTTCGCTCCTCTTTACTTACCGGCCAGACTTTTATGCGTTTACCCGTAGTGGGCGCAGGTGCCAGCCAGTTCTCTCCAAAGAAAAATAAAATATGCAAATATACAGCGCTACGGTCTTTCAACTAGTCTTTCTTCGAACACAGGAGGCGCAGGACTTTTGTATAAAGTGGAATAACGCTACGTGGCAGCGAGTGTGCTCATTTAAGAGAGGCGAGAACGGTATTTAGCAAGCTCGCGCGAGTCTTAACGGTCAATCAAGCTAGCTGCTCTGTTTAAAACGTGTCTCGGTCGGCCTATATGTTGCCTGCGGAATGTGAAAGAAAGCCTGCTACGCGAACGAAGACACGAAGCGTATTCAGAGCGAGCTGCGAAACGCTCAATCTCTGGTAACTCTATGGCGGGTCGTTTTCTAACGACATCATTTAGCTTCAAGAAAAAATAAAAAGAATCTGCGAATCTATAAACTAAGCGGTAAAAGCAACTGTAGCTCTATGTGAAACTACTTTCACTTCGCTGAGCGTCTTCTCGAAATTAAATTTCGCCACGCGAAACCGCGCTAGAAGTGCAAAGCAAGTTCCTTTGTAGGCGATTTAAGTCAGCTCCGTGGCAGTTTCTGAGCCAGACCATGTAGTTAGCGAATATGAGCACAAAGTCGGTGATTTTCCTTTTTCGTAGCTCCCTATAATAATACGAAGAGAGAGAGAGAGAGAGAGAGAGAGAGAGAGAGAGAGAGAGAGAACCACTCTTTGCAGCCTTATTACAATAGCTGCCGAATAGCATGTCCAAACAACAAATCATAACGGTTCGCGAGTAGAAATAGACCAGGCAGCAGACTGAAGAAAGCTGAGGGGTTAGCAAAAGAAGACGGGAGCGCAGAGTTGCGAATCGGCAACCGGGCCCCAGCGCCAGAGAACAAATAACACAATGTAGCCAAGGTGCGCCCGCCGGTGTGGTTGCAGAGGAGAATGGAATAGAAGGCAAGAAGGCAATCCAGAAACCTCCACTCGCGCTCGTCTCCTCCGCGGAGCACGCAGACACGTGCTGCTCTCGTCTCCTCGAGAGGCCCGTCGAAGCCGTCGTCCATTTCTCACCAGCTCTATTAGGCAGGCACAGAGAGGCACCATCGCTCAGGTCGCGTATACACTGCACGCGAAGCTCGCGCGTTGGAGAAAAGCCAGACCTGTCGGGTGATCCCGCGCCAGCTATAACGGGAGTGAGATGTCGTACAAAAAGGGATAGCTGCAGGGGGAAAAAAAGGAGCGGTGCAGAAGCGTGGCCCATATCGGCGGCGGTGGCTGCAGTAAAGGTTTTGTTATAAATTATGAGCCGGTTTATAGATTCGCTCTCGAGGGCTGCCGTTATTGCATCGATTGACCCCGATAGCGTATCTCTCGTTGCGCAGCGGCGAACATGCGGGATGAATCGTTAATCAAGAGCAAATGGTGGGCTGTTTTTAATCGATTCTTAATCGCGGGCGACGGGCGAAACGATGATCAAATGGGAGAGCATAAATTTTTTTACGCCCCCACTGCCTTGTCCTACCGACCGCGACTTGGTTAGGATAAGTTCAGGTCGCGAGCATTTTCGAGTCGATAAATTTTTTATGCATGCCGTCGGGATCGAAGGATGACAATGGCGGTCGATCATGTCCAGACGACAAGATGGGGAAGCCTCGAATGATTGCACATGGCACTGGTTGAGGCATCCATATGCAGATGAACATGCGAACGAAGCCCCTTCGGCATGAAAACATGAATGCTTATGCACACAGCTATACAATTGGCGATGAAAAGATTGGATGTAATCAAAGCTACAAAATTACAATAAAGAAATCTCTTCACCGGCTGGCAATAACACCACGTCCTGCATATCTATCCCAACTTACACCCCTACTCTTACTACGTTGAAAATAAATACTCGTTTTGAATGCTGGGCTTTCTGAGGTGATCCGTGCTTAAAGTCTTATTCTAATATGCGTGTATTCTGGTCTGTTGTAGTCGATAGCCCGAAATATCTTTATAACAAGCTCGGCCTCCTGACTTTAAACCACCAAAGTCGAACTAAAATATTCTGTAGACGTCCTCGCCGCTCAAGCAATAAAAATGCAACATGGAGCCAATATTCGCAGAACACGCTTGCGTCGTCTGTCGAATTCCCAGGTATTTGTTCGAATATTATAGAAGCATAAGGGTCTTGAATTCCAAGTGCAGCCCTTATTTGTGGATATCAGGTCCAATATGGTAAAGCGAATGCCGGTAGTGCCCTTAGTATGCTCTTATCTGGTCTGATTTGTGCCCTGTTTGGCCAGGTTGGGACATACAGAGGCACGTTTCAATCCATATCTGGTCATACAGTTTAGTCTGGAATACCGAGCATAGATATTGCAAGTTACTAACTGTATCGAGAACATATATTATCTTAGTTCAAATTCAGTGCAAAAAGCGTACGAAAGTTGTGCAGTGCATTGAACTCGAATTTAGCTTGTCCTTCGACTTACCAAACTGCGTGCCGCTCATCAGGAATTGACACCTCTTCGATAACGCCCCTCTTCAATGACAATTCGCATGGCCTTGGGCACCTGCTGGCAGCTTTAGCTCTGTGAAATAGTGTGACCCGGTGAACGTGGGCTGTGCTTCAGGGTATTCGATCTCTTGCACTAATTTTTCACTACACGTCGCTGTCATGTGGTGAAGCTAGCCTAAATAAAGACTTGCGGCGGCACTCGCCCGGAGTGCTAGGTCGCTATCAGTTGTCGAAGAGGTTGCGGAAACCAGGTGCACTTCAATTCAAACGAGCAGCTATTTTATTTATAGGCAAAAACCTATCTAACGATGCGGTGGCGCTGCTATCGCTGAGCTGGGCTGACGGGAGTGGGGAAGGGGGGGGGGGGGGGGGGGGGAGGAATAGGCTTTCCGCCTGTAGGATTACATAGAAACGACAGTTTTCGAAGCAACATTTTGATTTCACATCGCACCTATGATGTCTTCTTTTGGTGAAGAGCAACCATGAATACTCTAAAACAGGTTGTGAAGGTATGAAAAGTCATTTCAAAGGAAGTGTATTTTCAAAACACCGCGAAACACATGGGGCAATCAATTGGGAGCGCGACTCATAGAAACACATGCAAGCAAATATTATTTAAAAAAATATATTTTTGTTTTTGTTTCACAGGCCACCCCGATGGTAAGCCGTCGTTAAAGATTGGTGAGTGCTTTGAAGAAGAGTATCACGAAGTATGCTACGTCATTTTGGAGGCAACGTATCTTTAAAACGCTCCCGCGAATCTATGTTGTGAAGCTAGACGTACTCCCAAATGGTCTGCTGCAGGGTGCCTCTTCGAATCACGCAAGATTCTCGTGCAGTCCAACATGCTTACGCGTACTCTAAATTCCTCTGAAAAAAAAAAAAAAAAAAAAAAAAAAAAAAAAAAAAAACTAAGACAATTAAATTTCGCTTAGGAGCAGACATGATAGCGTGCATACGCTCGTTTCATCTACATTTTTAGCTACGATGGAATACGACGCCCTGACTCCGCATATTTAATACGATTGACTACGGCGCATTGACTCAGCACCTTTCTTTTTGTTATTCTTAAATATTTTTATTTATTAATTATTCAGTTTTAATTATCGGCAATTAATCAATCCATTGTGGCTTCGATACTAACCACTAATCCCTCTTAACACGTCACAAGCATTAACTAACACTTTTCGGTCATCTACAGGCTTCCATTTTTTTCTGCCACGCTTCGAACACTTCCATTAACTCTCGACAGGAGCCGATCCGAAACTTCTTTACGATCGAAAGAGCTGTACACATTTTGCGCAATACTGTCGTTCCGACGATACAAATGTTTACTACGAGGACAGTCAACAGACAGAACGATAAATTATAGACGAACTGCGCACAGCAGCATGCGGCCAGCCCCACGTTTACACGTAAAAGCACCGCTTGCAGATGCCGGAGGTGGAGGCGACCGTGAGTATCGACTGGTTCGTCGTCTGCTGCACTGCACAGTTCTCCTGCTATCCCTTGCCAAGGCGTTTGTGATGTGATTTTTGAATGTAATTCTGTCAAGTTTATATACTTTAAAGAAATAGTATCAGTAAGATAATTTATTAGTATTTACGGAGGAATATAGTGTGCGCGGCAGCATGGAGGATTAGACTAAAACTTTTTGTAGTTAAGGGAATCATCTAGTAGATAATAAGCCTTTTAGGGTATTCAGTTTCAAAAACACATGTTCAGCGAGGCGTTTAGCGAGGCCATCAATATGACGCAGTAGTTTGTCATACTATTCTTCAAGCCACTTGTCGATTTTTAATGACGAGCCGCCACGCCACGTCCATTGGTGCCCTATGAAACTAGAAATTTATTTCGATAATCTTTTTATATGTGTTTTAATGAGTTGCGCTGTCTATTTGCACTCACACGTGTTTCGCGCCCTTAATCTCTGAAATTACGGTTTTTATTTCGCAATATATGGCTGGGAGGTATAGGAATTTTCTTTATAGACGGAAACCATCATAGGCGCACAGTGAAATAAGCAAATGTATTTGCAAATTTCAATGAAGGCATTAAGATACCTTTAACCACCAGTCTGCTGAGGCGTCTGCGAGCGCCTCCTTAGTAATTACGTTTTTGTCCTTAGGCCAACGTCAGATTTGTTACCACTGGAAGCATGCAAAAATACTGGAAGCGCGCACTGCATTATGTGACCCTGCGTTCAACTTGCCCGTTCATATATTTCAGAGCACGCGTCCCCATCAACCTAAGAAGTATTGCTATTTATGCCTGGAGAGTAGTTACGTGCTTTTTCAGCCTGTTCGCCAGGAGGAATCATAATGATTTACCAAGTAGAACGCAGCATCAGTCCAGCACACCTGACTGCTAATGCACGAAGAAAAAATGAAGTGAAGTAGATCTGCCCACAGTTTCACATTACGAACCTTTTAAAGCGCTTACTGCTTTTCCAGAACCACTCCTCTCCGGAGAACGTCAACTTTTTTTCATGATACTTGAGTAAAAGAGTTACTTTAATGAGGGCAAATGCCATCTATGTATTCTTTAATTTTTCCACGTGCACAGCGAACTGAGCTTGCTTAACAAACGTTCGTGCAAGCAGTCGAAGCCTCGCTTTCATTGGTAAAGTTATATTGAGGTACTCGGGAGTGCTCTTTGCGTTCTTGATTTTAGGTGAGTTCCAGAGGCACGTGTATACAAGTTTTCTTCAAGCTTCGAGCAAGATTTCCTTTGGCTCTGTGAGGCTAAATATTGCAAGCTATCATTTGCTTCTTATTTCAAAAAATACATTCAAGTATATGCTTTGTGCTTGATAAGGATTGCTTTTGGCGCGGTATATGTTTTGTCTTTAACAGGATCCGAACGCCCTATAATGTGATCCAGAAAATCATGAAAATAACATGTGATTTCGCTGACACGGGTCAACTGACAACTCTTTTGAAGTTCGAAAAAGTAATAATAGAGGATTACGTGTTGTACCGTGACTCCCCGAGTCCAATGCTGCTTCGACAACGTTGTGCCAAGCGGCTCACTGTAAAAGGTGAAGGGAACTTGCAGCAGCTGCTTCCTTTTCCTTTTCGCCGTGTGATAAGATGCTAGACACGTAGTCTGGACGACCGGGATCTGAAAACGTGCCACTGTGGTCAACATGAGATCACACGCGCACGGATTATCGCATTTAAACTTCTTACGCTCAGAACGCGAAAGTGCGCGGACACTGAACAGTGACAATGCAGGTTAACGGCAAGTGCACTCATGCGATGCACATGGAGAAATGAAATGCTAACCGCAAAGCCGAAGGGATTCACATGTACCGCTCCACCGGCTTCATAGCTTCTTGACCGGAAGAAAGTCGTTGAAATTTATGCCTCTGTCTTTCTCCTGTCTTTCGGGACAATGGACGCAACACATCTTGTCGTCACATTGTGAATGATGCTCAAGAACACGAAAGAGTGGCAAACAGTAGGCGAAAGGGCCTGCCTTTTACTAACACCACGAAAGTTACATTATTGGGGACACTTAAGCTCATTTTGTAAGGGTATGACGCGAGAGCGTAGGCTACCAGCATACATATAAGGTGACGCTTCAACCAAGCCGTATGGACGTGCCTGCGTGTCGTAGGGGTAACGAGAATGCAAATGGTTCTGGCAGGCTGATTCTGATATCACCCTCCCATATGAAAGGAGCGACCCGAGTTGGCAGCTTCTGCCCGTAGCATAGGGGTAACATGAATTCAAATGTAATGGCAGGTTGATATTTGTATGAGGGGACCGTAGCTTGCGTGTGTATGTCTCGCCTTTCTTGTCTTTGTCTTTGTTTGCGCTAAAAAAAAAAAGAAAAGAAAAATACCCTACATCAAGATGAACTACCAACTTGCCCAGCAGGAAGTTTTAATGAAGTTTCAACGTAGCTACGCCTGTTCACAGCATAGCTGCGGCCACCAGATGTCTCGCTTTTGCTGTCGTAGTATTACATTCGCAATAATAAGGCTTACAACTAAACCAAGAATTAAAACTACTAAACAAAGATCATGCATATACAGTCCCTCATTACTTCAGCAAACAAGTAAAGTTTTCTTCTTCACTTCTGAGATGTGGACAAGATACAAAAGAAAACTAAATTCATAGGAAAGACTGCACATCAATTCTGCAGAGCGGGCAGTACGACGATGAGACATGCAGCCAGGTGTGGTTGTCATGTTCGTGACGACATAATATATTACACAAAGCCCGCCTGTAAGGCTGTGGCGAATTTAATTTCGTTTTCTGATAGTGACGTATGTAGGACTGGTGAATTTGTCGAATGACTCAAGTAAAATTAGTTTCCTTATTATAACGTTAAAGGCATCATTCACCAGAAACTCCGGCGTCAGCGTTGTCAGCGTCGTCGTTGTGAGTGAAAAGTCACGAGCATATGCATCTGGTAATCGGAGCTCTTGGATCATACTAGTTGGGAAACGCAGCTTAAAAAAGGGACTGATTTTATAAATTTTGCCTTCAAGTGACCTGTACCTTATTAAGCGTCGGGGTCCATCATCATCATCATTTATTGAACTCTTAAGAATCCTTTCCAGGGTATTACATAAAGGGGGGAGGGGGGGGGCGCGTACCGCCACTATTCGAAGACACCCGAATTTCGACCAATCAAAACCAGCGTTTTTAATACATGGGCCCTATGTGAAGTTTCGCAACTGGCAATATTATATAGCTTCGGAGGTAACTGGAAGCTGATATTTCCACGCACTGATTGGACGTAGAGTTGACTGACGTTACTTTTGGCAGGACCTACTAACACGGGCCTCTCCTTTGATATGAAAGGGTGATATAAGAATTAGCCTGTCAAAGCACTTTAATTCTAAGTCAGACACGTTACTCTTAGGCCACGCATGCACGTTCGAAAGGTTAAAGCGGGGCTTTATACATTGGCTGGTAGTCTATGCTACTGCGTCATATGCTGAAAGTTGAGCTTAAGTGTCCCTCATAATTTTTATTTTTTATGCCTTGTCTGTATTTTACGCATTTTTATCTGACTGAAACTGTCAGAATCAACTTTGTGCGGTACTCAGCGCAACATGTCTGTTGCTTTCAGAGCAATGTATCAACCTTTTTTTATTGTGCCCTTGTTATAATTTTTTGCCCACCTCCATTTCATTCGAATTCAGTTCACCCAATGTAGTTTTCTGTGAGAATCGCCGGATAAAGAAAAATGTGATCCATCTCGATCAGTTTGATCGCATTCAATTAATCTGCGCTTGAATCCTCAATCGAATTTCATTTTGAAAGAGAGATTACTCTCTGCGTTGTTTTTTTTTTTTTTTTTTTACACAGTCTGTTACTTTCGTATGCTCTGACTACGTGTGATCTACTGAATCCCCCCAGAATTATTTTTATATGGCATAAGTTCTTAAATGCTTATTTTAATGACTTTTTCTCTCTAGATAACACGATAAATTACGTTATATATGCCGACGACATCAGTACATTAATTGTTTACAAGAAGTAATGAAAATGACTTTGTTAAAACCGCAAACATATTCTTAGACAAACTCAGTAAATGGTCAAGCGGAAACCGTCTAAAAACAAATTTTTCCAAATCAAAAGCAGTTCTCTTTGAAGCTAAACAAACTAAAGTTCGCATTATTAAGCTGAAATAGAATTTTATTCCTCAGCAAAAGCACTGGGTGTCGTTTTTCATAAAAATATGCTATGTAATTTTCACAGAGACAGCATAACAACTAAACTGTGTAAATCATTAGGTATGCTGAGAAAGTACAGCACTTTTTACCCGTCGACCCTAAACTAATGCTCTATAACACGGTTTATCATCTCATCTGAAATATTATCATTTGGTTTGGGCTAATGGCACCAAGAAATCAATGAATAAGCTAGTTACTTTCAAAAAAGTACAGCTCGAGCAATTTCAAATGCTCTATACAATGCCCACACTTCCGATCTATTTCGTAAATACAAAATTTCTAAACTTCCTACCCTCTATGAGAATCAGTTGTTAGGATTCCTGTAATCGGAAATCCATAAAGATCGAACAACATTACGGGCTGCTGCCAACTTACAGATTAACATGCCATCTCGTTCTACCCGCCATAGTGAACATTGGCACGTTCCACGACAATGTACCAACTATGGTTTTCAGATGCTTCAAAACTGCCTGCCAAGTACACTGAACAGTTATAACCTAACGGACGAGTAGCTGCGTATTCTAACCAAGAAAAAAATATATATTTGAAATTACTAACCAGTACTGCATAATCTGACTGTATTTGTCTTTTTTTTTTGGTTCCCATTTGTCTTAGTATGTATATTTTTGCTAATATGAAATGATTGCTAATTGATATTTTTCCCATTTATTTATATATGTCTACCGAGCCTCCAAACTGTCGTGGTTGCTGCCGTGTTGTCTGGGGAGACGGGGCCAGTCAAACTGCCATTGACGCAGCTTTTATCCCGTCACCCTCTCCACACCTTGTACATTCCCTGTACTTGTTGTGGGAAATAAACATAAACTGAAACTGAAACATTCGAAAATATCGCTTAAGTTTTTAACAGCGCTACTTAAAGATAACTGAATCACGGACAGACCGACCCAGCGAGGTCGTTGCCATGACTAGGGGACCATTGCGGTATCTCTGGCAGTAGTGAACGCGTGCTCTAAATCGATGTTTACGCAAAACGTGCAACAAAGCCATAAAGGAGCCGCACTGTCGGCTAGCTAACTGGTTGGATGCCGCGGCATCCCACACACTTGTCACACAGATCACGCGTCAAACGAAGTGGTCGCGCGCACTCGTCCTGCTGGTTCCGCAGGCAGTCCAGGAGGCACTGCGGTCGAGCCCTCCCCTTCCTCTCTCCTTCTTCCAATCCTCCTTCTGTCGCAAGCTTGCACCCGCAGGCTTTCTCCATCAAGAATGCAGAGGGGCCGCTCTTTCGAAAGCACGCCCTTCGGCTGTCTTTTGGCGTTGTGTTGCGCAGTGCTCAAGAAGCAATGGCTGGCTGTCGCGTTGCCTCCGGGCTTTGCTTGGCTTGCAGCAAGCCGAAGATTTCGAAACCAAGAAGGCCTTCTGAGACAGGAGGCGGAGTGAAAATGGCCAAGAAAAGAGAGGTGAGGGAACAGGAAGAAGCCAAGAGGCGGCAACTGGGTCGGACATCAGTTGTTTGTTACTTTTTCACTTCTTTTCATTTCGTGGATCTCGGACGTCGGCTAGTTTTATAAGTGAAAGCAACGTTATTGCCCAGTCCCCTCTTTTTTACTTTTTTTTTTGCCTGCTAGTGTACCTGTACTGGCACCTATTGTTTTGCACACGAAGCAAATCTTACTTTCCAGAAGTTTTGATAACCCGCGACTGAATTTAGATTATCCGCGTCATTCTTCTCGGCGTTGCCTCCACACTGCTTATGTGCTATGCGCACGCACGAGTGAAATCGTATTCACCCGACTACGGGGAATGGGAGGTTGAGAATGAGTAGGTGTTGGGTGAAATCGTAACCTGAAGGAGCGGGAAACATAAAAAAAAAAAGAAACATATGTTCAACAAATAGCGACCCAAATATTTTACCCACTTCAGCAGCGCCGCGTAAGCGTAAATTGCACCTGCCAGGTACAAAATTCGCTCAGAAGAAACAAAAAATAAAAATAAATGAGCGACCTATTCTCGCATCGAACAGGCAAGTTAGAAGTAACAGATGTCAAAAGGGCAGCGCATTTTACGACCTCCCAAGTGGGAAGTCGTCTTCGTCGGCAGTTTGGGTTTCTTTTTTAAGTATTTATACTAGCAAAAAAAAAAAAAAAAAAAACGACGACATCTCTACGACCGTTCGCAATGCCGTCGCAGCTCTCAAAAAGGTGCTGCCGTCCACGGCTCCCGCGACTGTTTTTGATACGCACATTTGTTACGTTACTTTAGAAGGCGCACACGGGCTGGCGCCTTCGTAGTGCTGCTAAAGGGAGGACGACATAAAGAAGACGGGGCAGGGAAGAAAGAAGGGAAAAGATTGGGGACAGAAGGTTCGGCGTGGAGCAGTCCCGGCGACGGCCTTAACCTTATTTATACGTTCCCCGGGAACCAAGCCGGCCGTCGTTTGTAAGTACATTAGGGGGACGGGATAATAAACGAGCGGAGACGGTGGCCGATGGACGAGGCGGCGCCGTGGCTCTCCAGCGCCATTTCCCATCACTCTCTCCATCTGCCTTCTCCTTTTTTTTTTTTTTTTTTCATGGGTTCGATAGCGCCACATGAGCAGGTAAGAAGTTCGCCTTAAAGTTAAGTCACACTACTACAAGGAAGAGCTTTACGGACGAACAACAGTAAACAGATAAACGAAACGCAGCGTGCTGTTCTTTTTTTCCTCTTCTTCTTCTTCCGTTAACGAGCGGCGCGATAAATAGGCTGTCTGAAAGGAGTGAGCCAGACCGAATAAAATAATGATGGGAAAAGGAGGCGGAGCATCGTTTGTCTTTATTCCGCAACATTTTTTTTTTTTATTTTGCGTAGAATGCGAACACAGGAGTTATGCGCGAGAAAATCATGCCATGCTGCCGTCGTGTTCGTCGTTCTAGGAACTACGTACACCTAAAGAGCTGACATGTTAGCTGCTAAGTGAGATATTATGTTTAGGAGTTAGTTAATTTTCGCAGCTTTTACAAGAATACGGACCTATAACAGAGTTGAGGTAACCACGCGCAGCGACCTTAACAGAGATGGGAAGCCTTTCAAAATACAGGACTACTTTATTCTCATTCCAGGTACTCAAGGGGTGAAATAAGGAAACTGCATTTCTGCCAAGTACTCATCCCGAAAGTTCTCACGTGGTCGAAATTACTCCGAAGCCCCCCATACAATGCTACACCTCTTTTTCTCTTAACTCTTTCACTTCGTTTTTTTTTTCCTTTCCCTTACGGCGGATTTGTGGTTATGGAGACAGCAGATGAATGTGGAGCGGTAAGGTTTTTGTCACCGGAGACACTCGCAGATTGCCTACTACGGAAGGAGTAGGTTATGACGAGTGTGGAGAAATGTGCAAACAGACGGTGGTTGCCACGGAAAGAACCTAGAGGGTGGCTAAAATGGAAGAAAAAGGTATATCAGAGAAGGAGCATACTGGTGATACGTTATCCAGCCTTTCTAAACAGGCGTAGTAGTTAACTGTCAGTGCTCTAAATGATCTTTCGCAAGCAGTTCACGTCAGAGCATCACTGCATTCCTAGGCAAGTCCACATTCACATCCGTTGCGTGACTTAGCGAGAAAACAAAACGAACATGCTTGTGAAAACTTGTTTGCTGCCACATCACGGCTAACGTTAAAACACTTGGAACCGTCCCAATGTTTTTTCATCACTAAAATTATTTTAAACTTTTACTAAACTTTTTGAGCGGATTCTTCATAGTGTTGCATTCTATACATTATGCCTGTCTTATTATAAACGGAATATGCTATAAAATTATATAATCTGTCTTCCTTTTTCTGTCCAGATTGAACTGTATAGGAAGAGTTCTTTCGTACAAGTTGCGAAACGACAGAAACAGAGAAACAGGACAAGAACAAGTGCATGCTTTGTTTACCGCAGTCGTGTTTATTTCGCGGTTGCCTACAACTTTTGTGAAATGCTACGCTGCTACATTTCAAATGTATATAAACCTATTTTGCCGAAGATCGAGTTGGCGTCCCCCGGATGGCTGAGAGAGAACGTCTGTGTGCAGTGCGCTACCGTGTTCGTGGCGCTCATAGAGTTGGCCATGGATTGAAGTCCTTTTTTGCCAAAGCTCATGGCTTCCGCATCGGAATGATCGGTTGCTTTCTTGCAATGGCAGCGGGGGCAAAGAAATCGGCAATCTTTCCTGCGTCCCATTCCTGGCTATATGGGGAGAGAAGGTTATTCGCCAATGCTTCAACCTTTCATCGTGGTGCGCAGCTGTCGAAACAGAGCAAAAGCTGCACCCTGGCTTTAGAAGCGGCGAACACGCATTTCTCTGGAATATCGGTCCACACGGCTGTCTCCAACGGTGAGGTTCCTTCTTGTTCCATTTTGGTATGGCACATGACATTTGAATAACTGAAAAATTTCATTCCAAAACTACATTTGGGCTATTTGAGGCACGCAGCAGGGGCATAATCCGAAATTTTTCCCCTTACCATCAACAGCTTTGCACCTCCCTTCAAGATTCTTAGCTAGGAGGTGTTCTTACGCGTTTCATCCATCGCAGTGCGGTAGCCACGGCTAAAAACAAAAAAAAAAAAAAAAAAAAAAAAAAGAAAAGAAGTGCGAATTCATGGTCACCGTGGCAACCCTATAGCTACTGTGCTACCATCACAAGTCTGAAGTGCTCCAAGTTCAGCGCACTCTGTATCAGTATCTCATCAGTGCACATAATAACTCCTTTTTCTCCCCTAAAACGGGCCAGCAAACAAGATGCTGAGATCTAGTGTACTTTCTGTTATTCTCCCCTCTCCCACGCAACCAATGTAAACAAAGCTGGACTGCAGCGCTTCGTGCAAGCTGCGGCATAGAGACAGTGGCAACAGCAGCTTGAAAATATGTGTATGCGACTATTCGGGTATGATCACTGAGTGGCCAGAGAACTCAGATCGAAAGGGTGGAGAGTAACAATACCACCAACACCACCGCAATCGTTTGCAGCGCTCTGCGGTGCCCTGTCCTCATTTTTTTTTTTTTTTTATACCGCGGACGGAAATCGGCTCCATGGAGCAGGCAGCTTTCGGATCTAGCCACCCTGACAAGTGAATCCTGGCTCTTGAGCAGGCCCATATTTCACGCACCCCTTGCTCCGCCGCCACCGCCAGCTTCGGTCGATCCTCCGCGCTTTCTTAGGAGTTTTTTTCTTCTTTTGTTTCGCTCCTGTTGTTCGGCGCGTCGTCCGTAATATAAACGCCATTTCTTCTTCCATGGCCACCGGCTCACGCAGCGTCCGCCACCTCCGCCTAGCAGCCGGTGCGTCCGGCCGCCTTGCTTCTCTTTTCAATACAACTTCACAGCTATTTTTCATTTGTGCTTTTGTTGTTACTGTTGCTTTGATAGGCCTCCTCTCGAAGCCATTGTTTCCGAGCTGGCCTCGCGTCCTTGGGAAATATTCACACTATTTTTAGGACACTTTTCGCTTGAAAGCCTTCGCTTGGTGTTTTTATTGTGCTGAGAGCAAAGCGCGGTTCGCAGATCCCGCTTCCACGCACACACACACAAAAAATAAAAATCTGATTTTCAGTCTGAACATCCCCCCTCCCTGAATCACCTTCTTCCTCGTCCTTGTGAAACGCTTGGCCCTGCATCGTCACGAAAGAAATACGACACGTCGAGGGCGCCAGGTTGGCTCTAGCTATCTGAGCCAGGCTGTGCAGTGGCACGGACGTTGCGAAGAACAACCAGCTGCGCAAGAAAAGGGTTCTCGAGGGGTCGTCAAAAGCCGAGAGGTCGGGCACTGAGATAAGCGTTGCCAGAGGGCGACACCTGCCTACGTGGCATAGAAGGGAGAAAAGAAAGCTACAACAAAGATGCCCTCTCGGATGGCGGCCAGTATAAAAGGTTATACGATGTGATAAATCCACCGGCTATGCAAACTGGGATAAAGTGGAGCCTCCCCGCCTTTGCGAGTTTGTGTTATACGCCTTACCCTGCTTGAGCCTGCTTGCCGAGTTTTTGCGAAATGCCTCCGGGACTAGACGTCGGTGCATTGTTTTTTTTTTTTTTTTTTTTTTTTTTTTTTGCCCGTGAGGCGGGATACCGTGCATGCACATATATGGGCGTCTTGCCTGTCACGTTAAGTTTTGCTTCCGAGTTCCGTGTCACGTACCGTTGGGAGGAGCGAAGCCTCGAAATGCAAAGCTCTTACGCGATGAAAAAGGCAGCAGTAGATGAAACGAGAAGTAGAAGTGGAAACGCGGTGTTCAGAAATAAGCCAGATGAAAAATTTAGTCTCTAGCTATGTATGAACACTGTCTTTATTTTTTTTTCCTTTCCCAAAAACGCAACATTCATAGCATCGCCAGCCGCAAAGTTCACTCAAAAACAGCAGAGCGCCGAAAAAATTTATGAAAATAGAAACAGCTGGTGATTGCCGGAATAATTTCTTTCAGGTACCTTCGCAAATAAAATAACGCTTGCAGGTGTGAGTAAAGGTACGAACTCTGAATGGGAAAGATAGATCGAAGTGTATAACAGGAAGTGATTCGTCGATCCTGAAAGGAAAGAAGTGCGACTTTATTATGGAATGAAAAGGTGGGGTAGGGAATGTGGTAAGTACGTGCCTCCGAGACCATGAAGATTCCGGGCAACACAGACCTACGCCACTATTCGGGATTGAATGTTCGGACCGTTGCTGGCCTTTACTTCATTCCGCGTGTCAAGGGACGAATTAGGCGTGAGTTTTGGGGAAGGTAGATAGACCAAATAATCCCAAACGATACGGTTTAATGGTGCTATTTCACGGCAGAAGCGACAGGTCGGGCTAATTTTTTAATTAAGGAATTTCGAAACAATGCATGGGTTAGAGAATGCATCGGTTTGAAGTTTTCTCCACACCACCTGTTGCTCCCTGGATAGGGAGCTGTGTGGTGGTAGATATGTTCTTCTAATGAGTCTGCATATAGTGTGTGGTGGTAGATATGTTCTTCTAATGAGTCTGCATATAGTGTGTGGTGTAATCGTGGTATGAGATGAGGGGCTCCCCGAAGCGCTCCAGGTCCAAGGCGATGACCACAGTGTATATGGGGTCGGCTTCTTTGCCTGGGTTCCCCGCGTGCGCTGGCTCCCGAACTATGTTGATTTCTCTTAATTGCTCAGTTGGGTCAAAGTTGAGGAGGACTTCTCGGACGATGTTGGCGATTGTTCCTTTGATATAGTTATATACTGCATGCTTATAGTTGCTCACAATGCTGCATTGACCACGAAATAATGACGTACTCTGAAGAAGAGTGTCCTTCACTATAGCCTTTTCTCATCCAGTTGAAAAACAAATAAAGTTATTGAAATGTTACCGAATGACTTTGCTCCGCATTTCTCTTTTGAGCTGCTAAATCAAGTAGGCTGCAGATTATGTAGCAGATATTACATGCCATTTTATATTGAAAGTGACCAAATACATTTATTGTCTGTTTGTTTGTTTAACGTCCAAATTTTAACGGCTTTGTTTAACGGCTTGGGAAATTTTAACCGTCTGGGGTTCCTTATAGTGCAATGATATCACAGAGCACACGGGCGCCGTACTTTTTGCCTCCACGAAAATCGGCCGCTGTGGCCGGGACTCGATCCCTCAAACTTGGGCACAGGAATAAAGCGTACTAACCACTGTACCATTACGAAGGGTCCCAAATACATTCATGTTGTCTCTCCATTTTGGTTGAATAAAAACTCGTCTAAGTTATATTATTTCTTTAAAAACTTGCGCGCTTTTTCCTGAGTATTTTTTAACATCCTTTCGTTTTACAATACTTCATAAAACAATAAGAAATCCTCAAGGTCGCTCTGCGGAATAAACTCCCTATCTACTCATATACCTTTCATAGATTTTGTTCTAAAACATAAGAAAGCAGTAAAATATGACATATATAAATGAGAAATTATCAAAATATGTCATACAATGCTAAAAAAAAAGAAAAAACATCTGCTTAGGAAATCCGCTACGTCACATGTTACTAATCGAGGCAGGTGATTATTTGGCGGTTGTAGCTAAAAGATATACTTACCTCAATCAGACCACCACGTTGAAACATCCAGTTACCACTTAGCTAGTCTTTGACATCAGCTGACTTAAGTCACTACCAACCAAGCGCAGTCATACGCTGATCAACTAATTATTCGTAACATAAAAAACCGGCCTGCTAACATTTTTTTATTTTATTTTTTTTTTGCTAACGATCACAAACTGGCGTGAAGCAATTTTTTTTTTAACCATCGATTTTGATTTATACGGTCTCTTGGTTTAGTCTCTCTTTCTCTCTCTCTTTTTTCTTTTTTCAGCAACATATCCAACTAAGGGAAAGAACATTCTGGCCGTGGCCTTTCCCTCCTTAGCCTCACAGATGCCAGAAAGGGCGAAAAAAAAATGAAAGCCGGTATATGTTTTGCAGCTTTTATCAGAGATGACTCACGGGGCTCTTCAAGTTAGTAAATGAGCCAATTATGTCTAAGAAAGCTAAAAAAAATAATTATAAATAAAAACAAGAAATACATGTCTCGTGCCGATTCAGCGAAAATGGGTCTCGAAACCTCCTGGTAGCAAAACGTGCCAGAAAACCTGAGCATAACGACAATCCAACTCTGGCGCTAATGGCAAATTGATCGATGTATGAGATGACCGCCTTAGTCGGCCAGCCGCCCTTCAGTCGCGGCTGCCGTTTTGCCCTTTTCTGGCGCACTCTGAGAGCGCAGGATCTCCGATCGAGCCGATGTTCGCTAAACGCGGTGATATTTTCTCTGCTTACTCACTCTTTCGTTTCGTGTGCGGTTTTCCTTATTACTTACTCTCTGGTTTCGTGTAGCTTGTGACTTTGCCTGGTCCTTGGCGACCGCTGAAGTGCTTGAGACGGGCCTGGCCATTAATCCTTTGGCCTGAGCGCCTTTACCCTCGGTTAGTCAGCTAGCACTCCCTTTCCGTTTCTTTCCGCTTACTGCTGCGTATTCCCCAGCAGGACTCCCATTGCAACCTTTTAAGATCGTTGGTTTTTCTGTTATTTTTTCCTAAGAGCATGATTTGGCTGTCTTTATGTACAATCTTGTACAAGTATACGAGCAAAATATTATTACGTTATCCTTACGACGCATGGAGCTGCTGCAACTTGGTAGGCCTCGTTTGTTTCTTTACATTTTTCTGTGTCTCATGCCTATGTATGGAAAGTAGCGAATATGATAGAGTCTTGCAGCACCTTGCAAAACCATGATGATAAAGAAAGGCTATCCCAACTACAGCCTACTATTGAGAATCTCGCAGATGCGTAAGCTCTCCATACTGTTGCCTCACATTAGTGCCCTGTTAGACAAGAGATATCGCGCCTTCACTGAACTGTGCTGCATTAATAGACACACTTTCACAGTGATGAACCAATTGCCTCTAATGATGTCTTTTTTTATTTTGTAGCATTACTGTTATCAATCCTCAGATAAGCCTGCTAGTGACAGCCGAGTCCCATACAGCACCTCTAGCGAAAGTAGGGCATGGAAAAGAGCTGAAATATTCCACCAGAAGCGAAACGCGTGACCACTAGGTTCTCGCATGACTTGCAGCTTGCCCAGCGTCGTCGGTGTAATAGGAGTGTTGAAAACCCGCTATAAAGCTTCGCTACACAATCTGGTGGTAAAGATGAAGGATCCGCCACCAGTCTTCTCATTCGAGCTCATTCGGTATCCAAGTCTACACGCGAGCATGAGGCCGAGTGATTCCCAGCTAACGTGAACATGAGGTCAAGGGGGTTAGAGGCTTTTAGTATAAGGCTCACCGTATAGATTCACAAAGCTTACAAAAATTTCCCTCCGCTATTGTCCCCTCTGCTCGTTTGAATAGCTTACTCTTTTCGATGAAATGATTACTCAATGGTAAAGGCCTTGATGCGCAGCAAACTTTTCAGTCGCTAGCAGCAATAATAATAAAGAAAGCTTTTACAGGTGCTGCTATTTCTGCTAGCGCCCGCTGCTTTATTTGACCCACAGAGCGGCATGCAGAGGAGAACGCTGTTTCATGCGAAGATTTTTATTTAAAAATAATTAATCAATTATATTAGGCATTAATGCTACATGGCCAAACATTGTAATGAATAATGGAGTGAAATTTTCAAGTTATAGGAATGAGAGAGGAATAAACTAGAAAAAGAAAGAAAAAAAAAACAAGGAAAAAGAAAGGAAAAGAAAGTGGCAATCTGGATTGATTTGGTTGGTTTGCAGAGTTTAGCGTCCGAGCATTGCAGCCCATGGTAACAACGCGTTTTTAGCCTAGAAAATCTTATTCCTTTTGCAAGGCTGAAAGGAATATTCCTATGAAAGGCTGAAGCAATGCCACTATAAGAAGCTCGCACATTCTGAGCTCTTCCATTCCATCAAAAAGCATTTCTTTTAGAAAAGCTAAAGGGAAATACTCTGAAATGCAAAAGATAAAAAAGGAGCACTGTGGGCACACCGCTTTCCCAATTGTCCCCGTGGAAATAAAAAAGGAAGAAATCTTTTACAACAATGCTAGCACAAAACAACGTGCAGCTTTCACAAGATGGGTCTCACATGCCTTTTTTCCAGGCGTCCGAGCCTCCCTTAACGACCGTTCCTTCGATCCTTCCTCCTCCTCCTCCCCGAACCGGAATTCCTTTCTTGGTTGCTCTTCACTTTGAGCATGTCGTCCTGCCAAGTTCTACGCCAGTCATAGGCCTAAAACCCGTAATCTTTGACATTTCGCAAAGCCCGCCAGGAACGATGGTGCGCGCATCTAAATTCACGATCGAGAGCGGCACGGAACAGTTAGAAATGGCGCTCCGAACGCGTCGCAAACCTTCTCTGCCGTCCGCTTTCTTTTCCTGTCAAAGCAGCTATTTCGGCCTACTTTTTCGTAATCGCGCGATGCTCTGGTCAGAATACCGTTCATAACAGGCTTATAATAGTGAGGTGGAAAACGATATAGTGAAATCCAATTTTATAAACTTTTTCAAAAAGGCTACATTTCCTTTTACATTCTTGCGCATTCTATATTTGGAAGCAAGAACAAGAAAAGAGCTGCAATGACCCCTCGAAGGAAGCCCTCCTGCCAACGGATTCGACCAATTTTTGTGACGTTGGGGTTAGAACGTTAAACCATGGATTCGAAATCGGTTACACATGATTTCGTATGAAAACTATGACTCAATCCTTCTTTTTGGAACATTAAGGGTTTTAGCTTCCCACTTAGCCTCCACCTGCTAGTCAAATTACAGGCTTGTTTGCGATAGGGATTCGAACCAGCGACATATGCACCTCAAATTGTATGCCGTTAGTTGCAAGTGTAGGTGCCTATCACAATAGCGCTATCACGTCTATTGTTCAGGCGAAGCTACAGCGCCCCCTATTTCTTCCTAAACATATTGCACACCGATTTCCAGTTCATTCAGAAGTATTTACAAACAATCCTTGGGTCAACAGATGAAATAAACCAAATCTACTTGATATTCTTTCATCTTCTTTCTTTCAAGTCAATGACATCAATAAAATCAACAAATGAATCAATATAAGTGCACATTGCCACGTCTTCTGGCAGCTGATTCCAATAGGAAATGGCAGCTAAAGAGAGGGAATGCTTTTATACATTTACACGGCTGATTGGTCGAAAAGCCATTTTACTATCGTTATTATTTATTTATTTTTACCCTCAAGGCCGGAGACATTGAAGAGGGGAGTGGATACAAACAGGGAGCTTATTTACAGCGTGTTTATATTGCTACTCATACAATTCTAGCTAAAGCAGTACAAAAGACTTGATGATCGGTGATGGAGGCAGCAGGCTCGGGAAGGTGATTCCAGTCCTTTACTGTTCGTAGAATGAAAGAGTATGCTGCGTATTTTGTTTCTTGGTTCTAGATGAGTGCATTAAAGGATAATGAAAACGCTGTGAGTTTAATATTTTAAACTGGCCGTGAGACAAGTGGTATAACAATGTTAATATCGAACTGATTTCGTGCTGTGTGAGAGTGTTTGTTGACTTGCTCGAATTATTATATAGGTAGTGCTGGTTTGTCGCCAATAATTTGAATAAACAAAACCAGAGTGCCTTTTTTATTCGTTCTATTTTGTTAATTAGTAATTTTTGATAGAGGCTCAAGACAATGTCTTCATATTCCTGCGTATGTCTGATAAGTGTTTTAAAAACACTGAGTTTAACATACACCGGTACGTTACATGGTTTTATCCTTGGGTAAATCAGTTTGCTTTCAGCTTTAGAACAAATTAATTATATGTGTGGTTCTTAATGACGATTAGGTGCTAGAGGTAGTCCGAGATGTTTCACCTGATCGCATTTTTTTACCTCTGCCTCACCCACAGTGTGCGTAAGATTTAGCGGCTGCTTGTCATTAGTGACTGTGAAGTTTTTGACTCTACTAGCATTTTATTGCATTACTTCAATCCTAAACCTTGCATTGGTTGAATCTAGAGAACCGTTAAGGAGACTGTAGACTTGCAATCTTTGCACGGCTTTACAAACGACACAATCCGAAGTAAAAAAGGGAAGTTGACGGGACTCAGAAATGAATATTTTCTGTGTAAATCAGAAACAGAAGAGACTCAAGAACTGGTCCCTGGGGCATACTCAAATAAACAAATAGATTCTGAAAAACACAGTCTCCCATTTTATGATGCTGTTTTCTATTCTGTATCAAACAGGAAATCCATGGCACTATTTTAGCGCCTGTACCAAATGTTAAAGGTTTTGTTATAAGTTTATTCTGGGGAACAGCATACTTTAGGAAAGTCTCACCAGTCACCTTCCTCTTTGCCGATCTAGTTGCTTTCATTATTTGTATTAACAGGCGATAAGTAATCTTGGAAAATTGCGTTACAGTCAAAAGTCTAATTCCGGAACCTTGTTGATTTTCATAATTAATAAGGGTACTATTTTAAAACAATTTGAGAATTGTTTTAAATATAATTTGTTCTGTCCCTTTGAAGCTTTTTGGTTGTTAACAATATTGGTTACGATATTGGTAAAAGAATCACGGACCGTGGGCCCGAGCTCGCAGGTTGTGTGAGGCCTCTTGTCGTGAGAAGGCGGCAACTCTTCAACGCAGCTTGGATTTAGAACCCCATTTTTGTATAGAAAATATTTTGCCGCAGTGCCAGTCATCTGGTATTATGAAAGTTTGAAAAGGCCCCGTGCAAATTATATTGCCGCATAGAAGACGACGCAAAAGATGACGACTGGGAACAAAAGCGCGAGCCTGGAAGAAGAAAGAGGAAGCTTGAGCGCAAGACTCGTTCCAGTCGACTATTAAAACTGTCTTATCTTTAGGCCTTCTTTGGCGTTCTATCGAGACGTGACAATATAAAGGTACTATTTAGACACCCAATCAGCGTACTGGAATAAAAATGTGTTCGAAGCAGAATCGGGAACAAGTTATTATTTTGCATCAATCTCCTTTTGAAAGAGAGAGGATTCTGCCTTCACTAATGGTTAGTTAAATCATAGGCTGTTCGATTGCGTAAGCGGATAGTAAGACGTGTGAGGCTGTTCTAGTAAAAGCGGACTGAGAAAAAGTTCAATTTATTTGTAGTGGCAGCAGACTCGCTGCGAGTTTTAACGAAAGCTGTAATCGAGGAAACGCTTGATTGTTTTTCCGATAAGTATAGCGCCAGAACTTATGAGTGCTGTGGGCCATGAAAGGAGGAAGCGTAACCACACAGATGCAGGGCCTTGATTATAGAATCATGCTCTGTAAACTAAGACCTTCCTAAGTAATTCTTTTTTTTTTTTCTATTGCCTCTGTTTTATTTTCCTTTTAGGTTGGATTATTTGACGCGCAATCCACAGGTACTCCCTGTATATGCTCTTTTTATTGAGAAAGCAATGCTACGCCAGGTCTAACTGCTCGTCGCGTGGTTCGTGGCCCGTGGACCCCCCTGCTCCATCAGCCTGCCATGACATTTGAATTCACGTTACCCCTATGCCACGGGTAGGAGCTGCCAACTCGGGTCGCTCCTTTCATATGGGAGAGTGATATCAGAATCACTCTATCAGAACCGTTAGCATTCTCGTTACCCCTACGACACGCAGGCACGTCCATACGGCTCTGTTGAAGCGTGACTTTATATTTGGGCTGGTAGCTTACGCTCTCGCGTCATACCCTTAAAGGATGAGCTTAAGTGTCCAAAATAATGTAGCACCTTACACTGATAGGGCCTGATAGGGGAATAATGTAGCAGGCAAAAGAAGATTCCGCCGTTGCTTCCGCAATTAAACTAGGGTTAACACGAGCTCGACCACAACTAATTTTTTTGACTAAAACAAAGCTATATTTACAAGCATGTATGCAGTTTCTTTGAACCACGACTATGATTTGCGCACATCCTTCAAAACAGTGAATTCAGCAAATACAGACTCAACTGCATTGAAAATTGTTAAGTCGTTAGTGCCCTAATATTCCCCAGCAAAGATTGGCAGCTTTTTTTCTTGCTCTTACATGTGGCAAATGCGGGGTGCGATATCACTAGAAATCTGCGGTCAGATCTTGATGCCTACTGATAAAAACTGTAAGTGTATTGCTTAAAAAGATTAAATCCAGAAGTGTGGAAGAAGACAAGAGAAATCTGGTTCTAGTAACCAGCTGATATAAGGAAAGACTAAACGCCGTGATTAAAAGTGCTTGTGCGCTTTGTGCATCTTTCCTATCACGTGAAAAATCCGTTCAGTTTATTCCCGGCAAATTTAAGCACTCGATAAGATAATCTGAGGTCTTGAATTATTGTGTTCGAGCAAAAATTCATGCATTTAAAAAAAAAAACCATCTAGAGGAACGTTTGGAGTCGTATGCACGCTTCCTGGTGGGATATATATATATATATATTTCCTCGGAAAAGAACAGCAGTTTACATTAGGTAGCGAAATACTGGAAGTAGTAGGCGAATATGTCTACTTAGGACAGGTAGTAACCGCTGATCCGGACCATGAAAAGGAAATAACAAGAAGAATAAGATTGGGATGGAGTGCATTTGGCAAGCACTCGCAGATTATGACTAGCAGCTTACCGGTATCGCTCAAGAGGAAAGTATACAACAGTTGCATCTTGCCTGTACTCACCTATGGGGCTGAAACGTGGAGGCTAACCAAGAGAGTTCTACTTAAGTTGAGGACAACCCAGAGGGCTATGGAACGAAAAATGGTAGGGGTAACATTAAGAGATAGAAAGCGTGCAGTGTGGGTCAGAGAAATAAGTCAAGTTACCGACATTCTAGTGGAAATTAAGAAGAAGAAATGGACATGGGCAGGACATGTAGTGCGAAGAGAGGATAACCGATGGTCGCTGAGGATAACAAACTGGATTCCAGGGGAAGGAAAGCGTAGCAGGGGGCGGCAGAAAGTTAGGTGGGCGGATGAGATTAAGAAGGTCGCAGGGGTCAAGTGGATGCAGCTAGCACAGAACCGGGTTAAGTGGAGAAATATGGGAGAGGCCTTCGCCTTGCAGTGGGTATAATCAGGCTGATGATGATATATATATATATATATATATATATATATATATATATATATATATATATATATATATATATATATATATATATATATATATATATATATATATATATATATATATATATATATATATATATATATATATATATATATATATATATATATATTATGGAATGGTTTATTTTGCGCCGCACGCTTACGCGACCAATCATTCTCTTAAGGGCTGTAAATATGGGGTTGATTTTCATATCTATAGCATAGCTGCACAACCCCTTCGCGATCCTCTTATCTTTAGATCGAACTTTATACGATGTTAGGAAAACTTCGGAATCGTGTATCTCTGCAGGAAAGCATGTTTTGGTTATAATTAGAATGTGAGTGTATATAGAGCGCCAGAATGGGCTGCTCAAGTGGACCTAATTTATGTTCCATTCTAGCATTAGGAGACACAATGTTCAGGGCTTAGTTTTTCTTTGGTCATCTATTATTTTTGTTCGAGCTGACGGCTGGAGCTGATAGAGAGTGAGTGTGCTCTATATATTCCGCTGCTCTTGTTATATCGACCCTCGTGCTTTTTGCTTCGTCTCGAACGAAACCCTTGCCACTGACTTTTAATTAATGAAAGGAAAGCGATACTTTCGCTCCATTCGCTATTTCGTGTTCAGCTGAGCGCCATGCTTAGTGCGCACGTCCCGTATCATTTTTTTTTTTTTAAAGAAAAACTTTCAGATGTGGAAATGCTAGAGCATTTTAGCTTAAAATAGCATGCCGCGATGCGTGTTTTCTTGGTGGCCTCGACAGCCACACAATGGCTGGACGTAGCGTTTTGCCCTTATGCTTACCGCTTCTGTGATTTCTGTCTACCGAGTTCGCTTCCATGTCGAGGTTGTCTGAAGATGTTTTGCTTGTTATTTTCCTTCAGCTATTTAGCAGTTTCTTCCAGTTCTTCGGCCACACAGTTAATAACTTCAGCGTTTTGCTACCTTCTTCTCTATAAGTCATCCAGCTGATCTCAATATTTTTTGCTTAACATTTTTCGTCGGCTATTTACCGCTTTCTTCCAGTTCCTCGGCCACATCGTTAATAACTATACTATTTTGCCAATCTCGATTTTATACGTCAACTATGTTGACTGTTATGACCTCAATGAACATTACAGTGCTTTATTTATTAATCTTTAATTTTCGGCTAGTCCTTCTTCACACGTCTTAAGGCGATCCAATTCCTTTTATTTGGTTTCAGTTTTCAACTTCACGCTGTTCACCTACGTGTTTTAGTTCTTGACTATACTTCCTTAAGTTTTTCTGTTTTTGCTAGTTCTTTTAGGGAAATATTCAGTAGTTTATTGCTAGACTGATCTTCAGAATGTGAGTTGGAGCCAGGCCCTGGATTCAGTTCAATGTCACCGGCTGTCAAAAGTAAAAGCCAAATGGCCCGGTATCAAAAACAAAGCACGTTTACAAGAAAATGTGGATTTGAGAGTACTATTAGAGTAACCTAGGATACAAAGTATTTGTCATCAAGCTCTACGACAAAGCAGAAAGTTTGGAATATCTGTTTGTGATCGGTGCCACCAAGTCCATTGAAGAATGCGGCTGAGGGACTGCTGCGTATTTCCCGGAGTAGGCAGACTTTCGTTGACGGCGCAGCAGTACGTATCAACGATTCTCCAATCTTGATTCGATATAGCGCAGATTACACGCATTTCCCCCTGGGAAAACACATTCTTTGCCGCCATCGTTGACAAACTGCCTTTCAACAGAGCAAGTTTGTCAGTGCTGGCGATGAGGCCAGTCGGACACAGAGAAAAACTGCGTTACAAAGAACAATGGTTGGAATATTCTCTAAGGTCGGTGCTATTAACTCCAGGTGCAAGGGATTAACCGCAACGTCACGAGAACCAAGCAAAGTCATTTGCTGGAGGGCCTTGTTTCAAAGTCATTTGCCGCTTGATTCTTGCTTTGTAACCCACCGTTGTCATTCACTTCTCGCTTTTTAGAGGTATTTTTACGGGTTCTGACTGCGCATTAGTCCTTAATATGTAACATCTTTAACCATATTGTAGTTTTCATATCAGCTGCTATGTTTGAGCATATCCTCTTCATTCTAATAATTTGAACTCGTAAGCCTCGTCGGCTGTCGGTCTGCTGATGTACACAAGCAAGAATTTAACTACAAGGCAACTTGATATATCGAAGTATAAGGATTCCATTTTGTCTGAAGCTCTTGAGTTGAGTTCAAGGCATAAAGAACTTATCTGTATGGAGAATAAAATGTATACCGAACACTTTTCAGGTTTTTATATGAACCGAGTTTGTTCCGAACAGACATACTGCATGTTGCAAACATCGGCACATTCACCGAGGAGTTCACATAATAAGAACATACTCCGACAATTCGGTAAGAGAAATGTCACAATATCTCTAACCTATTCTGAATGCGAATGCGTCAAACCTTGCTTTGAGTGGCGTACAAGCAAGAATACGTAGTTCATTTTACGAAGTAGACGTTAATTAGAGATATCGATCCAAAATAGCCACGCTTTGAGCTCAAATAGTCGAGTGCTAGTGACAATTGCAAAAGCTCAGCGCTAACAAGGCGCCGGACTGCGTAATGCTTGTTTACACAGCGAACAGAGCCCTATAAGCTCACTCTCGATTATTCATGGCTCGTTCGCATCCGGAAATCTTCTCCTTTGTGTCGACAGATTGATTTCTAAACACTTCGACTATCCTGACCGCATGCGCGCTGATTATCGTTGTTTGCTCACGCCCTGTGCACTGAAAAGAACTCGTGCAGCTTCATCTCGCCATTGTGACGAAGTCCATCCGCATTGGGAATGCCCACGGCGTATGTCAACGGTCGCCATGACTTCATTCCCAAACCATGCAAATAGTTCCAGATTTAACAACCGTTAGCTCAGGTTACGGTAAGTTTGAACAATGAGATTGAGGCAGTTGGGTTAGGCAAACCTGATCGTTGCGACCGAACAAAGGCTTCCAAAGACGGTGTTGCAATATTTACGGTCTATGGCACAGGGCCATACATTTCAAAATCTAACGATCCCGTCATACTGGGAGGAAAAAAAAATATTATTGTGTAAGCAATACTACGCCAGGTTTCAGCCCATCGCGTAAACCGGGCCGGTAGCCACGTTTGACCTTTAGAGCGACCGCAGATGGGGCCCCTCTTCAAGCCGTCGGGTAAACTTGGTCGGTAGCCACGCCGCGCAGAAGAAGAAGAGGAAGAAGAAGTAGAGGTAGAAAAAGAAGAAGAAGTAGAGGTAGAAGAAGAAGTAGAAGAAGTAGAGGTAAAAGAAGAAGTAGAAGAAGAAGAAGAAGAAGAAGAAGAAGAAGAAGAAGAAGAAGAAGAAGAAGAAGAAGAAGAAGAAGAAGAAGAAGAAGAAGAAGAAGAAGAAGAAGAAGAAGAAGAAGAAGAAGAAGAAGAAGAAGAAGAAGAAGAAGAAGAAGCTACGTCGGCCTTGTTTACGCAACCTACCGGGTTTACCTAAAGCTAAACACTAGCTAAATGTTTTTAAATTAACATCAAATGCGTTGCATTTTCAAAAGCCGCGTTAAAAATCTCGAATTAGTACAAAACGGATAACGGATTATATATTCATCAGCAGACATGCTCTGCATACTTGCAGTGATGGCGGATGTAAAGGAAGCATTAATGTCATGAATCGCTGCCGATAATGACCAAGAAAGTAACGACCATGCTCTGTAATAATGGTCTGCACAGCATATGCTCAACATCCACGTTCGGTAACCGCAGTGTCGCCTGTGCCGACATGCGCGGTGCTATTGACAGATTACGGCCAACTTTCGTTAACACAGGAATTGAAAAAAAAAAAAAAAAAAAAAAAAAGCTCTCGCGCATCTACAGGATGACGTTTTATCATCTACACGTTTTCAGTCTTCAAAGCTCCCCGATAATCACATACCTATAGCTTCGCTCACTCAAAGCTCAAACCCGTGTGCAAGCTGACAATCATGCACTTTCTTTTCGAATACTCCGAGAACACCTCCATCATGTGCTTTTATAGGTGTTTGATGTGGTCCGCTTTGTCGGAGCAGACGGTGAGGGACTTGCGCAGACGAGCGAAAGCCAAACACAAGCTTGAGTGGCCGTATACCCTATCGCGTTGACTTCGGCGCGCGAGTGTGTCCTACCATGCGCATAGGACGGAGTCACGGGGCTGGGGTGTTTAGAAAGTGAAATGAGGGCTCACCAAACATCGCGCGAAACCACGACACAGGTTCGCACATCCGACCATGAAAGAAGGTTCAGACAGAGCCAAAAAGTAAAATAGAAAACACGGTGTACTTCAAGCCGCACAGCTACGGCCAGCACAGGCTATACGATGTCGCAGGGCGAAAATACGCCTGTCTTGCCATAGTTCTCCGACGAGCCGTCCAATACGCTGTGGTACGTGAACTGTGTGTAGTAGTCGAAAAAGGGGCTCACTCGCCGATGAGCGAAGCCTTCAGAGCGGAAGGTATGTAGATACGAGCGAAAGAAAGGAAAAGCAGGAGCAGCGGAAAAAAAGAAAAAAGAAAACGAAAGGGATGTGACCAGAGAGGACAGGGCGTGCGGGAGCTGCTGCGAACACGACCGGGAATGCCGTTTTCAGTCCGCGCGCAAACCGAGTTATGAGGAAGAGCTGCCCGTCGTTGTTCGGAATAATGGAGGAGCTCTCACGCTGTGGCATGCACACAAACCGCTGCTTCCCCCGCTTGCTTGGGCACACGACTGTTTTTCGTCTTTTGTGTTATTCTTTGTGAGTGCATTAGCGCTGCTTCTAGCCAGTGCAAAGACGACGATGGCTGGGGAGTTTTCGTTATTCGCGCATAACTTGGCGAAGTCAAACCGTCGGGGATTGCGCGCGGGGACAGGTGAATGCGCCATCGCATTGTTGCCAGGAGACAGAGGGCCCCTCGTTTTGTTGTGGCGCTGCGGCCGACAGAAAGTTGTCGATCGCTGTAATGCCAGATCACGTACTGCGTATGCATCCTTTAAAGCCACACTGGCAAAGAGAAATACCGGTTTTAGCGAACAGAAGATTTCCTTTAATCACATGCTGGAAGGGGGGGGGGGGGGGGGTGGCGAATGGCAAGCGGTCAAGGTTTTCACTGATGAGGTAAAATGGTGAGTGACCGTGGTAAGCAGCAATCAAAGGCTTTAGCAGTGATAAACGCGTGCTGTGAAAGAGTGCAGTGCACTTGTATGGCCGAAGGGCGGCCGACACTCCGAGAGTATACCTGAATTGCAAGATTTCATTTCACTAATGAAACGTTAACACGGGGAAAGAAAAAAGCTACCCTTTCATTACGGAATTTTCATGATATGCGTTTAATTGCGGTGAACTCCCTGCTAACCAGAGCCGCCTAGAGATTAACATAACAAAAGTGCCAGTGGCAAGAAATGGTCATTTACCAATACTACATCAAATTGGTATTAGTGCACTTAAACGACGAACGTACGTGTCATTTTGTAGTAATACTTCTCGATTTAGTTGATTTAGCTCAGTTATGCACCGTTTATAAAATTAGGGGGAAAGGGAGAGATGATAACCTGAACCCGGTCGCCCATGTCTAGAGGGGGGGGTTATCATTTTTTTTTCTAGAGGCTGAACATGTTATATGACTCATACATCGTTCTCCAGTTTGTACTGACTCGCATTAGACCCACTGCAACCACCTGCAGTGCGGAAGAACGCAGACCGAACGCACAACCACGCTAAAATGCGGTCCCCTCCCTCTTCCTTGCATCCCTACAGTGTCATTTTTTTCCCAGCATCCGAGACAACAACCTCGCGGTGACACGCGCACGCGCCCCGGTTTATACGCCGTTGCTGGCGAGTCGCCACGGCCGAGGAGCACTTTCAGAGCGGCGTCGCTTGCTCCGATCTCCTTAACGAGCTCAACCACTCTCCGAGCACAGAACGCTGTCTCGACGCCAGCACAGCCGCCTTCGGTAGAAGGTAAAGCAATGAAAACGCTGCCCGCCGCCTTCTCACGACGCGGGACCTCACACAGCCTGCGAGCACGGGCCCACGGTTCGTGGTTGTTTTTCCGAGAGGAAGAAACTGACTCTCCCTTTTTTCCGCTTTCCCCTTTTTCCCACTCCCTTTCCTGTTTTGCAGGCACGGGCGCCACGCGCTCCAGATATTGCGCCGCATGTTTCTGCTTCTACCCTTATTCTTCCTTTTCGGAGGTGCGGCTCCTTCCAGCGCTTCACTCGTGGCCGTCGGCGGGCGAGCTTGTTTCCTGCCTCTCCGAATAGTCGAGTCTCTCCCGGGAAAACTTTGAGGTAAGAGGCCGTGTTTCTCATGTACGCGAAGAGTTTCATGTGCGCTCCCGGCACGCCTGTCCGCAGCGCGGCTGCCTACCCGGCGGCCTATTAGCTTATCCCATCGTGTTTCCATTTTTCTTTTCGCGCGCTCGTCCGTCTCTTGTTCTTGACTCTGGACGCGTTATACTCTTGATAGACGTTTTTCCCATCGCTACTTTCTTCTCCATTTTTTTGTACGCTAGCCTTTTTACGCAAAGTACCATGCAAGGTATGCGTCCCAGACAGGCGGGCTAACAAGGTTTGCATACAGAAGGAACGATTTTGTTTTTGTTTGGGAAGTGTAGCAGAACGAGCGCAAACTTTTCCGCCCTGCTTTTAGTCCGATTACGCAACCTTGCGCTGGCATGCTAGCTCGCATGGCGATAGCGAAGGCCAGTCCAATTACCGACGCGCTAACTATTTCGCGATCGAAGTTCTTCCTTGCTGTAGCGAACGTGAGCGCTCTAGCGCTCTATTTCTGTCTTATCGAAGCCCAGAGAGTAATTTGCTTAGGCGGATTGACCTGGCCCTTTCAGTTTGTTCTTGCCCTCAAGGAAAGTTGGCTGGCATTCTTCTTTTAAATCAAGTTACGGCACCCGCAGTGAAGTTGAGCTTTTTTTGTTTTTTAAAAGCCTGTCTAAACCATCTTAGGTGCATTGAAACAATGCTACAAAAAAAAAAGAAAAAAAAAGCTCAATGCGTAACTTCGTTTTCGCGATAAAGGTCCTTTGCGATGCTACATACGCGCTGATGTGCAGAGACGTTGAGATTACGTTTAGCCCGGGCGCTACTTGCAGCGAGGTTTTTTTTTTATTTTTTTTTTTATTTCCATGTCCGCGTTAGTAAACCGTTCAACCTCAAAACTCTTCGAAGTTCAATCATGCTTCATTATGATTGTTTAATTACCACAAAAACTGTAGTGATGTCTTTCACTATGAGCACGTCCCATTTAGTGTTTAATTATGCTTTCAACGACTCACCATTGTCCAGGACTTCCGAACACAAGTATCTAGGTGTTATATTCACTACTAACATGTGCTGATCAAAAGCATATTAATTTCGTTTTCTCTAAAGTCCTCAAATCGCTTCGGGATTTGAGAAGAACTTTGTGCCCATCGTACTCATCGTTAATTCGTCCGCTACTTGAATACGCATCTCCAGTCTCGAATCCTCATAAACATTGTGAAATTGAAATGATCGAGAGCATTCAAAGAAAAGCAATCAGGTTTATATATCATATATCATATATATATCATATATCATGTATGATATATATATATATATATATATATATATATATATATATATATATATATATATATATATATATATATATATATATATATATATATATATATATATATATATATATATATATATATATATATATATATATCATATATATCATGAGGTTTATTGAAATAAATCATCGGCACGATCACCATTTCTCCCCTTCTTGTGCCGCGTCCACTTTAAAGCTAACCCCCCTGTCTGTGCGCCGTCACATGGATTCGTTGAAGTTATTGCTTTGCATCGCTAGTTCAGTTTACCATGTAACACCTAATGCATACCTTGCTCCCGAGATTCCCCGATTAACCAGGAGTCATCATAGCTTTAACCTAAAGCTATACTTCGCCCGTACTAACATTTTAAAACGCAGTCTTTTTTCCCCGGACAAATGAAATTTGGAACACAGTTCCTGCCACAACGCGGTCCCTTGCACATTTTTATCAGTCATCAATGCCCCACGACGTTTTTGTGTGTTGGGCTCATTGCGTATTGGTTTATTTTATTTTTAATTTTTTCCGTCTCCTATATTGTATCTACTATCTGTGTAAACATGTTAATTAAGTTTTGTTGGTAATTTGCTATTTTTGTATGTGTTTTTCTTAACGATACTCCCGCAAAAGCCCCAGAAGGGGCTGCGGTTTGTATAAATAAAAATTAATAAATAAGTAAATAAATAAATAAACTGAGTTTGTGTCAGCCGATACAAAATATCCGTAAGTACACGCGAACACTACAGGTACACAATCTAAGAGCTCTGCTATACAGAGATTCATTTATAGCTAGCCATGGGTAATATGTATTTCACGTGCATATTCTAATTTAAGTAGTCAAGAGATCCACAACAGGCTTAATTTGATTCGTTTAGGGCAGTAAGGGTCAATCCTTTTTGGCAGGGCGGGCTAGTTCACACTGTTCGTCAATGTGGCGAGCGTAGTGACACAAGGGACGCATTAACCACAGGCGCAAAGCATTTCTGAGGTTTATTAAAAGAACAAGAAAGCTTCATGAGTTAATTGTTAGAGACGAACATCGAATGGAAGAGGACGGAGCGAATAGCAAAGAAGAGTAGTCTTCGAGGTAGATTTTCGAAAGAACCAGCTCTCACCGTATAGAGAACACAAGGGTACGCGGAGCGTGCTCGTTGAAAGCTGCGCCGTCCCATAAAGAATTGGGCTGAATTAACCGAGGAAGAAGTGTTTTTCCTGTTGTTAATTATTGTAGACAGCTGGGCCCGTATTCCGAGTTTGCGTCGCTATCGAAGTGTCGCTATCTCACGTGACCCCGAGTCATCCGATTGGTGGAAACGCCGGAACATGATAATGCCACCTCTTCCGGTTCCGTAGTGGCCACACCCGGTTCCGGCGTTTCGACCAATCAGATGGCTCGAGATCGCGTGACATAGCGACACTTCGATAACGATGCAGACTCGGAATACGGGCCCTGCTCCCTTCCCCCTCCCTCCCTCCCTCCTTGCCACCTTCCAGATGCTCTAGAGATGCCTCATAGCTAACTTATTTGTCAGAAACATCAAGAGTTTCTCGTCTAATAAAGCGCCGTCAATACTGCCTCGACCATACAGCCGATATTTTGGATGAGAACAAACCAAGAAAAAAAAAAAAAAAAGAAAACAAGGGAGAATAGCTCAACACTCGTTTCATTTAGTGACCCTGAACCTTAATAATGCAGAGTGCCTCGAAATAAATAGTTTACCGGAATCTCGCAACGCCCGAAGCGTCAAACAAGGAGAGAGAAAAGCCCGAAGAAAACTGGATGACACCGGATTCAGCTCGCCCGACTCGGTACAGTGCCGTCGGCTCGCCGGTTCTCCGTACCCCCGGCAACGAAAGGTTCCTCGGCGCTCTGCAACTTCCGTCTCGAGCGGCCTTGGCGAGAACGAGCCGGACATCACGCAGGAACTTGGGCCAGGAAGTTACTTCCCACGCTTTCTTCCGCCACTCAGCCAAGAGCAGTGAACGAAGAACCACGTCTCTTCTTGGGCCGCTGAGATCGCTTTCTTCGTGAGCCTTTCTTCCTGCTCCCCTTTCCTCCGTGCTTTTACGCACGTGCACAGTCAGACACAGTAGCAAACTCTGCTCGCCCTCGGCAAACGTGCCTTTATTTCCTGAAAAGCTGCCCTTATTGCCAACCGAGCTTTCACTAGACTTTTCTTTTTTTCTTTTCCTAACCTGGGCTCTTTACGTCCACTTTGCTCGCCATTCAAGAGACAAGGGTGGAGGAATTAGCGATAAATGTAGACAGCTGGGCTAGATGGTTCTGAATATCATTATGAAACATCATTCCAGCCCACAAAAAAACACACGGCCGAAAATAAGCTGGACAACACCGATGCCGGACTTAAACTGAGGTTTGTTTCGTAAAAAGAGGATTCTTTAAGAATTTAAACAGAGAGGGCGCTGCTGGTGACCCCCGGGTGTTGAAAAGTATTTCTGGAGCCAGACAACAATTATAAATAGCGGCAACATAAATAATCAAACAAAGGTATACGTTTCCTGCCAATCACGTTCACACATCTACACATCGTCTATCTGGCTTGCAAACACGTTTTTCTTTAGATAACCTGTTTCCTTTTTCCCGAGCGCTACAGAAGGGGCGCTGAAGCTGTAATTGTTTCATTGCAGATACAGAAGGCTTCAAAAATTTGCTGGCTATTTGAAGCGCTGAATTTGCGCAAAACAAGTGTTTGCTTCAAAAACGCCTTGTATGCTGGCTTATGCGAGCAATGGCGAATGTGGTCAGTTACATCCGCCACTTTGTGAATATACTGTCCTGCGGTGCTCAAGCAAGCGTTAACTGATACAGTGCACAGTCTGTTCGTTGAGGGGCTCGTTTACGGTGATGTACCGCAGCCCGCAAACTTAACAGAGATGCTTGAGCGCTTCGCTTACGCAGACATTAGCGCAGGCATTGGTGGTCACTGCGTCCGAGACCATGCTGGATGGCAGTTTAGGGCACTCGTTATCTTCAGCCCCCACTTTGTATCCTGTGTAGCATGATTTATAACCCAGAGACCATCATCAAGAAATGAGAGTAGCTTTGGTTAGTTAGGATCCCTTAAGAGGCATCAGACATCTAAGCACACGGATTTTATTATCGGCTTCATGAAAGGGGCCCCGCCGGGGTGGTGCAGTGGTAAGACGCCCGACTACTGTGCCGGAGTACCCGGGTTCGACCCCGACCGCGGCGGCTGCGTTTCAATGGAGGAGAAATAAAGAGGCGTTCGTGCGCTGTGCGGTGTCAGCGCACGTTAAAGATCCCCAGGTGGTCGAAATTACTCCGTAGTCCTCCACTACGACTCCTCTTTCTCTCTTTCCACTTTCACTCCCACCTTCCTCCCTTCCCTTACGGCACGGTTGCGGTGTCCACAGAAAACAAGTGAGACAGTTACCTCGCCTTTCCCTTCCTATAAATAAATCAGTTTTTTTTTTTTTTAATGGAATAGCAGTGAGGATGTTCTGCTAGCAGTGTAGACAAATTTAATAAGAAAATAAAAAAATGGCTATATTTTTGTGCCCAAAGGCGTCCATGAACTCCGCGCACGCATGCTTGAACACAAGCTGGGCACACGGTTGTCCCCACAAACGTTGACGACAGCACTAATGTCCTCTTGGTACCCGTTCCGGAGCACAGTATCAAGTACTAAGATGAGTAAGACACCATAGTTTAACTTTAACATTTCCGGTCATCTTCCGCTGTAATTTCTGCGTATATGTCGAAAAAAACTTCCGATTAGTTCGTTTCTGTGGAGCTAAATATAAACTGTCGCTTAGGTCGGCGGAATTTGTACCTTTGTCTAAAAGCAGTAATTCGATACACGAATAATTCCCCCTTTTGAGAATTATACTGACCGTTTTTTCTGTGTTGTGCACATAAACATCGCCTGTGTGAATAAGAAGCCGAAAGCATGACCGTATACACATTGAACATCTTTTAATTGCATGGATGTTTCTAACTTATAATTTTCTGCATGTACACTTGCATTGCACGCAGTTTTAATACTAATGCATACGAATGATAGCACAGCTAAAGTAAGGAATTATATATTTCGATCGCTCAGAAAAGTCTTTAGAGATTTCATGTGAATTACATACAGTCATTTGTGAGATACCATAGCGACACCGTCGTTGTGTGGGGAATAATACACGCTTAAACAGGAGAAAACAGAATTTTCGCGCGCTACGCCTATCGCTCGAGTTGCGAACGCAAATGACGGCCTGCGCGCCCTGGCAACAGACCTGTGCGTGCCACGCAACTCACGCGCAAGAAAACAACAGGAAATTCGCGGTATCGAACAAGCCCAGAGCTAACGAGAGTTCGTGTTCATCATGCCTAATTCAGCAGCTTTTCTGTTTGCGCGTCGACGGCACAGAACTCACAGTGCAAACAAGTATTCCTCCCCTTCCGCTCGCAAATGACTGGGAAAGACAATCGAATCTCCGATAACCCAGCAAAGCAAACCCTATACGCCAGACGCTGCGCTTGCAAAGGCATTTACTCGCTGTGTATCAAGGGATGCTTTGCGCCACTCGCCACACTTTCACCCTATCTCCGAAAACAGGGCACATGTCAGAGCGCCTGCACAGCTCTGTCAACCGTAATGGATGGAACTGCACCGAAATATATTAAACTCTTATACGAGGCTTGCGTGCGTAATGTTTTAGTAACGAAGGGTTCGTGGAAGCGCCCGCTGAAATCAAGTTACAAAACCTAGTGGCTCGTACTACTTGCCGGTCTGCATATATATGAGTAATAACCATACAATGATGTATACGTGCTGGTTAGGTTCCACAGGTTAAACAGAGCGCAATGCAGATGAGGGCCGACCGAACTTTGTTTACCCACGGAGTCTGTGCAATCAGCCGACGCCCGCCCGTAGTGACAAGATGTGCCGTGCTGTGACAATAGCGGCCGGGCTTAATGCTCATGTACAGCTTTTTATTATTGTTGAGTGTCATTTATTAACCCTTTACCCCGGCCTTTGTGGCTCCCCTCTTTTATTTCATCTCAGTGTTTACTACATGTCCCTTTATCTTAGCTGGCCGCGACATCTGCTATTTAGTAAACAATCACTTTTACTGCGCGTCACTGAAGCAAAATGCATCAGAAAATTTATCAAAGCCGTCAATTCTTCAACCGATCAATTTTGAATCCGAGTTGTGCTTGTTTTCAGGTTATGTCTTGCCAGGAGCATGTGACGCCAGCCTGCTGCAACCAGTGAGTGAGTGAGTGAATGAGTGAGTGAGTGAGTGAGTGAGTGAGTGAGTGAGTGAGTGAGTGAGTGAGTGAGTGAGTGAGTGAGTGAGTGAGTGAGTGAGTGAGTGAGTGAGTGAGTGAGTGAGTGAGTGAGTGAGTGAGTGAGTGAGTGTAGTAAGCTTTTCTTCAAAGCACAGAGCCTTGTTCGTAGAAGTGTATATATAGGGTGTTGATGAGACATGATTGTAACACAATAAGCTCTAGTTATGAGAATTCTATGAGCGAACATGCGTGCACAAAACCATCTCTCCTATTTTGATATCTTTGTAAATCATTATTGAAAGTAGCGGTCATTCTACACCCTGTACAAGGTAATACGAAACGTAGGCCACTTTCTCATGAGATGTTAGGCAAGTATTTAGCACAAATCCAAACCGCAGACAGTCTTCAGCAATAAAGTCGTTCCTAAAGTCGAAATGAAAGCCTTGTGTATGAGTGCTTATCAGAATGTTTATTCATTTCTCTTCTGTGCATTTTTTTTACGAAAAGGCTCTGTGGCTCAATTTTCTGCGATAGTGCTCTATACATAATAATGGTGGACCTCATGTTCACTTTATATTAAAATAAGGAGTAGCCACAAGCAATAACGGGGCGACAAATTAAAAAAAGGTGAGTGAATACTAATTTATTACTACGCTCTGTTGGACATATAATCTGAAGTAGATTTGTTTCTTTTTTTTTAATCGAAATTTGTTGTCAATCGCTAAATTAGCATGAGGGTGACCCTGGTCATTCTTTCCTTCGCCCACATTCACACTTTCAACAGGGATAATATGTAAGAAAAAAAACTGGAACAACACGCAACAAAATTTTCATATTGTCACCATTAGTTTTTCTCACGGATGTGTAAAAAAACAAGCTGTCGAATATCCTTATCACCCAGGCATCATTCCCAGCAAATATAAGATCAGCTAAACAGACATCAGTAAAATTAAATGAAATTTTAATCTTCGAAATGTCTATATTGTGCTACTACGTGTGGCAAAATTCGTGCACGGGCGAAATTAAACGCCCTTATATATCAACACATTACTTACTGTTTCCTTTAATGCACAAATGTTGGCTTTATGGACACCTAGACATTTTAAAGGCTATTCGAATGAAGGACACAACTAAGACCCAACCGGCTGGCCTCATGGCCCACTGTATAATCTAGGGATTTCTACTGCTAGGCCCCGTGTGTAACCTAGGCGGCATGTTTTTGAGATTCTTGCTTTCATCGTAGCTTCTTTTATTCTATTTTAATGTCCCTGTTAATGCTTGTTTTTACTTGGTTGCATAAAATGAGCATATTTGGATCGGTGCAAATGGGGCGTATGTAAACAGAAGGTTTTGAATATGATTACTATAGGCTAGACCAAACAGGGTTTACTGCATTATGAGAATGAGTTCCACGGATAGGCATCCATGCCAGCCATATGGAGTATGGCGCTGATGTTTGCAAGACTACATATGCAATTTCTGCCCTTCATGTTATTTCGTTTATATTCATTTTCTCTGTCCCGTAGTGAGCGTCTTTGGGAACGCCGAAATTTTCGATGGCGTTGTCACTGCTTTCTTATCTCGATATCTTTCTTCGTGTTATGTGCAAGCTAGTTTGCTTTCAGTGTTTTCATTTTAATTGGTTCGGACTATCCTAGAGAGAAGGGAAGCAAAGGCACAGCTTTAGAACAAGCATTCATACCTTTAAATGTACTTTAAGCTTTCCACAACATGACGAAATCACACTTTCTCTATGTGTAACCTGCCTCTAGAATTTATTCTCTCCTAATTACCCGCTGTGTAGAAGTTCTTAAATTTTGCCTTCACTTAAGACCAACATAGGCAACCGTGTTGACTGAGCTGCACAATCTTGAAAAACGTGGCATTCAGAACTTTGCGTCTTTCGGATGGCTTTTCGTTTACCAGGTGTTAATTTCGCATTTTTTAACTCTGCATTGAAAAGACCAACTTGGCCAAGTATAAACTGAAATATAGTTGACATGTGGCGGATCACACCACGGAAATATGAAGCTAATATGATAGCTCATTTAGCATTAGCGACGAAGTAACAACATGTTGCATTTAACACGTGTTGAATTTTTTCCGACTGTCTCTCAAATGATAACCGAAACGGCTCATTACAGACAAAAAAAAAAAAAACAAAAAAACTATCGCTATTTACTCTTGCTTAAAGCTAGTTTTAAAATATATAGTTTCTGAAAAAAGACACGCAAATTCATAAGGGCTGGAAAGAAGACTGAGAAATTAACTGGGGTTTATTAGTCACTAGACTGAGTGGGAACAACTTGACACTACGAACAATAATGTTTTATGTTCATGGCCCTATCGAAACCACTGACATGCAAATCATAATACGTAAGTCGAGGGCGCGAGCCAGTCAGTGAAGGGTCAATACCTTGTAGTGTTACGTCAGGACTATTCGTAGAATTTATCCAGTAATGGTTACACAACTTATTTATTCACCGAAACTTATAACTGCCGCGTAAGGGAGATTAACACGGAAGAGACACGCTCCCTCGTTCGAGGCTTTCCGTGTAAGTCGTTGGAAGGGAAGAACAAGCACCGGTGAGCACGGTCGGTTCTCGAGAACTCAGTGCCGCGCGGCGGAGAAAAGGTGTGAAAAATGGGCCACGAATTCCTCGGAGCTGCGCACGAACTTTCGGGGAAGCGGAAGCCAATGCAAGTGGGAGAAGGAGAGGAGAAGAGACGGTACCAATCGATATAGCACCACACGAAGCGAGGCTCGTTTTTGATGCGGTTTCTGCGGCGCGCTACTGTTTTGCGACTTGGCGCTGTGGCTTGGTTCCGAGAACAAAGTTGTTTGGACTCCGTCCGCAGTGACGCCAGAAATGTCCTTCTACTGGCTGTAATGCCGAGTGTCTTGAAGAAATAAGTGCTGCTTGGGAGAGACACGTTCCATCGGAGCGCTTCTAACTTAATGGGACATCAGGAGCACTCATAGCAGTGACTTTCTAATATCTATAGGAAATCGGCTCAAAAGGATTTTATAATATCAGTAAACATCGTGTGGTGTCCTTATTACTACGCCGTTATAAACTCTTACCCTGCTTGGGAGAAAACATTTGTGCCGAATGCTGGACTACACATGGGCAAACATAGTGAGAGTACACTCTTTGTGACGAATGTTTAATCGCTTGCAGACTACAGAACAAAACCATATGATGCAAGAAAACATTACCGCTCTGTACCGTACGGTTCGGTATTAAACATATAAATAGATGCGACCACAGGAGTGACCAAAATAGTCAAAGAAACACCACAGGATAGCTAGCTATCTTCAGAGTAATGCGGTGGCCTAGTTATTTCCCATTAACTAATATCGATTGAGTGGTTGCACATTCTTGCACATGGCGGTGTCATTATTTTCCATGCTGAGATTTCGCACAACCTTCACAGGCGAAGTGTTATTTTATTTTGACATGTTATGTGCACATGCGACGCCGCATTTCTAGGGTGTGTTCTTTTTTACATGTTAATTTCTAATTTAAAGAAAAGAAGTGTGTGGAACAAACATACTGCCAAGGCACAAAAAGCAAGTCTACGCTATTACAATTAGCTGTTTAGTTTAGGCGTACAGAGGAGCTGCACTGCTGTTTTTTATATGCCATAAAAAATACAGGCTGCAAACAAACAAAAAAAAAAACATGTAATGCCCACGTCCGAAAAATAGCGGCTGCGGCGTACTATTACCAGTATTACGAAGCTCAAGGATCAACGTTTGCGAGCTTTTCTGCTAAACGGCAGGTCAGGTTTGTCCTCAACTGCAGGATGTTTTACTCCAACCAAATGATACTGTCGTAAGACTCCACAAAAATCAATCTTGCAAGACTTGTAAAAAAAAAAAAAAAAAAAAAAAAAAAAAAAAAAAAAAAAAAAAAAAAAGATTAGAGGGGATCAACGCTGCTGAACCAGATGTGGAGCGAAAGCTTTCGGTGCGGGCAACTCGCTGTTGTTCGCTTTTACCAGGTTGGCAAGTACTGAGTTGTTGTTATCACCAGCTTTTCCTTCTTCTTCTTCTTGGCTCAAGGTCATTCATGAAGTCGGCGCCAAAGTGGAGGTGCGACCACTCTGAAGAGGCAAATCGAATGGCGTAGTGTTGCTTTCGCAACGAAAAACCGACGTGTCATGATGTCATTACGGAGGAGATGCGGAGTTATGACGCTGCTTTTTCTGCATTTATGATTTTCTTAAACATTTCCAGAGCAAGAATAATCAGAGTTGAGCCCTCGTCAGATGTGACTAATTTATTCATCATTTCTTAATCTCGTCAATTTCCTTGTCTATCCGCAGTGACATGCAAGCGCACACTTGTGTTATGAATAAAGGGCTGCCTATAAAATCGTCCGACTTCCCTATTCCGCGCAGTGCCCTCGACACCAAGCGTGAATTTAACGTCGACTTTCGTTCGACAAACCCGTCTACGCTGCTGTGCCAGGAACGTGCGGTGGTGCTAGAAGTGTCCTTTGATCAAGGTGGCGGCGACAAGCGGTGGCCGGCGGCACTGTCGACGCCTGATTCATCGATTGCGCACCGTGGTCGAGAGCGAGGCAGATGCAGTCCCGGTAAATTCCTCGCCCTCTTGAGATCTACAGTCCGGCCGCGGTGCCGAACAGCCTCCGATTCCCGTTTTCATTTCTCGCTGCCGTATCTCTGCAACTTAGAACTGATTTAATGGTGTAGTGGCCCCCGAGATATACGCGTTGGTCACAGTTACTGCTCATGGTCATCTTATTTCCCTTGGGATCATGCTTTTTTCCACTCACAAGCTTCAAATTATAACGAGAACGCGGTTATAACCTACACACTCTCTATATTATATGAGTTAGAAGGTGCCGCCGCTTAATAACTTTATAGCGAGGCCGTTGGCAGCGTTTCTCAGCTTTTATTTCTTAATTACATCCATTTTCTACCTGTACCACGTGATCCACCATGGCGGGAGCTCGACAGCTGCCGTTCCTCCATCTACCTAATTAAAATTCTGATTAGCCATTCACAGCCCTGTGTAGCATCGCTTAGCGAAGAAGATAAAAGTATACAGAAGTGCTGCATAGTCAGAGTAACGGCCTCACTCGCCTGTAGTGTCTGAACCACTTGCGATGGAGAGCAGAAAGGAGTGATATATGAGTAACAAGGAGATTTAAGTAGAATAATGGAGGGAAGAGGACAGGAGGAGGAGTAGAAAAATGAAGAGGCTGGTTACAAAATAGGGCGAACGCAGTAAGCTTATTAGGTAGGTAGGTCATTACCTGATACTAACCCGAAGTAGACGCCTTTTATTTTGGAGTAAGTTCCGTGAAACTTATAACTACAGAACAACGCAGTCCTTAAGCTTCTTATCGAGTTCAAGGCGCCGGATCCAACGCTGCCGCCTTTTCCCTCTGTATCACGCAGGTAGACGTACTGTTCTTTCTTAGCACAGCATCAGTGTTTCATCAGCGCCCAGCTCCCGCTCTTCCCCCTGTACCTTACTCACGCAGACCCCACATCACGGAGGCGAACCACCGCGAGGATATCCGCGAGGATTCTTCATGATCCCGAGCAGCGTTAATATTGAACAGCCCAAGCCTTGGTCGCCCCTTAGCGGCCACGGCGACCGCAGCGGCGCGGTATCAAACTTTTATCGGTGTCTAGCCGCAACCACCGGCTCCTCCCACCCCGTGATGAAAGCGATGAGCGAGATGAAAGAAGGAGAAAGGAAGGGGATCAAGAAGCTCAGCGCTGGAGTGTTCCGTGGCGCAGTGGACGGCCACTCGAGACTCGCTTCGAGAAATCGGTCTCCGGCTACTTGGCGCCGCTTCGGCGGTGTCGGTGCTTCGGACGTTTTTTACCGCGTTACTTTATCCCGTTGGACGGAGGCGTACATTTACTATTTCGGTCGGCTTGTGCTCGGAAGGAACTGGCAGCCGAAGCCACTGCGCTGACTTTCTATTTGTAACTTTGCGATGGACGGCTTTTACGGCAGCCAATTTCGCCACCTTCAGCTGTAATATGAAACGAAAATGAAAGATAAAATGGGTAAATGGCGCTTAAAGGTGAATAACGACTTTTGTCTTCTTTAGGACATTTATTAAACTCCTACTCTAAATGACAAAGCGATCTCCTCAAGGGAGTGCGAACGTGCTATGCGTCTTTTTAATACATTTCTGGATACATTTGTCTCTCTCTTGTAACCGCATTTAGCCGCTCTTAGGTTAACACGGGAGCGCCAGATGCCCCCTTGGTCGCATGCATAGAAGAAAATGCCGACGGAAATGCGCTTAAGGTAGTGTTAGTCGCTGCACTGACTGTGTCCATGTTGGACAAAAAACAACAAATAGCAAAAGGTTGAACGCGTGGGTGGCGGAAACCTTCATGCCACTCTACATGCTATGCTTCCTGGTGGCACGTCCGCTTTAACGTCAGTATCCTTACCTCGTGTTAGCAAAGGTCACCCCAGTTCAACGGTCATCTAAAGTTCTCATTAATTTCGCGGTCTACACCTCTCTACACGTGAACTGCAGCTTCTCCGCGTAGTCGAAAAAAAGTTTAAAAAAAAAAACGTTGCGCAAAGTTAATGTTTACTTTTTCTTCAAGTACAGCTGCCCTTTTATTTCGCTGTACCACGCGGATAAGTCTGACGTAGACATTCATAACCTCCTTGACGTTGGCCCACAGGAGGTTCCTTATTATGCATGCTGTTGATTCGAAATGACAGGCGAAGCTCATTAAAATATTATTATGTGATATTCAAGTGACCTTTAGAGCCTGTCTGTAGACGTTACGTTGCTGTTTTCAAGTGCCCCCTACTTAATATAAGGTCGGTGCACTGCATTCATAATGACCAGAGTGTAAAAACAAGAATTTAAGCATATAACATTGGGGATCTTTTGAAGTGTATCAAGACAGCAACATAACTTGCACACAGTCTCGTCGCAAAGCTGAGTACCGAGACAGTTTATACTGGCACAAAATAAAGCTTCTCTCATTTCCCGTTGCACGGCGGGTAGCTCGCCAAGAGCAGGCCCCATTTCGCCGATTAATTAATTCACTTTGGCTTCCGAGGACTCTCTCATTCCCCTTTCTCTTTATTCCGCCTTCGTCGTCTTTTTTGTTTTTTGTTTTTTCGTTCTGTTTCATTCAATTTCAAGATCACGTCTCGTCTTTTTCTTTCTCTCTCACTGCCAGGGCGGGTTCCGTATGGACTCTTCTCCACATACAACGAGGGAGGCGGCTCCACTTACAAGCGACCCCTCCCCTTTCATCTCCTCGCCGACGATGGGGAGCACAGAGAGAATAATTAACCAGCAGCAGCTACCTTGTCTCCAAGCGGAGCAGCCTCTCCCGAAGTTCTTTTTCATGCTTGTCTGAGGGGGAGAAAAAAGAAGAAGATTAAAAAAAAAGTAACCCAAATCACTTGGAAGGCAACGTCGCAGCTCCGGTACACGGGGATTCTGCAACGCCGTCATCGCAGAGCGCCGCTTTTGCCTTTCGTGATTTTTTTTTTCTGGCCGACTCCTTTTCAGAGCGAAGATTTTTCCATTTATGCCTCGCGCTACACGCAATTATTCACCCTCGCGCCGAGGAAAGTAGTAGCAGGAACAAGCTGCCTTCCGCGCACGTCTGCCAGGCCAACCTAGCAGCCGCTTTTGAACGCTGCTCGGCGGTGATCTTTCTTTAAGTGTGCCGCCGCATGATCTGGAGGGGGTCCGTGTAATACGAACCCGTGCTTCTTTTCTGTCTACACGTTTTCTTCGCATGGCAGCCTTGGCTTCGCCGTCTTTTATAACCGCTGCGTGCACAGTAGCACGCAAGAACACCAAGAAAGACCTGCCGCCTTTCCCTCCTGCATAAATTCATTTCTTCACTCTCTCTCACTTTCGCCTTTCCTATTTTCTGCGCGTAGCTCGTTACAAACGACAGCTGCTTTGTAGCCAACCGCCCGCTCCTTTGCTCTCTAAATTGGTTTGGCGAAAGTCTGTTCTTCGGAACTCATCGTGGCTTTGAAAGTATTACTATACGAGAGAAAAAGAAATAAAAAAAAAAGGTGCACATCATGTTACCCGCGGACCCCCCTTAGATTCATACAGAAGAAGGCGAACTTCATCATCTTGTCATCAGAAAATGAACACGACGTTTGGCGAGCCGTTCATCACTCACGGGCCTCTTATCGTACTCCTTCTGTTCCGACCTGCTTCGTTGACTTCCCTTAGTGCAACAGAAGAAAAGACTTGCAGTTTGCTCGTTTCCATTCTTGAGCAGGGACCCCTTGAGAATCGTTTCCTGCCCGCCGGTTCCTTTGTCTTGCTATTTCTAGCGCCTCAGGATGGCGCTAGCCTTCGTACCGCAATATGTATCCGTCTAATCGGCAACAAAAGCGCCGTTAAATACTCAGAGCCGTCAAAACGCTGTCATCTCCAACTGCGATAACCCAATAGCACGTTATATTTTCTTATTCTTTTCTCGATAAAAATCAATACCAACCCGAACGCACTCAGTTTCACATTGTTTCACGTTCGGCGTTTTTTTTCTTTTTTTTTTCTTTTGGGCCCTTTGCACACAGGTCCATCGGGAATGAAGCTGGCCCTGCTCATTTTTAGCATCGATATTCTTGTTCGATGACTTGGTTTAATAAGTACATTTTTTATTTATTTAGGGAGACCAACTCTTCCCTTCGTGAACTCAAGTGTTACACACACCTGCGTCTATTTATAACTATACGTTATAATATTTCGTCTTATCTGCCTCAGATTTTTTTTTTTTTCTGTGATAAGAACTGAGAGCTCCATGAAGCCGTCTATTTATTTGACGCGTTAAAAAGGTCGAATATTCCGCATTATTATGGTGTTCATTGAAAAGTTAACAGCAGAATTTAGCTTACCAGGCATGACAAAAACACTGTTTTTCTTTACTGATGTGTATGAGCTCAACTTCCCGTATGACTCTGTACTGAGTTACTTCATTTCCTTTTTGGACTGTTAACTATGGCCTACATAGAAACTCTAGAGTGTGTATGACTAAGAATATTCGCTTCCCGGAGAAAAGAAATCCGCGACGTAAAAATGCAGAAAACTGGTCGTTATAAAGGCAACATCGAAGCTTGTAACTCTTGCCAATTGTTGCGGAAACACGAAAATTGACCGGGAAATAATGAATATGTTTCACGTATAGATTGTAGAAATTTCAGTGGTTAATGCAAGGAGCAGTTGGATCTATGGTGGCTGTGCTCCGACAGGAAAAGAGCGTAGGCGATCGCAGAACAGACAATTCTACAGGACAAACGAAGAAAAACAATCAGTTGTTGGGTAGGGATCTACAAACAGCAACAGTAAGAATCTGAAAAGAAGTGCCTTCTCTGAGAAGAAAAACCTAGTTTTGCTGTAAATAAAAAAACGCAGTAAACGCAAAAAAAAAAAAAGCATAAACGTGTCACACTGACGCAGTATTTTGAATATATGTATGCGTGAACGCGACGAGACTAGAAGTTTCATTTCGTCGCGGCTATCTGTTTCAAGTTCTCTTAAGGTGCGCGGGGCACAGATGCAGATCCATTCGGGCATGCCGCAACAAATTTTGCAGCGTGAAAAAAAAAAAAAAAAAAAAAAAAAAAGAGAGAGAGAAAGCTGCCAAGTATTGCCTCTGTATCGAAGAGAACACGAACGTGGAGCCAATTTCAGCCCCCTCTTTCTAGGGGGGTGCAATTTCTCAGGCCGCACTCCAGAAAGTGCGCATTCCTCGGGCGACACGCGACTGCTCGAGCGAAAAAAACAAAAAAAAAAAAAAAACAAAACCGCCCTTTCTCAATGCCTTCCTTCCTCTCTCTCGCTCGAGCGGTGTAACGGCGTAAAAAGAAAAGCATGTGATGAACAAAAGACCAGTGCATAACACAACGACGCACCACCGGCAAAGCAGGAACACGTGATCACGCACGCCAATGTTTGCCATCGGTATTTGTCACAGTAATCTCGCTTTCAGGATTCTCTTCGAGAAAACAACCGCGCGAGCGCAAAATTGAAGGAGAAAGAATCATACCGAGGCTTAAAGCAAACTCGGGTGAAGTAATTGCCTAAAACAAAAGATGCAGCGGTGTAAAGAAAAAAAGAAAAAAGGAGAGCAACGCTCGGGCTTGTGTCGTACGAGATCGTTGGAAGACTGGCGCGTATGCGACGAAGCGAACCAGGCAGAGCAAGCAGGCGTGAATCTGAACCGTTGTTCGACACCGTGTAACACAAAGCGGCACACCAGCGGCCAATTCTGACGAGAAGCGAGGCGCGGTTTCCAAAAAGCACGTCGTTGACAGTGGAAACAACGCAAATGTGGATTTCCAACGAATGCAGGCAAATGAAGTCATGTGGGACCTAGAAGCAGATATACGTATATATATATATATATATATATATATATATATATATATATATATATATATATATATATATATATATATATATATATATATATATATATATATATATATATATATAAAGAAAACAAGGAAAATCTCGCGGTGGTTCAAGCGCTGACAAGAATTGTTAGTGCAACACCGTTTTTTTTTTGTTTTGTTTTTTAAGGTGTGTGAAAAGTACTTTTACACAGTTAGCTCTACTGCGTGAATTCGCGAGTTCCGCGTTATTCCTGGATAGAGACAGACCCTCGACCTAGAATATAACCTCGGCTATAGCGAAGATGCACGTCACGTGACCTCGGATATAACGAACATTTCACATCGGTTGCAATGAAGATGCATGCATGCCACGTGAACTCAGATATACCGGTCACACAACCTCGGTTATAACGAAGATGCATGCATACCACGTGATCTCGGATATAACAAACACATAACCACAGTTATAGGGAAGATGCATGGATTCCACACCATCAGCGGTAAAGTACTCTAAGCTAACGCTCGATATACATGTTCGATAGCATCGAACTGCTCAATCTGTTGTTTTTCGAAACCTAGTCGAATGCGAAAAGCCAGTCTCGGTAAAGTGTTGAAATCTAACTAAAATTGTTCTAAAATCAAATCTTGATATAACGAACTCTAGCTAAAATCGAATCGAATGCGAATCCAATATTGGCGCGAATATTCGCACACTGCTTATATTGTGAATTATATGAATATTCATTATTCTGTGATAACTCTGCTTAATGGCAGCATGAAGCGAAGGGGATGGGGTAAAATGTTAGAAAAAAAAAAAATCACACCTTCGTTGACACAGCACCCTCTGTAATCTGAAAGGCACATCCAATCGCTCAAGGATCGAACAAAAAATGATCTAGCGTACATGTTAGGTTTGGCACAGGATTCCAAAAATCTTAAAACCATGGCAAGTACGAGAAGAGGCATAATAGGGCCTGTGTAAATATACGGGTATTGAAGTGTCGGTTTCGCCGTCAATTATTTAACAGAATAATGCAATACGTAATTTCCTTCGCCCAAAAGAAAAGGGTCTCACGTTCCATTTGATTTTTCATGCTGGCATGGCTTCCACTATACTAGCAACGTCAAGGGACAATCCTTGCTGCTGTGAATAAAAGTATATATGACGAATATTCATGCGAATGTGCGAATGGCTAGCGGCAGTACTTTAAGAGAATTTGGAACAAAGAATGGCGGTGTGGATTAGCGCCACATATCACTTAACGAGAGAGAGAGAGAGAGGGAGAGAAAGGGAGTAGATTTAGGACATCGCCCCTGATCCCAGCCATGAAAGGAGGGTTTTTTGTGCCTTGCGGCCACGTGGCGGCAGCTGCCACGTGGCCCAGTCTTGGAGGCTACACACTCGTGCAATGTGAACGCCGCAACAGGAATGGACCCCAGCTCGGCACTGAATGCACATACCGTTGAAGTTGACCGCGGTTTTAAAATGACCGTTGAAGAAAACTTACGCAAGTCCGATCCCGACTTGCGTTTGTGATTCGAAAGTCATTGCAGAACTTCATTCCGTTTGTTTCGAATAACTTTGAACATGTACTACATTTGATTCACTTAGCTAATCAAATAAAAAAAGCTATTCGATTCATTATTAAAAAAAAAACAGTATTAGCTCTTAACTACTTTCTTTTTGATGTTCATAGTGTGAACCATGTATGAACTTCATAGTGTGATGTTGCTTTATTTGTGGTCGTCTCCTCTATACGTTGCTATCGTGGGCAGCTAAAGTTGTTTTAAATAACATCTCATAATATCACAATCTGTTCTAGGATGCTCACGGTTGTTCTTCACGAAGGCAGAACATCACTGGCTCACTACAATATATATAAAAAAAAAAACTGCTGTGAAGCTTTTCCATTTCATGCATTCCTATAATATTTCACATTCTATTCTAGGATGTTTATGGTTGCTCTTCACGAGGCGACGACATCACAGGTGCACTGCAAAAGTGGAAACATTATTTGAAATTTTTTCTTTACATGCATTCATATGACCGTTAAGCGCACACCTTTCATGTCCTTTGCTGCGTTGTCTGCGAGCGGCCTCTACGTATGTAAACATGGCGTTGCTATCGGACAAAGGCTCAGAGTCGCCCACACGCTTTTCTTTAGGCCCGCGTCGTCAACGAGAGGTGGAGTAATCAGCCCAGTTGGCCCAAATCTCCCGTTTCAGAAAAAAAAGGATTTTGGCGCGAAAACTGAAATCTGCGAAGCATGGCGGATGCCGCTGGAAAGTGGCATTTGGAGGGACAATGAGGAGAGCGCGATAGTTCACATTCCTTGCCGACAGAGCCCGTAACGAAGACAGCATTGCACTCGGTGGGAAAAGAGAGGGAGAAAGGTAGAATGGTTGGTGTTAGAGGCCGGAAAAAGGGAGGCTTTCTCGAGGACAGCATCGAGGCGACGCTGGCCCGTCGCTGCTGTCGTCCGCTGCCGTTCTGGCGTAGATCCAAGCCAATGAGCTCGAAAATGGTCGCCTAATGGGAGCCGGCGCACCGCCAAACTGGCTAGCGGGGCGAGAACAAGGGGGCAAAAAAAAAAAAAAAAAAAGAAATAAAGCGGAGTTCTGCGTGACTGCGGCTGAAACTCCGGTCGGGTGACACGGAAAGCCGAGAAGCGCTGTCTGCTCCCTCGCCACGCACATTTAGGCCCGCCGCCTTCGCCAACGCCGACGGCGGCCTGGTCTAACTCGATTGCTGGTCATGAAGAGACAGGCCCTGCGGGTGCTTATCAGGAGCAGCATTCAAGCGCGAAGTTTTCTGCTGCTGCTGCTGCTGCTGCTGCCGCTGGCGCCAGCGCTTTCTCCGCCGATTTAATGCCGGAGTCCGTTTCAAGCTACACCCCGTCGGATTTGTCCTATTCACCGCGAACATTTTCCACCTCCTTTCATCAGAAATGCGGTGCACCGTTGGCGACGCTCGCTTGAAAATACGAGGTTTTGTGCCGGTACCAACTAGGTTAAGCAGAGGACGCTGGGTTTAGGCGTCGCAATTTAGTCCAATGGCAAGCGCTGCGTCGCTCGGGTTTCGCTTCGGGACACACGTCAGGTCAAAATAACATCAACTCTACGATTCTCAAGTAGTCTGTTTCTCTCACCTCAACTATCTGTCTCTCTCTCTCTCTCTCTCTGATTTAATGCGATTTGTGAACGTGTATTGGCAGCAATTAGCTATGAACGTGCAGGAGCAGGAGTTACACGGGGTCGGTTGTCGCCCTCAATATGCGAGAAATGTTGTTTACTTTCACTACAATGGGGGCTGATTTTGTATTCATCCATCAGTGCTATGTTAGTTCGTCTCAGTCATATGCACTCGCAGGATCTGTCTGAAATATCTCAATATATATATATATATATATATATATATATATATATATATATATATATATATATATATATATATATATAAACGCTTTTGTATGAAGGAATTGTGTAGGGCTTCCGACGAGCCGATGTTTAGTGGAGAACATGAACAAAGTTGTTTTTGCGAATAGAACTCAGATTTTGTCACGAGGATATCACGCAGTGAGGCATGAGAGTTTCTGTCAGTCCCAAATTTATAAGCTGTAGTAATTACCCTGCTTCGGGTTCTTTATCGAACAGCCTATAAGTACACAACGCTGCGTTACATACACGCGGAACATTCCGAGTATTTTTTCAACCTTACAAAAATGCATTCTTTATGTAAACAGTTTAGTACAAGAACGAGGACGCTCATCTCACACGTGACAGAAACCGGAAAAATTGGAAGATACTTAATCTTCGCCTTTAGGAGTTCAATGTGATAGCGTTACCGGGCCCTGTTCGCACGCCTTCTCATGCTCTTCAGCCTCCAACAACTTACTTCACGTTACATATCACTCCATTTTTTTTTTTGGTATTTATTCCATCCTGCCTTGATTTTAACCACCTATAAGATAACCTCTGTTCGATTATTTCCTCCCGCTTAAAGTCTGTACTCTATTTTTGTTTTCTAAGCCGGCTTTGCTTTGTAGACGATGGATGGATATACAAGGCTTTGAATTGGGCGGCGGCTAGCGCCATCTGTTGCTGCAGCACAGTACGATCTAAAGAATTTTCCAATGAGCGCCGCATCGCAGGTAAGCAACGCGGAAATGTCCATTGCTACTCACTTAACTTTACTTCCGTGATAAGTTTCATTCTAACGACGCACCCAAACATTACCTGCCAGTCATAGGGCAATGCATACATTAGGTCAACCTTTATTCAGAGAGAAGCAATGCAGTTCTGTGGCGGAGAGGTTGCGTGCTCGCTTCGCACTGCGATGGAACCGAGTTCGACTCCGCGGGCTTCCGTAAAACTTGGTGGCCGTTATACCCTATATCCATGTATTGTCCCATAATTTGAAAAGAATAGAGAAAAGACCTGGTGTTGACGTGGTGCTTTCAGCCCCTGTCAGATTATGTATCATGTGCTCGCGTGTAAATGGAACTGGGAAGAGCACAAAAGAAGATATTCATGATTGCAAGAAAAGTCATCTCAAAAAATATGTGCCTTGCATGAATAATGTTGTTTACTCAATCCCCCTGTCTTTCGGTTGTTCGTTTATCGGCCAGACAGGTCATTGTCTGAATGACAGACTTAGCGAGCATAGTACTAAGGATACTGTCCGCAGCATAGTAATTCACTGCCGCTACTGAACAGGCTCCACAAGAGAGTGGAAGCCTGTATTAACAAGAATACTAGTACACCGGAGCAACTTGGAAAGTGGCAAGGACAAAACATTTCTGGTCCCACATTGCCATTCATGTGAAACAATGAAGAAGGAGAAGAAGTGCACTCCTACGTTTGACCAGGTTAGGATTTTGTATCGCCACAAAGAAAAAAATGACGAGAGAGACAGTTGAATCATATTTTATTTCAACGGACAATAAGTGTGTCAGCAAGACTTCTCTTGCTCTTTCAAGCAAAGAGATATGTCTTTTTTGAGCGACTTTTTGTGCAGCAGGTGAGCCCAGGGTTTGTTTCGCGTGATTGTTTTGTTTTCGTCATATTTGCTTTTATCTGGGCCATGTAGTAAAGGCTTAGGCATAGTTGTGAGTCAGCGCTTGTACTGTGGCTTCCTTTTATCTTGTCCCTTGTCTTCTTGTTCACGCTGTTTAAAGTAATAATGAATGTGTCATTTCATGTTTTTCTGCGCTGCCAGAGTATACATAGCGATGGCACCCTGAAAAACTTATGTTGTCAGTTTAATGAATGCTGTGTTTGTCCCCTTCTCTCGTCTAGGCTTCGTGCCGTTGCGCTGCACCACTTGAAAAAAACTTTTATTGTTTATTCACTTTCTTCTGATTTTCGCGTTACAACAACAACGCCGACGCCGGCTTTTCTTCGAGACGGGGCCTATAACGCTATCGCGTTAAATATTACCGGTCAAAGGGAAACGTGACGTGGAAAGGATTGTAAAACAAAATTCGGGGAGACCCTTTAATTTAGCTCCGACTTTAAGAGTAGAGCGCAATGACGTTGACGTCTTCTGTCTGGGGCCCCTCCTGCCTAGCTCCGTTACCGAACTTGCATTCTTCCAAAAACTTACTCACTAATCCTGTAATTGTTGCCTCTATTAGCTTGTACAGCCTCGTCCACTTCTAGCTGTAACACGGTCACTAATTTCTAAACGTTATTGCGTCCGACACGGCAACGCAACAAAGCTAAGTGGTAAGCCATGCGAAGCACCACCCAGGGTTCTTATATGTTTGTGTCGCTTTGCTTCAATATGAGCCTGCGTAGGACGAATGTAGCTTTTAATTAAAGCTGCGCCCGTGTTCAAGCTAGAAGTGGATGACCCTGTACATATTCATCAGTGAAATATTCGCAATTATGTGAAAGATCAGTCATGCATAAATGCTTCTAAAGCCCCGCTTTAAACAAGCTATCCGGACGTGCCCGCCTAACCTAAAAGTAGCGCGTGCTACTCATCGCACAAAGGTCCTGGAAGGTTTGATTTCCATTTTATCCTCCCCTCTCGAAAGAGAAGCCCGAGACGGCAGCTCTTGCCATTTCATGTTGTCCCGTAACAATACACAACTCGCAGAACATACCAGTACACTGATATTTCTCCTTCCAATTAACACCTTCCAGAGCCATTCTCTTGAATTTTCGAGCTTAGTGGTGACAACGACGGCAACGCTGGATTTTTTTATCATTTTGTTTTCAACGCTACTGGTTAACACAGCAGAATGCGAAGAAATTTTCTGTTTCAGGTTTTTTATCTCCTCACCAAGCCAATCAATCAAAAACAGCACTTTGCTGAGTAAAACGTTATCTGGCCGCAGAAATCCAACAAGATGAGTGGAAATAACTCCCCCCCCCCCTACACACACACACACACACACACACACACACACACACACACACACACACACACACACACACACACACACACACACACACACACACACACACACACACACACACACACACACACACACACACACACACACACACACACACACACACACACACACACACACACACACACACACACACACACACACACACACACACACACACACACACACACACACACACACACACACACACACACACACACACACACACACACACACACACACACACACACACACACACACACACACACACACACACACACACACACACACACACACACACACACACACACACACACACACACACCGCTCTTTCCACACCGATCCTACTTTATATATATAGAGCCTCCTCCAACGCTACGCGACAATAAATTCGTAAAATCTAGGAATTCGTCACGGTGGCCAATTTTAAAAGGTACCAAATATTACAAATGAAATTCCTATATATATTAAAAAAAAAAACTAAACATGAGCGTCTAATTATTATTTTCACGCTAATGTAAGTTGCGGCAAGCCGCGTGTAGTGTTACACTTTCAAAAGGTGTAACGCGATTCAACGCGGTCGATATGAGCCCCCTTCTCATTCGCATCATGGTGGCCGCTTCAAACACCGAAACTCCCACGCAGAGTCACTGTTGTTTGAGTGACTTTTTTCTTTGCAAGAGTTCAGGGACAGTTTTGCAGCTTTCGTTCCAATTTATCGCCGTTTCTTGCATTCTTCTTTTCCTTTCGAAGTCTCGTCAAGGCTTTTGCGCGCCATTTCTTTGTATCTATTTTACTTGCAACTCCGGCTGAGAGGCGGTGAAAGCGCGTAGGTCGCTGCCTTTCGTGTTCGCCGCCAGGCACTTTCAATTGCTGACTACAAAAACCGCGTTCTTTCCGGGAACCATCACCCTAAGAGCCAGTGTTCAGTAGCAGAATCAGAGCAAGAAAGCGTATCGAGTCTCTCAAATCCTACCCACACTGCAACACCCTCGTTTAAAGTGAGCAAGCGGTGACGGCAACTAAGCGGCGCAATGTCTCTTAAAGAAGCAGACACCTCAAAGACTTTAGCGGGCCGCTACGGGCGCCCACTGTTGCTCATACATTAAGAGATTTTCTCAAGCGCGATAAGTTTGCAAGAGAGTGGTCGTTGAACCCGTTGTGAGCAAGAGAGTGAAGAATGTAGGCTTGCCTTCACTGCATGCACTGTTCACACCTAGCATTATCAGGAAGCGGCCTTGACGCTTTTTTATAGGAGATGCTATTTGTCGCGCATCAGCCCAAGCAAGAGGTTTCTGTAAGTAAAAGAAACAAAAAAAAAAAGAAAAACAGTTACTTAATAGTTAACTAGCATCTCCGCGTTTAATAGAGGCCCAAAGCTTCCTCGTTAGCATATTTGCCTCTTACGCTGCGCTCTTACCAACTCGAAGCCGTATAGACGCACCTTGGTTCAACGACCAAAAAGTTTATTATTTTCCGGAAGGTCTATGGATGCTAAGCAGCGCAACTCCGTCCCTCTAATAAAATTGCTGCACTCAAACACACGTTCACCCGCGTACGCAGCCAGTACAGGTTGAAATGAGCAAAGCTATAACCAACCGAAAAGTGGAGGTCTTACTTCCAAGATGTTCAGTGCTGGTAGTAGTTTATTATGCATGCACTCAGTGCTTGACGAAATCACGGTGTGAGTCTTGGTGCGACGTGTCTTCATTCCTGGACGCCTTAAGTGCCTTAAGCTCGCACGCAGCTCGCTTTGCTTCCAGGATGCGTCGGGAGAACCGCTTGAGCGCATTTGCCTGCGCTTGCACACGAGCTCAGCTCGGCTTCGAATTCCCTCGAGAGACACCTTCGAAGTTGCCGTCAGATTTACTCATCCGGAGCACACACCCATCTACCACGTCGAGCTAGAGAAACCGCGCTATGTCGCGACGTACGCACAATGGACAATGACGAGGCACTAACTGGCACAGCAGCTTTGTAAGTTTATTGCGCGCGCTTTCTCTCCGTTAGCGTGCGCACCGGGCTGTGAACTAGGCGGTAAAGAGCGTGCCTGTAGTCCTACGCCCGCAACTACTGCTCTGCCGCCGTATATCGACCCACACAGGCGCCGTCGACGCAGGCTTTTTCTAACGCTCACCTGTACGGCAGTGAAGCACGCTTTGGCGGAGGCGCATGTTTCGGAATACTAGCAGCGATTATGCCGGCGAACGTCAACAGCACGACAGCAGAAGTGCTCGTTAATTCTTTCATTATTATCACGTTCTTTCTCGTCGTTCTTCAAGAAACCGATAGCGCATATTCTAGCTGTCATAATATAGGAAAATTGAAAAAGAAAAAGAAAAACTGTGCTCCGACCACTGCTTAAATCGGCGACCACATTAGCTCCCGACGTCTGAAGTCGCATTACGAAGTTGCTTGTTATGTAATAAAGGACCGGTCGCGGGAGCGATGATTGTTATTATTATAAAGTTTTCATTGGAAGCCCTTATACGGTACCTAACACAATGTAACTACTCGCTGTTATATTAACTTGAATATATATTTCATTTTAATCCAGGAACTATTTGAGTACTAATATGTGTAGTGACCATAAAGTCACGACCGGCATGAACGGGCATAGTCCCACTTCAAAAGTCAAGCACAGACGAAAGACTACTGTTATGAAGAATTTATTTTTATCGTTTTAAAATTTACATTCAAGAAAATTCACATTACCGATAAATATTATATAATACAGCGTGCGTATTAGAGCAGCTTTAGTAGAAGTTCGTTTCGGCGTCAATTTTGACGTTGTTTATTTCCTAAATTTCGCGTTGGTTTCAAGGCCATATTCTTCGTAGTTTCCGAAAGAATGACCCAAAAGCATTCCAAGTTTAATAACCTGACATACGCATGCTGTGTTGCTTCAAGCCATTAAATAGGACGAATGTCTGGAGTGTGGGAGGTAAAGGGCAAGCAGTTCATCAATAAAACATAAAGAAAGAATGTTGACTCACCCTATGTTTCTGTAATATATAATCAGTTTTCGCAAAGTTAGTTGTATGGAGCTTTATGGCGCATAACAAGCACAACTGTAATGTGTTTTTACATAAAGCCCCAGGCTGGGCCAAGTACCAGACCAAGCTTGTAAGCTAAGGTCGATTTCAGCCCAGAGATAACTTTGCGAGATCAAGCTGGGCTTAGGTGATAAACCTAGGTTCCAATCAGTGAGCAGTGTTACACCTCCACCCCCCTACCTCCCTCCTACTATAATATCTGTCACTGGTGACGTCTGAAGAAGGGTACACACTGCGAACACTCACCACTATTCACTAATGCCCCAAAATGGCGTTAGATGTCGTCATTGCACTTTCCTGCCAAGACGATCCCCTTAGGTAATGTTGCGGAAGGTCCGAGTCAGAGAAAAAAAGAACAGAAGGAAATTGGGGAGAGAGAGAGAGACGAGAAGAAGAGGTTTGCTCCCCATTTTCCCGTTTCATATAAGCGCTGCTCCTCACGCAAGCTAGAGGCGTCGCCCAGCGAATGGAGCCGCCGCGGTAATGCGCTGCCGCGGAGCAACACTTTTCCGCGTCTCCGGACCCCCCTTTTGTGCGGGCGGCGGCACAGCAACGTGGTTCGGTATCAGCGGCGCGCAGTGCTCTCGTCGCCCGCGCAGGAACCAAGCCTGGCCGAGCGCGTTGGCAACAGCGTCACGTCCATCTCGGACCCGAGCAGTGTTTACGCGGCGCTAGCCGTATGCGGACGTGACCGGTGACCCCGAGTGTGCCGCCTTCGGCAAAAACGCGGCAATGCCGCGTGCGAATTCCGATACGCAGCCGCGCTGTATGGCGGCTGCGTCCGCCACGGCAAACACTGAGTGCGGCTGTATAGCGGGGAAAGAAAGATGAAAGAAGAAGAAAAAAACCGGGGCAAAATGAGAATGGAATCTCGCATTTTGTCCTACGCTGTTTCTCTTCCGTGTCCATGGACGAGCCGGCACTTCAAAAACAGCCTGTATATGCGCGGTCACTGCTATTCCGAAGGCGTACGTCGACACTTCCTGTTTCGTCATGTATTGTGTGTATATATTTTTTCAGTCTCGGCGACACGCGCTGTGCCGGAATCAGCGAGCGAGAGATGCATACGTACTTATATGCAGCGTCGCATGCGGCGGCTTTGTACACGTGGCCACTGTGCGACGTGTTGCAGTTCCTCGTCACTCTGCACGCCTTAGCTTTCGAAGAGGAACGAGAACATATCTGGAATTCGAATGGAGGTGGATTTATTGTAGTTTGAGCAGGAAATGCACCGTGGTATATATATGAAGAAAAAAAAAGGCAATAGGCATCCAAATTAATGAAAGCATAAGGGTTCTGTTACTTTGTTTATGAAGGCGTAGTTTGGATGGCAATTGACTATGCAATCAGTTCAAATTGCAGATGCTTCTTCAAGAGGAACCAAGCATAGCATAGTATCTTTAACTCAGTTGGCGGAGCGCTATATGGTGATATGCGGAGGTCATGAATTTGGAGCCGTCCTGGGCACGTACTTGTGTTTTCTTTTCGATTTCTCCAGACTTACCTGCCGTTAAAAATATTTTATAAGTTCCTCGTCAAACCCATACAGTGATAAAAAGTAACAGTTATCTGACATTTCATGAAAGTTCATATGTAATGTATCCTCATGAACCCCTCCTTTCTTTTTCTCCTTTTCTCCCACTTGGCAAAAATGTCCTTTTAAAAGTAGTGAATTACCATTCCTCTAATCTCAATTCTCGTTTCGCTTGTTTTCCCTCATTTTACTCGCTGATTTTATCTAGCTTTCACAGTGAGACAGCCCAAACTATTTGCAATGAACGGAAGAACACAAAATTTTTTTGGAGTCCCCATGAGACCAAATATGCAAGATTCATATGGGAGCGGAAGCTCCTCTAGCAAACAGGTACCGGTGTATTCATTTTCTGTCGGAATCGTATGAGTTGAGTCAAACAAAGCATTGTCGTCATTTAATTGTGTACAATCAGCTCCCAGAAACATTGCCAGCTGGTGGGTTACAACCAAAAATAGAAAAACAAAAAGAAATTACAGTCAGGAGCTATAGTATGTTCCCTTTCTGAACAAGTGAATTTAAGAAACTCGGAAAGGCTCCTTTCTGCCTTTATTTTCTTAATGAACTCCAACCTCTCTATCGGTTATCATGTACAGGCCCGACTTCTGCGGGAAGGTGGCGGAACGCACGAGAAGGAAATGGGTACGAGACATTTGCCACATATTGTACCACAGCAAATAAAAAAAAATTATATCCCGTTGATTTTGTTTATGGTATAAACCTTCACCTTATACAAGAAGGAGGGGCAAAACGTCTTTGTAAAAGCGCTCTCTTGAGCAAAGCAGCAGCATGAACATCATCGTAGCAGGAAAGACTAGTAGCACTAGCGTTGGACTTAGTTTATGAAGGTTCACTGGATCGAACTGCGAGAAAATAACAGGGTCCCGGCGCTTTGACTCTTTGCGGCACACACACCCGACTCCTCCATCTCGTGGTGCCAGTTTGCCGCTGAGATTTACTGCCTCTTTCTCTTTCCAGGTCAAACAAAGGACGAGGAGGAAAAGGAAAAAAGAAGAGGGGGTTGCGCGCTCTGACGCCGACCCGCAATCGCCGGGTCAGTGAAGTGGCGCTCATTACGGCCTCACCGAAGACGTCCGCTAGCCGGCATCTGTACGTCACACAGCAGCGGCGGCGGCAGTACAATGGCCATGCTGCCGCGCTCTGCCCGCGGGAAATTAATGAGGCGCCCCTTCTTGGGACGCATCAAGAGGCCGCTCTCCTCTCCTCCGGGCGACGCTGCCTTCGCAATTCTTGCTTGTGATCCGCAGCTTTTCAGTTCTCTGTCTGGAGTGACGCATTGCCTCTGTTTTCATGCGTCTGAGAAACTTTAATGCGGTCACTGCTGCTTCTTGTTTCTGTCATTGGGTCCTTCGCAGTTAAATGATCTATGGTGTTATTATCCTTGCCAATCCGCGGAGCGGGGAAGTTAAAATGTATTCATTATTCATTAACGTTGCGTCAGCAAACGCCATCAGTATTAAATACCTCAAATTGTACACAGTGTGGCACAATGCTTTAGTGGGTATTGTAGGTCCATTAAATGAATTCGACCAGCGCAGTCAAAGGTATACAAGTGGAACAGAGTATATAATGGATAAAGAGCTATGCTTCAGCCCCGTTTTTAAACACACACACACACACACACACACACACACACACACACACACACACACACACACACACACACACACACACACACACACACACACACACACACACACACACACACACACACACACACACACACACACACACACACACACACACACACACACACACACACACACACACACACACACACACACACACACACACACACACACACACACACACACACACACACACACACACACACACACACACACACACACACACACACACACACACACACACACACACACACACACACACGCACACACACACACACACACACACGCACACTCTCTCTCTCTCTCTCTCTTTTATGTACGGGTTATCGCAGCTAAATGTAGCTAATGTTTCAAAAACTACGGTGACCCTTGACAAGGGAAATAAGAATGGTTCAGAGTCCCCTGGCCTTGTCTGGAGTATTCCTCCGTTAAACAAATTAGGAAAGACAGATTAGCTAATCTTTAATTTATTGACCTGAGGGACAAATTAAGTGGCAAAGTGAAGGTTGCATATCCGTCACGCAGCAGTTTACGTAAAGTATTTTTTTACCGGCCCAAAACGATAGCTAGCGCAGTAAAAAAGCTCTTCCTTGTCACAGCAGCAACCCTTCAGTGTCCCGAGACGCGGCCTAGATGACAAAGTACCCTTTTCTCTGCAGCCCTCTCTCCGATGAAGCATTGTGTGCGCCCCGAAGCGAGTAATATAAAGCAGCACCTTGTCCCGTGACAGCTTTATTTGAAGGCCACCAATAATAGAGTTATGCAATTCGCAGCCTGCAATTTACCGTTCGAGGAGATATGTATGTATGTATGTATGTATGTATGTATGTATGTATGTATGTATGTATGTATGTATGTATGTATGTATGTATGTATGTATGTATGTATGTATGTATGTATGTATGTATGTATGTATGTATGTATGTATGTATGTATGTATGTATGTATGTATGTATGTATGTATGTATGTATGTATGTATGTATGTATGTATGTATGTATGTATGTATGTATGTATGTATGTATGTATGTATGTATGTATGTATGTATGTATGTATGTATGTATGTATGTATGTATGTATGTATGTATGTATGTATGTATGTATGTATGTATGTATGTATGTATGTATGTATTTACTAATTACTAAATAATGACTAATTATTTACCAGTTACTAAATATATCTAATTAATTATTAGCCGTAATTAGTGTCAGTTGTACAATTAATTGATTACTAATTATTGCCGCGCACCCGGTAAAATCAACCACACAGCTGTAAACGTAGAACAACTGCGAAGATACAAGGAGCGCGATCTCGTCGCTGCGAAGCAGAATCCACTGAATAAATGCACTCGCATAATGTGAAAGAGTAGTCGCTCGCTTTACTCGTAGCAGCATTCATCGCTACATACGCAACAGCCGCGTAGCAGAATGCAGCACACAGGCTTTCGCCTTTCATCACTTTAGTCGCCAAAATGTCTTTGAATATTTTTCAATGGTCGACATTCACGGACATTAAGCAGAGTGTTCGTCAAACCCAACATCTAGCCCCATGTTGGCAGCACAAGGTAACATATTTATAAATTGAGAACCTGCAACATGACCATCGGAACAGCTATGCATGGAGGGTCACCGATAGGCGCACTCTCTGGACGACTCTATAAATTATTCGTTATATCGAAATTTGACCTTATTGGCTCTTTTTCTGATCATGACTTTACTCCGACAGCAAAGAATACACTTATTGCCGCGAAGATTTATTTCAAGAATTTCCCACCATTCGATTGGAACTCTTGACATATACCGCGAAAAACATCCTAAAGGTCACGCGGCCGATGACAGTGCATCACGTGACTCAGGCATGTGGTGAAGCAATCTATGCGGACCCCTGGACTAGGGACACCAACGATCTAGCTCCTGCAGTCATCATCTTTAATAAAAGTTTCTCTCTCTTCTCTCTCTCTCTTGCTCAAAACTGATGATGTGAGAAAAAAAGGAAGAAAACACGACTTATCTGCCGGCTGAGAAGTGACACACACACACACACACACACACACACACACACACACACACACACACACACACACACACACACACACACACACACACACACACACACACACACACACACACACACACACACACACACACACACACACACACACACACACACACACACACACACACACACACACACACACATATATATATATATATATATATATATATATATATATATATATATATATATATATATATATATATATATATATATATATATATATATATATATATATATATATATATAGTCAAACTCACAATATAATATAGTTCCTGCGCAGCATTCTTAAAAGCTGAACACAGGAAGGTGAACTTTTCGAAACGAAACCAATGAATGCCACAATACACAGCACAGAAACAGAGTAAAAGGCGGCGGGAAAGTTCTACACTCTCGAAAGGGTTCTTGTCTGGAGGTGCTTTTCGAGGACGCGTCTTCGGAAACCAGCCCGAAACTCGAGTACAACTTCACCACAACCCTGCGGCAATGCGGAAGAGGCAATGTTTCCTTTGCCAGGTCGAGAAACTAGCTCACGTTGAGTACGTATTTTATAGCCAAGCGAGCGGAGCGCTCGCACTTTCGAGAGGTGAGCAGAGGTCGAGTGGCTTCTCTTCGGCACAACCCTGCGAAACTTCGCTCCGTTCGCGTCGTTTCCTCTTTCTTTGTGGCGTTCAGTCGAATCGCGGCTTCACGCCTACAACACGCATGCGGATTCTGCGAGCGCTCTTCTTGGATTCAGCGCGAGCACTTCACAGTGGCTCGGAGATTTTGCTCGTTCCTTAGGCTTTTCTGTCTCGCACCGATAACGATGCCTAGCCTTTACTTTTCCCCCCTCCCTTCTAGGAACCGAATTGGAAACAGACTTAGAGATGTAAGCTCGATGTCGCCGAAAAGATTATTGTCTTTTAAATATGAAAAGTCCACGGACGTTTTTCTTTTTTTTTTTCCGTCTGCGCAGCGACAGGTCTTCATATCTCCGAATAAGGGCTACCCGAGCACCAGGAACCGTCGTAGATCACAATCCTTCACGGCGGCCATTACCCAGCCAACACACAGGTCTGGCGGTCAAGGATATCCGACAGTACACAAAAGACTCACGCGAGAGCCGGTAGTCTCCTTGGGCCTACAACAAACAATGCATATATTCCTGGAGGTAGAGGCTTTGCTAAAAGTGTAAAGCCAAGGTGGCCTGCTTCTGAGCTATGTAGTGGCGCCGATTCAGCATTAGTGGATGTCCTTCCCATTGGAGAGGTTAAGACTGAAATCTTCTTACCATAAAGAGATTCGGAACAATGGAAATACATTACAAGCCGCACGAAGTTGCTCAGAAGCAGACCCCCTGGACTCTACAGTTTTGGCAGACTGTAAATCTATATGTAAGCTCAAATATATTGAACCTTCCTTCACATACCATGCCTCACACTCTATCTTGACTTATGTCCGCAATGTAACGAATACTTCTTTTTATACCACACCACGTAGGCGTGCCAATTCAACCCGGCGGTTCCCCTTATCACCAACACCAGCCCCGCCCAACTTAAGACTATGCTGTCAAGATGTGGCCTGGATTACCAGCGTAAGCTGGTATACCAGGGCAAGTTTACGCCAGCCGTTGCAGGGACCATGGATTAACGGCCCCATCCGGAAAAGGCAGAGTTCTCATTGCTTAAATACATGTTGTAGATTATAATAATCATCATAGCTATCCTTCATTTACGACCACTAAAAATCAACGTCTTTCGTAGCAGCGCTGATAATGATCAATGCATTGAATTGACTTCAATTCTGGCTTGACTGTTTTTTTTTTTTTGTAATACTGCTTTACAGCAGTGATACTTCGTTTTATATACGAAATGCACCTGGCATAGGGAGATAGAACTTACCATTTGAATTACCTTGTTGTGATCCATTATATTTAGTGTTAGTGAAGACAACAACGATGATGAGATGGAGCATGCAGCGAGTGGAAATTCAATTCAATTCAATTTTATTTTTCAGAAAGCTTCTGAAGGGTCACCTGGGCTAAAAGCTGTCATGTCAGCTTGACAAGGCCCAGGTGCCCGAATGTACAAGGCAAGGCATGAGGTATTAGCCTCGCTGTGTGCAGCATATGTAGAGCAATATAAAAAGTGAAAGAGCCGTAAACGAATAGTTGTGCTGTGAAAAACGCAGAGGCTAAGAGAGATGGAAGGAATGCTGGACAGATACGCAAGAAAGAGCTTACAATTTTGCCGCGTAAGAAATGTCGAATTGGTGCGATCAAATACAAAGAAATAACTCAAGAGTGCAACTTTGGACAGTGAGTGTTAGCACTAAAAAAAAAAAAAAAGCACTAGAGCAAAAAGCAACCAGCGTAGGAAGGCATTACGTGTTATGATGCACTTCAATACTTTGTCTGTGGGGAATATTTGAGCATCTTGCACTTGCATTTGCCTTGGAAGCATAAACGACACATTGCACTTTGCCGGTTTGTTGCTGGAATTGTCAGTGGAAACCGCAGGCTGTCTTCGTTTTCAAAAATTAATTACGCGCGTACGCGAGACTGTTCATCAAGCGCACATAGCTTTGGTTTAAGACGATGAAAGGAAAAACAAACGATAGATGTGCTATGTACTGCGCGTCTCTTTATCAACCGTGTGTACGCATACACCGCCAGCAAACGGAAAGGGGAGAGGAACTATTCGTCGCAAAGGCAAAAGAAAAACCAACCATGCGTTCGCTTTCGCAATAGCCGGCACTCGAGGAACGGTACAGGCAGAACACAGAGAAACGTCCTTTGCCCGCCGCCATCTTCTTCTCGGCGCCTGCCGTTACCGCTCGAGCGAAACGCGTCGGCGCGGAAGAGGTCCTCGTCCAAGGTGATGCGTGGGCCCTGCTCGCAGGATGCGCGCATCTGTCTCGGGCAAATCCCAAGTTATTACGCTGTCGGCCCTCGGATGCAAATGCGGCGCCAGCACCATTTCTCTCCCCTCCCTCCTGCCTCTTCCCGGCCCAACTCTCCAGCGGCCAAAGCGATCTCGCTTGCAGCCGGGATGACCACGGCCGCTCCCCGGGTTCCGCAACTACTTTGCACCTGGGAATAAGGCAGCGAGGAGTCACTCCATTCCCCCGCGATAGAGGTGCCGTGCTGCGACCGCGGTGCGACGAATGCCATCTGGCCGTTAGCGCTTTCACCGCATGTACAGTCAATAGCAAAATCAAAGGGAACACCCTGCCTGCCCTAAGCATAAAAAATTGTCATTTCTGCATCAAGTAGAGCTGGCGGTGGAAAGTTACCCTGACGAACAAAAACAGATACAAACTATAGGCTTTTACTTGTACTTATCGAGTAATATGTGGTTCAATGCTTGCAGTGTGCTCCCTTTCATACTGCCACAATACGTACAGATGTGAAGAGGCAAGAATAGTTTGGCTTTTATGGTTTAACGTCCAAAAGCGGCTCAGGCTATGAGAGACGCCAAGCAAGGATAGAGCAAGAAAATTAGGACTAACATGGGGACGCTGATTTCGTCAAGGATTTCTCGAAATTCAAGCAAGGAAACGCATACTAAACAGTTTGGACGTGTGAGTGAGTGAGTGAGTGAGTGAGTGAGTGAGTGAGTGAGTGAGTGAGTGAGTGAGTGAGTGAGTGAGTGAGTGAGTGAGTGAGTGAGTGAGTGAGTGAGTGAGTGAGTGAGTGAGTGAGTGAGTGAGTGAGTGAGTGAGTGAGTGAGTGAGTGAGTGAGTGAGTGAGTGAGTGAGTGAGTGAGTGAGTGAGTGAGTGAGTGAGTGAGTGAGTGGAAACATACGCAGCTAGGGCATGCAATGCTCGCACACATCTAGCAAACCACATGAAAGAGATATTGAAAGGAAATAGATGTTGAGTTAAAAGAATTCTTAGATTGATCGAGTGAGGTGGTCACTAATATGCTAGCAAATGCGAGAGTAAATACAGCAAAAGTGCTGCGCAAGTCTCTGTACTGGCCCCCTCTTATGTGGAAACAAGCGGGCCTCCCACGCGCAGACTAGATAGCCCGCGTCTCAATTCAGACTGTCGTGCGCTGGTTTAACGTATTCGCGTGCATTGCTTTTTGTGCCTGCTCTTCACTGCCTGCTTTCACGCTGTATTTGTTGTACCTAAGCCAGAGTCAGGCTCACGCATCGCCATCCTCATTAAGCTCTCTCTGCTCCCCCTGCTTCCTTTCCCCACATTTTTTTTACACCTGAGTGGAAGCATGAATCTTCTTGGTATCCCTCTACTTTCGTTTTTTTTTTTTTTTTTTTTTTTTTTTTCATCCACCGACACTGAGATCCACGCGCTGACGGTGCGCGCACACATCATCAAAAGTGGGTTGCTTCCAAGTTGTCCGGCGCTGGTTTATTTTGTTGCCGTGGTCCTGCCCATTTAGGCTTAGCTGCACACGGTGCATAATAAGGCAAGATACCCCTCACGTCCTCAACCCATGAGACCACCGCATAGTTTCGCACGTTATCCTTCATACAGTTTCACGATTATACCTCTCCCTCTCCGCTTGATCCTAAGCTGCCTGTCTGTCCGTACACATTTTCGAACTCACTTCGGGTTTTCATTATACCACGCTTTATTTTCTTGTTGCATGGAAGAACTCTCCGAAAAATGAGAGAGACATATAAACCGGGAGACGTGCGTGTGCAAAATTAATGCGAATGAGTTCGAGCGCATTTTCTCTTCATTTTGGTGTTATTTTTGACTCGGGAAAGTTGGGACTCGAGCGAACATGTTCGCGCCGTAGCAGGAAGCGTTCTTCTGCGCTAACCGTGCTAACGCACGTAATTGATGGTCCCCATTTTCTGAGAATAGAAGCTGCACCGACGCATGTATATGAGCTGTCCGTAGCGATAGGAAGGATGCAATAGGCCTGGCAAAAGCTGGAGCGGACGGCCAGCGATAGCCAACGAAGAAACCTCAGAGGGCTACAATCCGTTCTTGCAATGTATACGCGCACGCCTGCTATTGAGATTATTGTGAATGTTATAAGCTTAATTTAATCCATCTTTCTCGCAGCAATAAGCAATATTACTGGCGGTCAGGTGTCACGCGGTTCACTTTGAGCTAGCGTCTTTATGGCTCGACCTTTTTGCTAAAATTTGCCAAAAGTAACCAAGCAACGGAGTTTGTTTCTTAGTAGTGCCGTGGAGCCCTCATGACAGCTTTTGAAAGCTCTAAATCAGTGTAACTTAACGGGAGCTTCTGCGCCCTTGTGCCAATTTTATATAGACTTAATATTCCAGAAACCTGAACAGTTTCAAGTAAGCACCGGCTCTGTTGTTTCCTTCACCCTTCATCTAAATTTGTCGAAATTAGCGCTTTCGAATTGAGCATGTGATGCTAACCAGTCATAATTGCCTGTAGTAGGTCTCGGCCGCTCCCAAATCATGACAAGGTTTTCCCGCTGCAGTGCAGTGCAGAGGATGCCTCGGACTGAGCGAACTGAGTACAGTTAGAGTCTCAAATCGCAGTTGACACACGAAAACAGGCTGTGAAAGAAGACATGAGGAGAAAGTGAAAGGGCGAAGAAATAAAGAGGTGCCATAGGGAAAGAATGTATACGAAGTAAATTTGAATCATTGATGTGCGCTAAACACGCTAATCATATCAGCGACTTTTTCTTTTCAGCTCCGTCGAAACGCGGACACAGCGGCCGGCAGGTATAAGGAACTTCCACAGAAACCACTGTCCTTCAGAGTGAGAGGCCAGCGCCAATTCTTTTCATAGCGGTCGGAAGAAAGCCTACTGAAGCGTTGTACAGATGGCATGGCAACGGTATCAAGATAAAAAAAATAATAATAAAGCTTCGCTCTCGAGCAGGATTGGAACCATCGCCAACGAAAAATGAGTAATTGCGAAGCCCGAACGCTGTAATCTTATTTTGGAGATAGGTCCCATCAATTCTTGCCAGAGGTTATATATACAATCATAAATGCTGAAATTCGGCCGAGCTCATTTTACGGTCGAATCAAGGGTAGGCCATGGCATGTCCTAGAGATGAACAATGTAAAATGTCACGCATTGTCATTCATATTCAAAGTATATATAGCTTGTTGCGTTGTCATGCCTACCCATTCCCTCACTGAGTTCAGCTGAAGCTTCGTGTTTTTTCCTCACATCCGCGAAATCTCGATAGGCATGGCAGAAGTGTGGTTAGGTTTGGTTCATACTGTTTAACGTCTCAAAGCAATTCAGGCTACAAGGAACACCGCAGTGGAGGGCTCCGGAAATATAGACCACCTTGAGTTCCTAAACCAACATTGACATCGCACAGTACACGGGCGTATTGATTTTCCACTGGTCCCCACAGTCGATGTATAAGTGATAGGCTGCGCCAACACCATGCTTCCTCAAGTTCTGTTGATGGATCAAGCTAGCGTCGCTACTGCCGGGATTGTGCCTGCTATCCGCTGTTCAGCAACGTTTGGGGGGGGGGGGGGATTAAATATAGAACGAAGCAAAAGCGTGAAATTCTTCAAGCGTATTTTATCAGAATGCATGGGGATGATTGCACCAGCTAAACATCGGTTTACTTGCTAAAACTTTTAGATGACTTCCAATAGAGTTTCTATATTCGTTAATGTGGCCATTTTGTGGATGTCATTGTCAGATTCGCTGTGAATTCACTCCTTGTCATTCTGGGGGATGGTTACTCTTAAACGCTCAGTTCTTGGTCCAGCTTTCATTGCGCCGCCTTTCTTTCTCTTTTTCCTCGTCTCCTTTGATTGGTGTTCGTTTCCAAAAGTACGAAGGCGCTGCCGAACAAGAACCGTTCCTGAAATCCGAATTAAAACCAACTAGCAAAACGGCAAGCTTTTTCGGACCCTATTCCGGGAAGGTTGTCTTTGTGTCTCTGCATCATCGGCGCTCTTCTGTGAGCTACCGAGACGATGAGACGATCTAAACGACTGTCCTCTAAAACTACTTTTTTTTTTTTCTACCCAACAGAAATCAGCTCTCCACGAATCTGTATCATAGGCGTTCCGTGGCAACACATAAAAGCTTCCCTTACGCACCATGTGACCCTACATGCAGCCAATCTAGGCACGAACCGCGGGCAAACAATGAGGCCAGCGACGCGTCGCGCCTCTGTGCGGAACAGACAAGCTGCGGCGGTGTTAGGGAGGTGAGAAAAGGAGGCAGGCGTGGAAAGGAGAGAGGCCGCCGCACTTGTTCAATGGTGTATAGGCAGGCAGGCCGTCTATGGAGACGCCGGCGGCCGCTCGCGAGCTCTATTGAGACGCGAAAATGGCTCGTTAAAAACGGGACGGGAATGCGTGCGTGCCGGATGAATGCAAATCCATTTCGGACGCACAAAGGAACGGGACATTAATGCGCATGAAGGGTCACGCGAGCGCGAACGAGCTGCCGCCGCCATCGCCGAGGCCACCGAGAAGAGAAAGAGACGAAAAAGAAAACGAAGGAAATGGAAGGCGTAAAAATAAGCGGCGCTAAATTGAGGCAACAGCGAAACGGTTTTCGCTCGCAGAAAGCACGGAAGCGTACGCGTGCACTATATATTCGTTGTAGCTATGCGGGGTTCATGCAAATGATTCCCGAATAAGGAGCTCCGCGCCCCTTCCACTGTACTTTCTTCCTGCGACCCACGCGCGCTTTCCGGTTTGAAAAGGGTTAAGAAAACGGTCGGTTCACCCCTATTCACTGGTCCAATGGTTGCATTTATCGAAAGAAGGAACACGAAATAACAGAGGAGGGGGAAGCTGTGCAACATCCAGATAACTCTGCTTAGAAATGCAGGATAACATTTTGAAACGAGCGGTAACAGCGCCCAAGCTACGCACCGTTTGGTTTCGCATTATAAACAGTTTAAATTGCGCTTCGCTGAAACCATGATCAGTTAACGGACGACAAACCTCCAAAAGATATATATCTGCTGTTCGGTCGACGGTGGACCATGGACGGCAATATGATTGCAGATGAAAATACAGTCATGTGTACGAAGAGTCCAGGTTAAAATGTGTGTACGCGCTGGATTCAATCTAAAAGATATTAAAAGGAAGAACAGAAAAAGGGGAAAATAATGGCACAAAATGCTATTTCTTGCATTTGAAAGAAGAACTGCGTTTTATTACCGACATGGATCAGAAAAAAAAAAAGGAAGAAAAACAGCGCAATAAGCATAGCTTGCGTCCGTGTCGGTTTGAGGCCAACCTTGCTCTCGTCGGACAGATAATTTAACCGGCTGGCTTCCCTCGTTTCAACACGATCTTCAAAATTCTGCTAAATGTGTTTAATAAAAATAGGCTGTCGCCTATCATCGCAATGGCTCTTATGGGCAGTCGGGATAAGGAAGTCGTTCAGGCTAAGCTTATAGTTTGAGTTCACGCATCTACGGATTGTTGTTCAACAAAGTATAGCTATAATATCTACAATCTATGGCATATACACATTCTGAGTGCAGGCCGGTAGTCTGAGTGCAGATAGGTGGCTCGTAATGAGCAAGCGGCCGCAGTAAGTTCCCCACGTCAACACCTGCTTTAATATTGCTCCCGTCACCGTCAGACGGCCCTCGAAAAGTGCGCACTCTACAACAAGCTTCTAAATGGTTCGGTAGCGCCGCAGATCACGGGCGTATAGCCGAAGCAGCCCTGGACACGATACGAGCGGTCAAGGAGGAGAGGAAGTCACAAGGGAAGGAAAGGTACCGTAACTGTCGAACTGTGGCTGGACACCTGAATAGCGTCGTGGGCGATAATGTGATGACAGAGAGACAGACAGAGAGAGAGAGAGAGAGACCGAAAGAGAAAGGCATCATCGGCGATAGTGACGGTCTATATTGATTTCTGCGGATCTCATCGAATGGCGCGGGCAATGAGCCGTCACCGGGCTAAGCGCGAGCAGCGGACCGCGTATAGCGATGGGGTACCCTCGATACGAGATACGTGGCAAACGTCGCTTGCCCGCACAGTTCGTTTCCAAAATGTTTTTCCGTCGATCCTCGCCACCGGGTCATTCTCCTCGCGCGGGCCACACGTCGGCGCCACTGTCACCGCAGCGCAGGCGAGCTGTCGCCGGTGGCGGCTTAATTAGACGGCCTCTGCCGGACGCTGCCAATGCGTATGGGTAGCAGCGGCGGCTCCCTCGACTGACTCTAATTAATACTCTCAATGAATGCGGCGCAACGCGATGCCGGTCTCACTGTCATCGCTCGGCGGCGGCGCCAGGTGTCAGAAGGTTCGGTAAGGTCAGCTCCTCGGTGTGGCAGCGGCGTCAGGCGTCTGGACAGCGCCCCTGGCAAGGGACAGCTTGTCCAATCAGATATCACCAAACTGAGCACCCGCACGTGTGGAACGGTGCACTATAGCTTGCTTCAGTTTTTGAGCGTCACAATTACCTCCGAACGTAGCCCATCCAAGCCTATACACTTTACCATTATGTGAACGCGTGGCACAGACAAACACAATGTCGATAATTCAGGCGCCAAATGCGGCGTCAAGGACCTTGCACAGCTCCAGCGTGCAGCTGCTGCGGCGTGCGGAGAGGCGGATATAGTGTAGTGAGTGAATTCGCTCACGGGATGAGGCATGTACTTCGGACGCGTGTCTAAGGGGAAATTTTGAGGCGTAGAGAGTAAGAGAAAGCGTTTGCGAGTTATCGCGGTCTTTCGAGCAGTAGTTGCGACAACGGGGGTCACAGAGGTATTGATAAATGACACTGTGGAGATGAATCACAGACACACTCGTTGTCGGGTCTCCACAAATATGTTTCCCACTCCACCACTCATACAAAGTGGACCGAGACGCTCGTGAAGGACCACTGCACCAACAGTCACAAAGGAAAACCGATATGCAAGGGAGACATGTATGTGGGGCACCACTGCAGCAATTATTGTCATAGACAGCCATGGTTTATGGTAATGATTCAAACCTCAAAACTTTTCTCGCGTTACACGTTTCCAAAGTACAAGTTCGATGCCAGCTCACCTCGAGGGCGAATGATTCTCTACACTGCCTCCACGTCCTCTGCACGTCAAAGGTTGCTCCTAGGGACAAGCGCGGAAACGATATTCCATCACATTTCCTTATGTCATATACTCACATGACAATTTGACTCTGTCCGCGATTCATGGGCAGAAAAATCTCTTAGATTGAACTAGTTGCAGGGAACATTAAGCAAAGAATCGGCACATAGCATATCTGCGTGGAGGAGAAATGCTCAGAACTTCGTTGCCATAGGATTCTTCCTGTGTATATATGTATAGAAACGGTCTCTCACCCATATTAGAAAGTCAAGCTACATTGGATATCCCATTTAATTGTGGAGTAACTGTGGAATGTTATTAGCCACTCTTATGAACATGTTTATAGCAATAGTATAACGATTCAATGCGTAGCAAACTCTTTCTTTCAATGTTTGTACGACTGCCATAAAAAACCAGTGGGATTCGTTTTTGATAATAAATAACAGAAAGCTACAACGGTGATAAGGGAGGATCCACGGATATATCAGTTTTTATAGCGTAATCATAGCCACAACGGTCATGAGGGAGGATCCGCGGATATATCAGTTTTTATAGCGTAATCATAGGATATGCGAGGAAGTTGCTTTCATAAGCAAGTATGGCGGAACGAGCTTTTCCAAATGTTTATCAGCATGTAATGCTTACTATCAAAACCTGCATGTTTTCTCCGCAACAATAAAACTTCACAGTGGCTTAGCTGTAGTTAAGCCTAGGAGATTGCGAAAGCAATTGCTTCGGTGGCTTGAGAAGAAGCACGCATTCGTCGAGCCGCATCTTGAGCATGACGTCTGGCTCGACGCTCTTCACGTTGTTCCTCTGTCTCCGTAGCTAGCTGTCGCTTCCTGGCTTCACACTGGCGAGCCGCCTTCTCCCTCTGCTTCTCAGACAGCATGACGAACTGTCTTACAAGCGCTGAAATTGCATGCTTTATACAGCGCAGCCTCCCCTCCTCTACTTACCGAAGAGACAAGAGAGGCGGAGTGTCTCCAATAGAAAATGACACCACCTGTTAGACCACAGCGCACCTAGTGGGAGAAGCGCGCGAAACGCCCGGCGTGGCTACGAGCCACGCTACGCTGAAGAGCCGACTTGGTAGCCCATCTTCACCTCGCTTATGACGTCACACCACCTGTTAGACTACAGCGCAACTAGTGGGAGAAGCGCGAAACGCCCGGCGTGACTACGAGCCACGCTACACTGAAGAGCCGATTTGGTGGCCCAGCTCTCACGCTGGTATGACATCAGTAGTCACGTGGTGTAAAGCGTAACTACCGGACCACGCTACGCCGAAGATACGAAACCTAGCGTAGTATTGCTTTCGCAATACAAAAATCTACGCTCACAAGCGTATACGAAGCAGGTTATTCGATCCAGTGGCACACGGAGAGTTCGGCCGCCAAAATACTTACTAGAAGACATAGAACTTCAATGATTACTCCATGGCACTCCCAGGAAAATTACTTTGTTTTTTAGGACACAGGTGTGTTCCAGACTGGCCAGTTCTTATAAGGCGACCTAAAAGTTTCCCATCTATCCGCAGCTACCGACGTTCTCCAACGGCACGCGAAATGAACCGAGCTCTCAAAACATCAGCAGGGTAAGAATGCAGGCTAGTTGGTGTTCTGTGGTGTATACCAGCGCAAATGTCAGTTGAAAGTAGAGCGTCTGTGTGTCTACTTGTCTTCGTTGCGTATTTTGCTGTGTTGCACTGGTATACATCGTGGCAAAAGCTGCAGTCAGAATATAACTTGCGCACGCGTCAGGTATGATATCAGATAAGATAAAAATGTCATATGCTAACTGCCTTATGCCCTCTCACAGAATGATTCTCTTACTGTTCCCGAGGTAGAACGAGAAGTTTGGGTAAGTTTCTGTGCACCCGTGATCTTCTTCGTGCCTTCATGCCCTTTTCGCCGAGGCTAAATTATTAATGCGAAAGCATTAGCAGGCGATGTTTCCTCCGAAAGTGTCCGCAAAATCTGTCGCCGGAAGTTGGCCTCTTCGGATGTCATCGTCAAGTGAAGAGTTATAAGTCATGGTATAAAGAAGTGCCGTATTATCAAATAGTTATGAGTCATTAGTCATGTGATATGAAAGTGTCGAGTCATCTAATTCATGAGTCAAGAATTAAAAAAGTTGCGCTAATAGGTCACTGATTTCTTCCGCCATCATGCAACCATAAGTCAGCCTTGGGCGACAGAAGCCCATATGTGGCCATTTTATCTATCTATCTATCTATCTATCTATCTATCTATCTATCTATCTATCTATCTATCTATCTATCTATCTATCTATCTATCTATCTATCTATCTATCTATCTATCTATCTATCTATCTATCTATCTATCTATCTATCTATCTATCTATCTATCTATCTATCTATCTATCTATCTATCTATCTATCTATCTATCTATCTATCTATCTATCTATCTATCTATCTATCTATCTATCTATCTATCTATCTATCTATCTATCTATCTATCTATCTATCTATCTATCTATCTATCTATCTATCTATCTATCTATCTATCTATCTATCTATCTATCTATCTATCTATCTATCTATCTATCTATCTATCTATCTATCTATCTATCTATCTATCTATCTATCTATCTATCTATCTATCTATCTATCTATCTATCTATCTATCTATCTATCTATCTATCTATCTATCTATCTATCTATCTATCTATCTATCTATCTATCTATCTATCTATCTATCTATCTATCTATCTATCTATCTATCTATCTATCTATCTATCTATCTATCTATCTGTCTATCTATCTGTCTATCTGTCTGTCTGTCTGTCTGTCTGTCTGTCTGTCTGTCTGTCTGTCTGTCTGTCTGTCTGTCTGTCTGTCTGTCTGTCTGTCTATCTATCTATCTATCTATCTATCTATCTATCTATCTATCTATCTATCTATCTATCTATCTATCTATCTATCTATCTATCTATCTATCTATCTATCTATCTATCTATCTATTTATTTATTTATTTATTTGGCCGATGACCCGTTTCCAAAGCATTCCACCTCAGAAGAGTCGAGAATCAGGCCGGGGGAATCGTGTACCCATTGAAAAACCGGCCGGTACGCGGCGCCGCCAGGGAGCGAGACTGGTACTTCCCGATTACGAAGTGGATGCTCACCACAAGGCCACCGCTTCGGTGAGTCATGAATCATGCGAATCAGGGGTCATGAAACAAAAACGGCTCAGTCATGTCATGTGGCTAAGTAGATGTAGAAAGACGTCGACTAGGAGCCATCAACGTCGCGCCAAAGCTAATGCTTTCGCATTCTTCCAATGCAGCTTGTGCGATGTTCTCTAACCATTTTGCCTAGGCGCCATGAAGTCGAAGAAAAAATGAAAAATCATCGCATTGAGCATAATAGCTAATTAACCGAGCTGCGAGATGTTGTAAGTATATAGCGCCCGTTGTAATGCATGGAACGTCGAAACTAAAGCCCAAGTATCGCAGCGCGCACTCCACTGACGACGATCTCAATCTATTTGTGGGCAACCAATCTACATTCCAGCGCGACCGTAGAAATGGAAACAAACAAGCAAATGAGCAAACAAAAGAAACGGAAAATATCAAAACCTAACTAAGGATGCTGACTCCGTCTGTCGCAAGTGGACGAATAGAGCCGAAGCTGCACAGACTCCTCAACGCCTTGGAGCCAAGGGACATCAAATAAAGGAGCGGTATGATGAAGGCGGTGGTCCTGGGAAAATGACAGGAACGTAAGAAATATGAAAGCACTCATAAAAACACCCAAAGAAGGAGCCAACAGGAATTCTACAGGAATAAGTGGGCAGATTAGGTAAGCACAGAAAAATACACTAAAGCGGAAAAGGTGCGCGAGTCTCACAGGAGAAGACGCCGAGTTGATAAAACTAAGCGGCTTGGTTGGCGCGCGCGTCCCAAGGAGATTGTTCTCCTCAGTGCATCTTATGCCCTGCGATGCATCCCGGGAGAGTTGGCCGCCGCTTCGCAGCATACTTTTGGAAGAGCACGACACGACCAGAAACAAAATAACGGAGTTCCAGTCCATAAAATTCTGCACGCCTTCACCACAGGGACAGACAGACAGAGAGAGAGAGAACGAAAGAAGAAAGCAGGAACAGGAAAAAAAAAAGTGAGAGCTAAAGAAATGAAAGCGCTGAGTCCACACAACGTCTCGGCAATACAGCTAAGCCGCACACCGCAGACGCCTGGTGCTATGCGCTAAGGAGTAGCGCCAAGTGGTGGCGGCTTCTTGGGGGAGGCGCGAGACCACCGCCGGAGAACGCTGCCTGCTCTTTCGGCGCAACGCCGACGTCACAGCTGCGCGTTCAAGCCAGCAACCCCCTGAGAAGCCGGTGTGCTGGCGCGGCAGCGAAGAAAGAGGGGGGAGTAACCAGGATGATTATTCGAGGTAGGCGTGGGATCTATCCTTAATTGTCGCCACCGCCAGCACGCTCGTTAATTTGGCCTCGCGCCAGGAACGCCGTTAATCAAGCTTTCCTGCAGAGGCGGCGCAGGCGCACGCCACTCTCGGTGCGCTCATTTTTTGTTTATTTTGCATCTTGCGTTCGCATGCGTCGCACGGAAGTAAACAACAGCGGCCGCGCAATAACTCGTCCGTCGTGGCGCGGTCTCGCATGAGCCGACGTCCCACGTTCGCCGACGTCGTGAACATCCGCTCTCTGCGGTGCCACCGTTGTTCGCGACTTGGTTTCCCTCAACAGGCGACGATGCTTCTTGTAAACAAACGGGGCCTGCCGAAAAATCACATCGTTACCACTTTGACAATTTCTAATTGAAGCTTTTGTTTAAGTTCTGGGTCTCTAAAATTGAGAATTACTTCAAAACAATTAATTTAATCGATGTGCAAGAAAACCTATGACTAGTACTGTGGAAACTGCGTCGATGTTAAGCTTTCTGCGACCAGAGACACTATGTTTTTTTTTTTTATTTTAGAGCTTTGTCTTCCTCCAAGAATGGCCGAAAGAGTGTAGAATGAGGGCTAGTAGGCATGACGTTATTAAAAACATAAAGCTGCGCAGAGACAATACACGAGAGAGGAGCAGATGGAACTAGCGCATACTTATAACTGGTTCGCTGAGGCGACGCTCTATGTAGTTATGAACAAGAAGGCGCATGCGCCGTGAACACTCAAGGCCGTAAAAACTGGCAATAAAACTCATGTTACGAAACGAACCAAGTTTAGTTTCTTTTTGTGCAAGTGAAATGAAGTCTTTTTAACACCAGTTCCCACGCTTTTTTGCCTTTAACTTCATCGATGATATTTGCATATGCTCGAAAGTAGTAGGAAGACGCAGTCCTCCTTTTAAAAAGTTTGAAGTGACATTACAAGTGCGCTAAAAGGGACCTTACTGATATTGATAAGAATTGCAAGCAAGAGTTTTGAGGGAGTTCTCAAATGAAATTCAAACTGGTAGCTGAACACATTTAGAAGACGCTCCAACTCAAGTGACGACTTCTATTTTATCTATTAAACATCCGATAAAAGCTTCCGATTAAACATCACATAGAGGTAAGGTTTAAAGGGATTAAAGACGTCAACGTAAGTAAAGATTCTTGCAATATGATTGTTAGTGGGCCCCCTCAAAAACGAGCCTGCAATCAACTTCAGCTGAAGAGATCTTATTGAGGACTGACGTCAGACCACGGTGAAAGAATATAATTACTTATCTTACACATACGTACCTTATACTTATGTAAGATACTTATCTATAATATATCCTACACCGTGGGCCAGACTTAACCCCAAACAGATGCCTAGTTGCTGTCCATATAATTTGTCTTGTTTACAATAATAGGGAAAGGGCACAGTAGCGACACTCCAGAATACAATCCACTTAAACGCTGCATGCATTCGGATTCCACGTTCCAGAGCTTTCGATACAGTTGCGGAATACCATGAACAATTCATTGTGGAGAACAAAGTAGAACAGCCTTCTGATGTCGACTAGGGAATATGATAGTGAGCCTAAAATTTCTCTCCACTCTGCCGGAGCTATTGACATTTTATAGATGTTCAGTTGCCAGACTCTTCAGGTATTGCTGAAAGTGCCGAGGGACGAGGGCCGACAACTCGGTTTTTCTGTACTTCACTCTTAATCCACTCAAGTTTCAAATCCTCTGAAGGGCTACTCACTTGACCTTTGCCCTCGGCGGCTCTAGATCTGCCGCCGCAAAGTTCCTCTCTATAGAAAATAAGGCCCTTTTACCGCACAGCTTCCTCTTAAATATCTCAAAGTCACCTTCCTTGACCATGGCGTTAGCCCACCATCTGCTAGCGCTCAGCTCGGCTGACATGTCTTTGCGTGGTTCAAATTAAGTAACCATATATTGCGTCTGTCTATAAAAATAATGATGAACTATAGTGATCCAGTTCAATACAGATATCGAAAAACCTCATTCGGCTCAGGCAAACTACATTTACATGTTCTAACCATATTGCTCAGTCATTGAGAACAAGTCGAGAGCTTCACACACCTAACAAAGGACTGGCTTCGAGACATCAGTCGTTCAAAAGTCTCAAGCTGAACTCTTTGCGCAAACCACAGAACCTTCAACACGGAATATTTACGTATGCGGAAATTTCCCAGCATATCGCCGCCATAAGTTGCTATAGTATGTAACTTTCTGTGTCACTGCTGTCAGTGTGTCATTTGCTGTGCCGCTTAAGTTTCCATGTCACTAGGCGAGGGTGGGGAGAGACTGCGAGGAAATGTTTTGATGCATTTGCAATACGCGCAGGTTGTGCAGACGGAGGTGATTTGTTCTGCGGTATTTTTCAGGCCTTGAAATGTCATCTGTCTCAAGACGGTCAACGCTGCCGCAGTCAAAGCGTGCGCTTTGCTACATAAGCGTCCTCACATTAAACAAAGTGTCCTTTTATTCGTTGTTGTTTTGAAAATTCACTTAATAAAATAAAACAATGGTTCAGGTCTCAACATGGTATTTTGTCTTCATTCCCAAGTCTTACGAAACGACACAGAACTTTCGCTCAGATTTCTCCTCGGAGTAGCTTAGACGAAATCACTTTTTTTTTTCTTTTTCTTTTTTTTTTTTTTTGGGGGGGGGGGGGCGGGGATTTGCTATGAGTTACGGTCCCGCGTTTCCAAAAAACCGCGAACAGCGTTGTCTGTTCTTGCCTTCGGTATTGCTTGGCGAGACGGGCGCACTTCGTATACCACTGGTGCATCGGAACAACGGACTACGTCCTCCAAGCGAACAGCCGAGCCCGCCGCTTGTCAGCTCATCAGGCCCTGAGAGCGCACTTCTGATTTCTCAAGAAAATTGGCCTCTCTCCTTTCAGTGTCACGCGCTTGTGTGCGTGCTCGCATGTCTCCATTTCGTGCTGCACCTTTTATTTTTTTTCTCCTTCTGCCACTGCGTCGACTCTTCCTTTCCTGTCCTATCTCCCTTTTCTGCAGATCAAAGCGGGTTGTCTCATTTTCATTTCCTCCTTTTTTAAGTTCTCCATCGTAGCCTCACTAATTCTGTCCTTTTAAGTTCTATGTTATACTATTCTTCCGTAAAGGTTACAGATGCCGCTGTCGCTGCTATATAAAGAAAGTAGGGCCTCATTCCCCAAACTAATCGATTGTAGACCGGGACACGACTTTGCTGTAGAAAGTCTAAGAAAAGAAAGAAAGAGTGAAAGCGGAAAGAGGGGAACGCTTTAATGGAAAAAACAGATAATTTAGCCGGCGTTTCAAATCTTCTGACTGGCTACTCTGCGCAGGTATGGGAATAGAAGAAAGAAATACAGGAGGAGAGAAGTGTAAAAAATAGCGCGCACAAAAAAAAAAAAAAGGAAATAAATTATCACGATGAATTGAAATAAGGATTTAGAGGTATCAAAATTGTAAGCTGAATAATAAGGAATAATAGGTAAGAAAAAACAGAATAAAACTCCTTTCAAAGGCATGGACGTTGAGGGAGAACCTACCGTAAAATTTCGAGCAAGCGCCCCCACACCATCAAGACGAAATCACTGGCCAATGGGAAAGGGAAGGGGGGGGGGGGGGGGGGGGGCTATCTCGGTACTACGCTGAAAGTCACGATGGCGGCGCCAACATTTTCTCGTTAGAAGAAAAAAGAAAAGTGCAGTGGAAATGGATTTTAAATTTTATCTATAGCAACACGAACATGAACTTTACTGAGCGAGAGATATATTACTCCTATATCAATCACACAAACCATTAAGCCAGTCACAAAAAAAAAAAAAAAAAAAAAAAAACGTTCACAACATTCCGCTTGAAGTCCACCTCGGTGCTCTGGCGCCACGGCTTCAACGTCTACCAGTCCACCATGCAGGTCGCCGTTTTCCCAGGAACGGCGCGGAAGTGTGAAATAGTGAAGTTCGGAGACCCTCGCATGGGTGCGGGTTCTTGTTCGGAATTTTGCGGTATGTTAAAGTTCTTTATTTTTTTTTTTTCGTTCGGCCTCATTGTGATCGCTTATGCGACGACTTTTTCTTCCTCATTGCAGTACCGACAGCAGGCATGTATTATGGAATCTGACCTAAAGCATGCGAAATTGAGTTTCATTTGAAATATATTGCGAAAGAAACACATTTATAGTGAAGACTCATGACGCATGGTGTCGTGAACTGAACCATTCGGCTCATGCATGCTCCATAAGTGCTCTTCGTCTCTGACACTGCGAGGCGTACGATAGAGAGAGAGAGAAAGAGAGAGAAGGCAGCGAGGTTAACCAGGAAAGCTTCCGGTTTGCTACCCTGCACTGGGGAAGGGGAATGAGGAGTTTAAAGGAGAAAGATAGAAGAGAATGATAGGAAAGATTAGGCGGCGAAGAGCACAGTCACAGTTTCTCAATCACGTTTGTGTCTCTCATAAAACACATAAGTGCTTTGAAGGCTTTGTCGTTAGACGCCTTCTGTGGTCATGGGCCGAGGAATTTCTCCTCTGTGAAAGGACGGCTGTCAAGATGGTCCAGAGCTGAACGCAGCGCATATCTTTCGCTTGAAAAAGCAGGGCACTCGCAAAGGAGATGCTGTGTGGTCTCTTCGCAGCCGCATCTTTCACAGTTAGGGCTATCCGCTATTCTCTTCACATAAGCGTATTTTTTGGTGAATGCAACACCGAGCCACATACGGCACATCAGTGTTGTTTCGCGCCGCCCTTTGTTAGCGTACGATAGGTTATGCACATGCAAGTGTAGTAGATCTGCGCTTCGCCAAATCCTAGTTTTCTTTTCTTTTTTTTTTAGCACTGTCGGAAAAAGAAAACGCAGAAGAAGCGTCTTTACGGGGTTTGACTTTGCTCTTTACGAAGATTACAATTGCACAATAGTAGTCTCCAAGATCCCTGCGGTGCTCTGTCGACCATTCCTCCGGCTTATTACTCTAATGCCCTGAGTGTTACTCGCTACAACTCTCAGTTGCTTAACGTAAAGCTGAAATAAAAGTCAACGAAAGCAAATTGTTTGGACCCTTCAGCGAGATAGACAAGTAAAAAGCAGCCGGGGGCCTGCCGCACAGGCGGGTTGGTGGCGGACCACGGTGACAGCAGTCGTCAGGCACCTCGTTATCGCCCACGCCTGTTTCTTCCATCAAGAGAGTTGGGCAACGCCGGGACAAATTTCGCGCTTGACCAGCCCCTTGCTTTCCCGGCTGCCTTGGGCGGCCGACTTTTCAGTTTCAACGAGAAACACTGGAGACGGAGCACCGACAGTTATAGAGCTTCTCCGCTCCCCCCCCCCCCTCCTCCCTCTCTCTCTCTCTTCATCCCTGCTCACTTCACATCAGCTTCTTCGTTTCTATCGAAGTGAGCCGAAGCTTTCAAAATGGCTCGCATAGACGAGATCGGTTCAAGGGTCACTCGAACAGAGTTCCCGAGCCCGTTTAGCGTGCTCGTAAAGACAGACACGTTCGATTTCGAAACTTGAAGGCCCCGAAATGGTCCTCCCTTTTCAATGTCTCCTTCCAGCACGACAGCCCGCACGCATTACCTAGAATCGACTCATCGTGGCCAAGCTCGAAAAAACGGGGAGGCGAGGAGAGAGATCCGAGTTGGGCCGTTTCCATTTTCCTGAAAGCTCGCCATACACACATCCCGACCTCTATTTTCGAGCTAAGACCTTCTCATACTTCTCTTGCCTTCAATTTGTCGGGCTGTTTCTACCGCCGAGCGCTCCAGGAGCAACGGAACCTAATGCTTCGTGTCGGTGATCAAACAAGAGCGGTGGCGGAGCAATTGCAACATCTCGACGGCCGCGCACCAAGACCGCATTGCACGGTCCGCGCCTGGTGTATAGCGCCCGCGTTTCCCGTTGAAATATCGCCTTCCCCGCCATCCGCCTTTCCATGGCGCCCTGAGCAGTGGAGGTTCTCGCTGTTATTCACTTTGTACTGCAATGGTTCCTCTAGGGAGCTCTGTGTATCTGTGTGCGCCCAAATCCGCTGCGTTTGTACACTTCTTCCAGAACAACTGCCGCCGTTCGTGCTTAGTGGCTGCTGCGAACTGCGCGAAGATCATTTCACCGCTGCTTCGCGCAGGACGCGCATACAGTTGAAAGAGCAAAGATACGAAGGAAGAAGAAGAAGGCACACAATTCACAACGATGGAGGCATGTGGAAATGAAATAACAACAATACGCCAGTGCTCGCGGCGAAAGGTATAAGTATATAAGCAAGGAGTACTCAGTGCTGCCACTAGGAGGCGCTGCACAGAAGAAAAAATAGAGGATAGAGGATTTCTTTGATAACTCAAGAGGCAGTGCCCTTATTTTTTAAGCTAGATCAGGGTGCCTTAGAACACGCAGCTACAAAAAGAAGTTTAACAATGGAGATGACGCATGTGCCGTATGTGGAAACTCCATGAAACAATTGACCATATTATACTCGAATGCAATGGTATCCATCCGGAAGTTGATGCAGGCGCAATCACTGTTCCTGAAGCTCTGGGGTTTAGAGATAACAGTGGCCGGGTGAATAAACCGGCGGTGGAAACGAGCAAAAAACGGCTGGAAGATTGGTGGCTTAAAAGCAGAGAAGTGACGTAATGTTAGTAATGTAGGAGCAAAATTTAATAAATAGAATGATGGTTTAGTTAACCATTCTAAATCAATAATTAAGATAAATGGAGAAAAATGAGCATGATAGCTACTGCTACCACCCCGTTTCAAAGGGGACGCTCCTATATTCCATCCATCAATAGGATACATTCTATGGAACAGAAACAGAGTGTGGAACTATACTAAAAGTGGAAAAGCTTTCTTTGATAACTCAAGGGGCAGTGCCCTACTTTTTGAAGCTAGATCGGGGTGCCTTAGAACACGCAGCTACAAACAGAAATTTAACCATAAAGATGACGCATGTGCAGTATGGTAAATCCACAGAAACAATTAATCATCTTATACTCGAATGTGATGGTATCCATCTGAAAGTCGATGCAGGCGCAGTCACTCTTCCTGAGGCCCTGGGCTTTAGAGATACAAGTGGCCGGGTGAATGAACCAGCTATGGAAGCTAGCAAAAAACGATTGGAAGATTGGTGGCTTAAAGGCAGAAAAGTAACATGATGTTAGTAATGTAGAAACAAAAATTCGATAAATAGAATGATAATATAGTTAACTGATCTAAAACGATAGTTAGGATATAGGGGGGAAAAACGAGCATGATAGCAACTGCTACCACCCCGTTTCAAAGGGGACGCTCCTATATTCCATCCATCCCATTCATCCATGCTACTTTACATACATGGAACAGCTTGAGTTCATCTGTTACTAATTTATCTTCGTTTACTAAGTTTGCAATCTCAGTGGAAAGATATTTAACGTATTAGAAAATAGTTCTTTCATGCTCATTTTCTCGGTATGCCGCCCGTTAGATTCTGTTCTTGTTCTGTTCCTTATGACTTACGCGTATACATATGAAAACAGTACGTTTATGTTTTCCTCTTCTCTTAGTGTAGTGTCGTAATACATGTATAATTCTCGTTCATATTTGCTTCATATGCGTTTTTCTTTGTATAATATTTTTCATCATTTTTGTATACCCTATGTATTTTACATCCTTGATTTGCTTTGTACATATGATCATGTCACTGTGTGCTCCTTATATGCTCTATATACACTTGTCTTGTACTAACATATGCCCACCTGCAACAATCCCGAATGGGATTAGCAGTATCTGTAAATCAATAAATAAAATAATACCGAAAGCACGGCAAAGATGTGATAGTGGAGGAAAGGGCGGGGCATTACATACAGTGGCCGTTTTCGGTGGCATGTTCATTCCGTAGAGCAAAAGAAAAGTTAATTCGCGGCGAGTTTGAAATTTCTTCTCGAGCAAAGGAAGCTTCTGTTTTAAATAACTTTCTTTCTGTGGCTGCACAAAGTTACTACTCGCCTCTCCTGCTGTTTCAGCTCAGATCAGCTTAAGTAGGAAGGGGGGAGGGGGGGAGAGAGAGAGAGAGAAAGCGAGAGAAACACAGAGAGAGAGAAATGCGTGGAGCATTCTGCCGCGCGGAGCGCTCTCTATAATTGCGAAATGTGCTGCCACCATTGTGGGCATTTGTTCGCCCTTCTGCTCTGCTGTTGTTCTCCTCTCCCTCTAGTCTAAGTTATATACACGCACAAAGGTACATGCACGTTGATACACACACGAACATAACACTCGGATAGAGGAATAACATCGAATCAGCGCCACAAGAGACGCCGGCGGGCGAACTTGCAATTAACAGAGAGCCTCGCGTTCGGCGGGAGAAAAAAAAAATAAAATAAAAAAGAAACAGAATACAGAAGATGAGAGCGGCTGTGCCAGAGAGCTTCCGAAGCAAGGTGATTGTAAGCGCACATTCCAGGGATATTGCTTTCGTTCTCCGCTCTTACCCTCTCTTTCTCTTGGTCGTCATTCTAAAAGACCACATTGCAATTTTTTTAAAGAATTTACGTAATTAAACACGTCCCAAGCTATTATGTGGAAAGATAGAAAGAAGAACTATCTTTTATGACCGCAGCCGGGAATTAAATTTTCTTTTTATCGGTGCTCATTAAACTTTCTCGCTTGATGTGTACGCCGTCCGTTTAATTCACCCCGCTTGGAAAATTGCTTAACGAAAAAAAAAAAAAAAACGAGAATAAAAGTTCGCAGGAAAGTCGAGACCGCAAAATAACCATTACCGCGTAGTTTTTAATTTACGCAGCTCGAAGATGCACTGAAAATGAGTATAAATGAGCCCTGGAGTAGGGATCCACCGCCGAGCAAGCGAAAGTACTTGATTCTGACATAAACAGTGGCGCACCGTTTATCTACTTGGAAGGCGCACTTCGGAACTTAACCGGCACTCTCGTTAAACAGGTTGCCGCAAAATATTACCCAGGGAGACCTTACCGACATTTCGAAAAGTGAACGCAACAGATTTCGGTAATTAGGTTAGCGGTTGAAAAAACATCGGTGAGACGATGCTCGATAGCTTGCCCATTTTCTCATGGCTGTCGTGAGAGTGATTATCTGGAATTCGTTATGACGTAAATCGACAGAAGAGTGAGACTGTCGCTATGAGCGTATTTGATCAGGTATCATACGTGGGTAATTAATTGCTTTGTAATTCTTAGTATAACCACTCTTGAGTTTCATCCGGTGTGGACGTCTTGCCTATATTAAGGTTGCAAGATTAAAGGAAGCAAGGAAACTGAATGAAAACACCGTGAGGTGATGGCGGGAACAATCATTTCGCGTTGATTAAGACGTCAAAATACGGCATAAAAATAGATTAGGATATCAAAGTACACGGTGAACTGACCTTATGAAGGCCAGCGCCAGAGCTTTTCTTTGTTTTTAACAGCATAAAACCCGCCTATCCTGATTTTCTACGAAAATAATTACTTTCTAGAGTAGACTACGGCTTAAACAAAACCTTACCTAAGAGTCATTATGCCTCTTAATCCGCTTCCATTTTTCGTGTTTTTTTTCTCTCTCTCTCTGTCGCTCCTATCCCCCGTTCTTTTTCTTCTTGATTATCCTTTTCCTCGCTTGGCGTAGCTTGGCTTGCTGTTTTGCGTAATTCTTCGTCATGGTTGTGGATTTCTGGGATGTTGATAGAATTTCTTTGGGCAGTAATGCGGGGTATGGTATGGTATGGTATGGTATGGTATGGTATGGTATGGTATGGTATGGTATGGTATGGTATGGTATGGTATGGTATGGTATGGTATGGGTGCGGAGGGTTGGAGTGGAGTTTGGTGGAGTATGGTGAGGTATGGTGTGGTATGGTATGGTATGGTATGGTATGGTATGGTATGGTATGGTATGGTATGGTATGGTATGGCACGGCATGGTACGGTATGGTATGGTATGGTACGGTACGGTATGGTATGGTATGGTATGGTATGGTATGGTATGGTATGGTATGGTATGGTATGGTACGGTATGGTATGGTATGGTATGGTACAGTGAGGCCAACGAAAGCTGTTTATATAAAAACCATGGATACTTAGAACAGCAAGAAACACCAAGTAGATAATGCTCCACCAGACAGTAATATAAAATAATTTAACAGAATCCGAGAAAAACATTTCACACTTATACTATAAAATTAAAATTAGGCAGTAATTAACTCTGTTGGAATCGATTAAGACATGCAAAAGCACTGTTTGGCATGGATTGGGGTGGTTTTGCTTGATTTAAGAGACTGGCACAGAGTTTGGCAAAGTGTTAGGCATCCGTAGTTGGTTTAGTTTTTGTGGAAAGGAAAGGTGCATTATCTGTCTCCATTCTTGGTGGAAACCTACACTTACAATTAACCGCATACAATTGGAGGCACACATGGCGCTGGTTAGAAATCCTTATCGCAAACTCTCCTCCAACATGACCAGCAAATGAATGCTAGATGGAAAGTTAAATGGTATGACACCACCCTGAGCTCTGCACAAAGAATGCTTACGTCGCAATTTTGGTACGAAATCACGTGACATTTTAGTATCATTTCCTGCACGCAATTTTCTTCTAAAGCCGCTCAAAACAAGTAAGTAGTACGCCTCAAAACGATCACTGCCACGAGCAAAGCGCCTGCCCAGCCAGGAGCTCTGTAGAACATAATTTGTTCTATTTATTGCTCACTGCGCTAAGCGCTATAACCTTTTTACTTGGTGTTTCTCTCGTCTCCTTGGACTGCTTGAGGGCTCGCTCTGAAAACACACGAGACCCTTTTTCCTTCATGCCTTGCACGTATTGTTTTAAAAAATGGGACTGCTAAAGCATACAGAAAGATTGATGAGTACCCTAACCTCTCTGGGGCTGGATAAATTCTATACCTCCTCTGCTGCCTGTAGCTCTAAAATAGTAATTCTGGGTCACTAAGAAGTGCAGCTTTCCTTTATTAACGCGACAACGTCAAAAATCTGGAGCGCGTTGTCAGAGAAAAAAAATTACAGCCGATTTGCATAGTTAATCAAATGCGAAGTAGGTGCGTAGCACTTCTCGCGCCGTTTAACTGCAATATCAGAATTAGTTAACTCATATTCCCGTTGTCTTTGTAACCGCTGTACTTAGCACGTCGAACCTGCGCCGCAGTGCCAGACGGCCGGCCCTCATCCATTGCGACGCGAAGCAAACGCGCAGCGCAGCCGTGTCCACAGCTTTCCTTACATCATATTCAGTGGTTCTTATTGCAAATAAACGAAAATAGGCACAATGTATTGCATCCATCTTTGGAATGCACTGCTCTGTACTCGAATGGTCTGGGGTGGGATCATAGGGGAGAGAAAGAGATTTGAGGAGAATGTAGAGCATGAGTAAAAAAGATACTACAGAGTTTCGGCATCAACACATTCCGAGCAGTGAAAGAAGGTCTCCACGACGAAGAAAGGCAATCCAAAAGCGCGGAAATGCGCTTGAAGGCGAGCGCCAGTTAAGTCGCGAAGGTAAGCACAAGCTGCTTCACGGCGGGGCGAGCGGCTCGGAGCCAAGGTCCAGGGAGCACCACGCGTACACGTTTGCTGTCCGTGAAGGCTGAGTGACTGATACAAGGGGATAGATGCCGAAGTTGACGCGCGAGCGACACACGACTGCTCATCGGGACTAACACACGCTTGTACAACGCTGCCCGGGGACGGTCACTGTGACACGCGCCACTCTCTCACTGGGTGCATCTGTGCGGCCGCTCCGCTCCCTCACTGTTAGGTCGTGTGATGCAAGCGTCGCCACCTTCTCTTTCTTCTCTTCAAGTTCACGAAGAGACAGGCAGAGAGAGCGAGAGCGGCTTCTGCTTCAGCTGTGCGGCCGCTCCGCCTCCTCAATGCTGAGCCGCGCGACGCGCGCGTCGCCAACTTCTCTTTCTGATTTATTTATAGGAAGGGAAAGGCGCGGTAACTGTCTCGCTTGTTTTCTGTGGACACCTCAACCGCACCGTAAGGGAAGGGAGGAAGGTGGGAGTGAAGGTGGAAAGAGAGAAAGAGGAGCCGTAGTGGAGGGCTACGGAGCAATTTCGACCACCTGGGGATCTTTAACGTGCGCTGACATCGCACAGCACACGGACGCCTCTTCGTTTCGCCTCCATCGAAACGCAGCCGCCGAGGTCGGGTTCGAACCCGGGTACTCCGGCACAGTAGTCGGACGTCTTACCACTGCACCACCCCGGCGGGGCAACTTCTCTTTCTCCACTTCAAGTTCACGAAGAGAAAGAGAGAGTGAGTGGCTTCGGACAGACATCAGCGAAATCCGTGATTGCGGCTAGTAGTGCTACGCACTAAAATATCACGAGCATGCTTCCGGTAGATGGTTGTTGGCAGCTGCCAAGGCCTGACGCTGTTTGGTCGGCAGGATGTGCGACGTCACGATATCACGTGACATGGTCGAGTTGCCAGGTCCCGCTAGTTTGGATCACAGCACTTTAATATTACCAGTTGTGAAACTTCCCATAAGGCCCATTTATCAAAAAACAGCGGTTTTGATTGGTGAGAATACGGATGTTTACCAATAGTGGCGGCACCCGCGGCCATTCAAGAAAGCTGTGTCTAAATTTCAAACTTTCAGATTCTTTATAAATGCATAACCACCGGGAAGATAGAATATGGTTAAGAGCCACATTAGCGAAAATTCTTAGATATAACAGCCGTGCAGTTAATTAAGATTATAAAAGAAGAAATTATTATAGTGTTTTTCAGAAGGCCACGGAGGCAATAGCAGAAAGCTTCTATTTACCGCTTCTAGATGGCGCGACCATTCATGGGCACCCTAAAAGTGCGTATTAAAACCAGTCACTTTTTGAAAAGGAGTTTCCCAAGTGGTATAATCGAAATATCTCAGTTCGGATAGCTTCTTTGAGATGAGGAGGTGAGATGGGAGTCGAACCCTCCGGGGCCGTTGGATGAGTTATGCGCGTTACTGCTTGGTCACGTGGGTACATTCGTATGGCCTGGTTAAGTGGGGCAATATATCAATGTCGGTTGATCTTTCACCTAGTGCGGTATCTTACGACGGTATGCTAATGAGTATGTTTGAGATATTATAGAGGCTGAAATTAAGAGACTAGAGATGAAGCCCGCAGCAAAGTGTATGTACGCCAACGAGGAACCTCAGGGGAAGTCCCAGATGGCAGCCGTTAACGCGGTCGCGTGCATATGTACCTTATTAGACGGAGGTTTAGTGTCTCAGAAATTTATTTAGCAATGTTCTTACCAGCTTATGGCATCTCCTTTAAGTGCATGCAAACGCCCCATTGCTAATATAAAGCTTCTGTCGATAGAACCGATACGTTGGATATCTATCGTTTTGATTGATAGCCTCGATACATTAGTAAACTGCTACGCAATAGAAAAATGACATTAAACATAAAGTTTCACTAGCTAAAATTTCGCATTGCTTTGTACAAAATGAGTGAATACGTACACTCGAGTGCAAAGAATGAAATATAATCGAAAGAGACTCTTAATGAAAAATGGAATTCTCAGAGTTGGGAACGAGTGCGAGTGAGTGTCCATTAGCGTGGGCGGAAACGAAGACGCGTGAAAGCCTGTACGACTGTCCGCTGATTACGGCCAGTAATGCTCGCTTCTAAACGAAACACGAGCCGACGGTTAATTAAAAATCGCCTCTTCCATTTTTCTTGCGACATCCTGCCAACACGGACACGCCATGCATGATTGTAGACATGGAAACAACTGCCGTACCAAGCCCAGAAAAATAAAAAAAATATATGGATTGGAGCCGGCGGCTACGAATTCAAGATCGGTCAGACGAGACCGACGCTGAACAAGAGAACACGGCTGCGCCAAGAACTGAACAACAAAACAGACTGAAATGATAGAACACTGCTCTAAAACGACTCGTCGCCCGAGGCTGGCTCCAGTGGTGGAGCTAAAAACACGCGTACTCGTGGAGATTGGAGTAGCAAAAAGTTCCTCCAGAAGCAGTCCCAAGCGGTGTGTGTCATTGCGCTCCCCCCTCCCCCCCTTTTTTTTTTCTTTTTTTGAGACAACAAAAAGAACTAGAGAGAGAGAATGCGTTTCCTATTTTGCCCTTAATGCCACTACGTTCTACTGCGGTTTGCATTCTGATCGCCAGGCCCGGAACGCATAGCCACAGTAATCTTGATGCAGAAACAAAACACCTCTTATCGAACATCAAGGCTGTATTTTTTTTTTTCCTTCTTCCTTTACATTATGCAGCTTTAGCGATTGAACGACGGTCACTTTAAGCGTCGTTGTAAATGATAATGCAAGTATTGCAGAAAAAGGAGATAAAAAGATTACACGTTCGGACGGACCAATCACAAGCCTTAGGCTAAGGTGAGGAAATTTGCGGGCAGACGTAGGAAGCCGCTAGTGGCGAAAAATACGAGCTCGCGTTTACGATGCCCAATCACAATGCGAGGATAAATCGCAGGGCATTTGACAGTTGCGTTTCGCTTTTGGCTGCCTGTAAACATGGTGCTTATAGTTGTTTTTCTTTTATTGTTGTTTTAGTCTTGCATGCTTCATGTAACATTATCTACTAAATAGAATAATTGAATGCTACACTCTGATAAGTGGTAAATAAGGCCCCGTGTAGCTGTGGGCTACGGATTAATTTAGACCACCCTGGGTTTTTATAACCTGCAGAAGCATCAAACAGTGCACAGAGGTTGTTGCCTTTAGCCTTCGTATGATCTGGGAACTTGGGATCAACACCGCACCCACTAAGTGCTGGTGGTGGGTGGAAAACCAAATATTTAAAGATACAGTTCGTGAAAATTTTGCGCTCTATTTATAAATCTTCCTTTTCAAACTCCCTAAGCGATGAGTGACTGCCAACAACAGCCTACTTCCCAATAAAAGGTTCTTTTTGTTTCATGTTCCCTTTCGACCAATAGAATGCGGAATGAAGCGTATACAAAGTGCACCCAATAAATACAGGAAAATGTTCTCAGGCTATACGTTATGTTTTTACCGTGTTTTCACTGTAGAAAGTGGGTGAATCTAAGTGAAAAAGCTTTGGAAACTGTACATGATAACGCGTTACGATCTCAGCGATATCAGATCTAAAAATGCAACTCTAAACATTGCGACTGCATTTCAGTCTTTGCTTCTCTTGCGCCCGGCTGCAGGGATCCCTTTCCGCAGTGGCCTGCGGTCACCCTGCCACTGCAGAGGACGGTGCGCTCATGACGGAGGTCACCGCTTTGCCGTTTAGAATTACAAGACATCTACCTTATCGCATTATGAAGATCATGGAAGCGCTCTTGCTGCCGACCTAACTGTCTAACTAAGAAATCTTTGGTTGTACTAATTTTTTTTTTCGGTTCCTCCATGCAACCTCTATCATTCTCACCAGTTTTACTTCTGTACACTGGGCCTTCCCTTGTTGTCAAATCCGCATATTCGCCAATTATGAACGATGTGTTATCATATTTATTACTTCATGCATTTTCTAACATATTTTTTGGTTCGCATGCAATTTATCTTTTTATCCTTTTACACTGCTCTATTGCATGTGCAGTGCGCAGTACGTTCGGCTTGCGCTTTCAAAGAGCACTCGAGCATTGCACTCGCAACAATTGAATAATGTAATTTCAGCTCATGGGTTTCAGACGATACTCTCGCGCTCACCTGGAATACAAATCGATGTAGCTGCTCTTCCAAGCACACATTGTCTCTGGAAACGAGATGATCAGTGGCCAGACGTCGCTTTGTTTCCAGTGCCTCTCGGGCGCCTCACAAAAGGCGAACGCGCTCTATATACTCGCAATACAAAGACCGATGCCCGCATCCTCTACAGCAATGACCCAAACAAAAACAATCGCGATCTTCCCCTATGGAGCATCGGGCTTCCAGCATTGACAACACGAAGAGAGCCTCTCGGGTGGCGTTGCTCCGTCAGCCGCGCCAACCATCCGTTCCTATTAGCCACCGGCGAGCGTAAGCTACTCAACGCGCGCTCTTCCGACGAGTACAGTCGAGGCGATAGCCCGCCTAAGCCCGAGGCCAATGGTCCGCAGGTGCCCCGCGCCACTCGTAAGCGCACCCTTCCGCGCGTCGTGTAATGAGGCCTCTTAGCGTCCGATTGGGCGCGCGCTCGAGATGAGAGCAAGGTCGTCGTCGAAGCTGGCGGCTAGTTTTACGCTCTCAATCTCCCTGGAGGGCATCTTGGAGGCTCCTCGCTATTCTTTATTTCCTCTCTTCTTTCTTTTTATTCGAGGATGCTTCGGGACGCGTGCGACGAACCTCTTATTATGAGAGAGGGCTTTCACTCTTCTCACTTCATCTCTCTTTCTCCATACCGTGGCGACACAGCGACTCTCCCTCGGTTCCCGTCGCCAGCAGATTTGACTGACAGACGCGATGCCGGCGGCTGGCCCCTGGAGAGCGCGCGATAGCGCGCGACGTCGAGAGAGACGAGGCCCCCAGGGCTGCTGTGCGCGGGCCGAGAGTGCGGCAAAAGCTTCAGAGCAGCCCTGGCCACGCGGCGCGCCAAAAAGCAGAACCGTGTCTCCCCCTCCCCCCCCTTCCTGCCTCCGTAACAGCGCTCTCGTTTCCCCCGTTCGCCGCTGCCAGTAAGCTGCCAGCAGCTGCTAGCGCTCGTCGCGGCTAGGAAAGGACGCTCCCGCGAAAATGGGCGATTCGGCGTCCATGACGCTGCTAACGTCTTCGATTATGCGCGGGCGACGCGGCTGTGGCTCGACCGACCGTGGCCGTCGACGCGTGCGAAGGACGAAATGCTAACTGAACAGCACAGCGGACTACACTGCACAGCGGGAACGCAAAGCAGCAGTCAGCTTTAATTTAGAGGCAAAAATGTATTAGGGCGAAAGCCTTTACTGGCTCATACTGTCGGCGTTCGTTCGTCCGGTCACGCTATAGCTGTCAATCAAATAACGTCATGATGGCGTCATCAGATCAATAAAAACCCTGTCTCCATCAGCAATACAACCGTCATTCCTTGGATCCCCACCCGAGCACTTTGATCAACTGCGCCATGCCCGGGATCGTGAAACGCACATCGTAATTCTCCTTGTTACCGTGAGGATGGTAATAGGGAGATTTAGTTTACCGCGATCCGCCACCGTGGCCATTTACCACGCGTGGGCAGGGCGCACAAGCTGATTGGTCCCGACGCGGCAGGTCTATGTGCCGACATCAAGCATGTGACGCCATCTATCGGCGTCAAGGGGATCTGGGCATGCGCAGTGGAACGCGCGGTGGCGGATCACGGTAGCGGATCGCGGTAAGCTAAAGCTCTCTAATAGCGATAGCAATGACGCTACAATTAGTGATAATGGCAATGATGACATTAGCCGTGATGATGACTGTGCATTTAGTTGATAATGATAATGAGAGAAAACGTGGTGCACCGAGTGTACCAGAAACGATTAGGCTTCGCATTCATGTAGTGCAGATTCCACAGTGCTCTCGGAATTTTTTATTCTCTAAACTTCAAGCCTCTGTGTTAAAGGGCAGCTGAAGAGGTTTTAGAATTCGACGAGCTTGACGGGGACAAAAGTGTGAAACTTGTAGGTAAAGAATGCGAAGTCGTTTTTCGCTTCCATTTGAATCACCATCGTAATCGCCGAATAAAGTGACGTTGACCTTCAGACTTTTCCGCAATGCTCAGCATCGGGCTGAAGCCGCAACGATGACGTCATGTGTATCGGCGCCGCTGACGTCACAACACTACACACGAACGAGGCAGTGGCTGTGTCTGTCTGGCGATCCAGCGTTTAAAAAAAAATTTATCACAACTCTTATCTGCATACCGACAGTATGCTGCCGTCTATCTTCCAGCGCAAGCCACAGACTTTCTGGGATCCGCTGAAGTACTAGAACGTGCACTCGTCACCACAGTGCCTGTTCCGGGTGAAGAGGGACATGGAAAACTTCTGTGCCAAGCCTCCTCCGGGCCTGTTCATCTGCCCCGATAACGACGACTTAACCAAGGTACACGCTACACACTACGCTACACTAGACAACGTAAAGTAACGCACGTTACTTTTCAGGCAAGGAAACGGTAGCGTGAAGGCAGAAAGCCAGTTCCACCGAATCTGTAGCCCATGAAGAGTTGTTTGTCATCATCGGACGACGCACGACAGCATGTGGGCAAAGGCGGAGGAATAAAGATTCGGACGTCATAATGAGCTTTTCTGCATTCACCTGGCGCATTGAGGAGAAACCTAAACATTTCAAGGCAAATCTTTATTTTTCATGTATGCATCAGTAGATGAGTAAACATTTAGCAGTGGGTGACTGCGCCATCATTTTAATTGCCAGCGCGAAACTACTTCCCACATTTTCCCTGCAAACTTCGTACATTGTAATCATTGAATCTCGTCCGAATGACAAAATACCACTCCATCTTCGCTTTAATAAGCACCTGAAGTGCAGTTACGAAAGGCTGACATTCGTTTATCTCCCTACAGAGTGGATGCTAGACTGACAGCCGATAACGAAGGGCTGCTTACTTTAAGGGGAGTCAATGTGCACTTAATTTGCTGAGGGAAAAGGAAAGGTTGACAGATCAAGTCTGTAGGAATCTGTACGCGTATCGCTTAAGTGACTTGGTGCCTACCATCAGCCCGCGAAATCTCTCTCGCACTGTCCGTCTTCAATATCGAAAGTGACACTCAGTAGCTTCCTTAAATTGTTCCAGGTGACTGGTAGATATTGTTAAGTGACGCATAGTCCAATAATAATGTCATAAATAAGGCACGGTAGGCGTTTTATAAATATGAGCAAAAGGTCTCCATAGAATCAGCGTCACGAGGCTGCTGGAAGGCCATGTCAGTGCAGCCTGCGAGTACAGTGCAGGCCGGTATAGTGGGGAGGATTTGTAGTGATTCGTAATGCGACAAAAATGCTGCAAGCTTCTGGAAATCGCAAGGTCTTTTTTTTTTTTTCAACTTTCTACTGATGACATTTATTAGGACGATCACATCTGCTACAGGTTGTCAAACTCCGCCGGTTTCCCATCTTTCTTTTTATAAGATGCTTCGAACGGGGAAGGAGAGGCTCAGAGGACGAATGCTTTGCAGCACGACTTGAAAGAATGACTTTTAACGAGTAAAGACAACGTGTTTCCAAGTTTGTTTTGCTAGCTGAGAGAAAACCGACAACAGAAATCTATGATAAAACCGACCGATAGACAGTTTTTTAATACATATACTGCCAGGCTTTGCGGTTTCCTGGGCGAAATTGATCGTCGTCCTCATTCTTTCTTCTATAATCGCTATTTTAAAAATGGCCGTTTTAAAAAATGTTGCCACTGCATGAATTGATCTAACTTGCCGTTATTTGATTCTCAGTGAGGACCGTAAGCTCATGTTGCTTAGGAAGCGGATACAGAAGTCGCAAACATGTCACATCCTCCCAGGGGTTATGTGCTTCTTGCTGGCTTCTAGATATTAATTGTAGAAGGTAAAGTCTTAACATCGAATCAAATTTTGGTTACGAATACAGAAAATTAGTCTTCGAATGATCTCTTTTGACTGCCGGTAAGGTAGTTGAAGCTTTAGAGTGAATTAAACATGCACTGAAGGCAGGGAGCGAAGTAAGGAAGCATTTAAAAATGCGCTTCAACGGATCAGAAAAGCATAAAATTTGATCGAATTAAGGCAAGATGCACTTGAGGCATCCTCACTGAGGCAAGCAGTGTTATAAATAGTGATTGTTAATTATGCGGTGTTTTATTCCTGCACGGAATGGAACTTATAACATTCATTTTTGAGGGAAGGTTTTTACTATTTTGTGGTTGTTTATTATTGTGACCAATTCTTAAAATTGCGTTTTCTTCTAGATTGCACGTGCAGGACATTCAATGTCAACGACTAAGAGGTGAAGGCCAGCCCCGATGATTACAAACGGAAAGAGATCTCTATATCTCCTTTATTTCTAACTTCAAAAGAGAATAATTTGCTTTTTCTGTTATTTACAGCATGCCATGATGATCATGTTTGTATATAAAAGCTACGTAGAATAAACAGTAAAACCTATTTTTTTGTGTGCATCTATGTGTTGCATGATTAGGCAAAAGCACATCTGAGTTCTGTCCGATGTGCATGCATCCATTATAGAGCAATAACAGCTGCCTTCTTAAGTTGTTATGAAATTAGAAGGCATCGTGGATGTGGTGTACATTGCTAGAAACAATGCAGTCTGGAAACATTCGCTTCGCTCAGTTTTTATATTTTAGTGCTGTCCTTCAAAATTGTTTTCCCTCTGCCCTTTCAGCAGCTCACTACATTCATAGAGAAACTGACCATTGGCTATGATTATGCACTGCTGTAGAGGGCATTAAATATTTTCCATATTTGCAACTGGATTAAAAATGAAGCCGCAACATTTTTACATATTTGTTCAACGCCGACGCGATCACGATTAGCATTGAAAATGTTTTAAAAGATGTAAACCTTGGAAATTGATAACTTGCAGGTAATGTGCATGGGTACCATGGAAATGAAATAGGCCTAGAAAAGTAGTTACACATTGCACGTGAATTTATGGATCTCTAAACATGACATATATCTATACACAAGTTTGAGATGAATACACTCTCTAGTCCGTCTATAGACAAAAGTCTACTGGCTTCATAAACATTTGTATAAAAACAATCTGTAGACATGAGTCTACTGAAAGTAAATAGCCATAAAACTAAACAATTGTCTTTAGAGAGTCTATAGACTAATGTTTATTGACGTATATGACATTTGTCTATAGATAATCTATATAAAAACTTCTACTAGTAGTCCAGAATGCTTGTATGCAGTCTATCTATAGACAGTTTAGCAATATTATCATAGAATATAGACTAAAGTCTAAGAAAAATGTAAAGCCATAAATCTATAGATTGCATATAGACCAGTCTAAAGGCCTGGTCCCTAAACTGCCTGCGGACCTTATTGCCAGAAGTCTATAGACTGTCTATAGACTGTCTAAATAAATTTTTGTAAGGGATAGCTGTGACTTGCGCTAAGTTTCAAATAAAAATAATGACGATCAATAAGATATACTGGTCGCGTGTCCACTTATGCCATCGTGTGTTGCTTGGTGGTCACAATACACCACGCAAATAATTATTAATAGGCGCTCTGTTTCTTATCATTTCTGAATTCGTTCCCGATTGATGAATTGGCTTTTAATGGCGGTTGCAGCTTGCTCTGTATAACGTGTTAAATTATTGATTGATTTAAGGTTAAAATTAGCTTTCAAAATGAATGCAGTGGGCTGAACAGAGGCGCATTTCACATTCATTTTTAGACTTAATTGCTTTCACAGTCATGATGTCGGCTTTCCGTAAAAAAAAAATTATTTACTAGTGCAGATCACCTGAATGCTCGAAATTTCTTGGAGACGCTCTCTTAACGCGAGAAAGCAGCTCGTCCTCAATAGCATCCCATGTGACCCGCCAAAACCTTCAGATGCTCCATCAATCGCAACTGAGATCTGCTTTGACAAACGTCCCTATAGAACCGCCTATTAGGAGCAGTGATGCCATACCAAGTTGCAAAATAACCCCCCTCTCCCCCCCCCCCCCCCAAGCTCTTCCTTCCGATCAGCGTAATAACGTATGTAAATTTGTAAGTAATGATACAGGGCTCTTTACATTTTGCCGCAGTTCGTCGGTCTTTGACATCGAAAAACTAAATTAAGAACAAAACAAGCAAGCGAGCGAAATAAAAGGGAAAGAAGTGAATGTTGAGTGAAGCGAGGCAGCTCAGCAGTAATGCCATATTGCACCCAGAAAGCCCAGAGAAAATGCACGGTGATCAGCTTAGGTCAAGCTTGCTTGGAACTCGCTATTTGTTTTGTAATTGCGTCAACGTGGTTTAACTCATCGCTACATAGTTGAAAATAAAAAACCTGACGAAAATAAACGCACATTAAAGAAACGTTCCCTGAACATAACCAACAGCAGCAAGCATTCTTGCTTTAGCGATCTACTTCATTATCGTCTGCTTCTGCATAAAACTGTACACATCTTGGAAGCAACGGGAACTTAAGAGAACAAAGTGCAAATTTCGACCTGACTGGACTTGAGCGATGACTTCGCTAAAAGCTTTTAACGCTTTGCGAAACACGCTTAACGAGCAAAAACAATATAATGGTGTCGCATGAATACAAAATAGTTTGGAGCTTGAGACGGAAAGTATAAATACTTATTTGGTCGAGATGTCATTGCCTGTATATGATAGATACGAAACATTAGACTCAAATTTTGACGCGATAAAGAATTTCCTTTTTGTACGCCCATTTCGCCTTTTCCAAACAACATAGTTATGGTATGGATTTCACGGAGAGTCTTACATTATGCAAAAACAGCAGCGCAATTTTATTTTTCCCGGAACATGGCTCATTTTTGATAGCGTATAGCTCGTCCAACGTGCCGCCTTCTCGCTAATGGCTTTTCAGTGTCCCTCATTTTGCCGTCGGCTAAGTAATGTGAAACGTCGTTTCAAGGCATATTCAGCTGTTTGTATACACCTTCTTGAATCGCTGAGCAGAAAACATAACGAAGAAGCGCACCCTCAGGGCTTTCACATGTCTTTTCCAACGCATGGCTAATTTTGCTGAGGGATACTTCATAAATATGCGCGCATGCCGCCATTGAAAGAAAAGATATCGAAGATAATGTCCTGAAAATTTCCGTGTGCACGCCTAAATACCGGATGCCATCAGTTTCGTCCGCACCGCGCGGGTAACATCGTAAAGCTTCATCGATAAGTGCAAACCATGGCTGGATGTTTTTCTTTACGGCCGCGCCAACGAGACTTGGGCTTAGCTTTTGCAGAGCATTGACGATCTCGCAGTCTCATCCAAGGACGCTCCGTTGCTGAGTATCAGGTAAGCGAGAGAAAAAAATTACAATCCTTTCTCGGTTCTCAAAGAAAAATGAAAGCAGCTGGTTTAAGGGACACACGAAGAAAGAAACTGACGTGAGGAAAGATGAGCGAGTGCATTCTGCACGGGGCATTTTTCTATCTCACAAATTATTGATGCAAATTGGAAGATTATAAGAGCAGTAGGGGATGGGTTCCGGAAGTTTGCTTTTCTTTCGCTCTCTGAGTTACACGCACACTACGGAAAGCCATGCTTCCGTACGTCAAGTCAAACTGAGACAGAATATCAGGTATGCTATGTACGCGCAGGTACGTGGATTTTTGGTGAAAGCTGCTTGAGCCCGAAGCTAAGGTGTCGCAACGTATTGCAGTGTATAGGTGCCCTTGTGAGCAGCTCGAAAACACTAACCGATTTATCGTTAATAGATCAATTGCGCAGCTTTAGCTGCACTCATGCTTATGTGTGTAGAAATGTAGTCGAGTTTTGTCTTTCCGACCTTTAGCAGTGCTCCAAAGCATGCATGCCAAATACGTGCGAAGTTCGTCTCGTCGGTGCTTGAGCAGATACGGGAAGTAGTGAAGTAGAGCCGCAACTGTCACTTTTTCGACTCTGAAGAGGACGAGAAGTCGGCAATGCTTTTTTTTTAAGTTACACACTTATTTCCCTGATGATCCTACACATGATCGGCTCCCAGATATGATCTGCTTAGGCCTTAGATAATTTAATAGAGATAGACAACCTACGACTATCCCGCAGCCGTTAAGTCATCATGTAAGCAAGTCTAAAAAAAATGAATTCTTTCGACTTCTAGATTAAGCAAAAGCAAAAAACACACGCTGTTGTCACAAGCTGACGTAATGCTAATATCAGTTAAAATTAAAAACACCATTTTCTTGTGTGGTTCAACTTTACAAAAGCTATTTTCTGGCTGATACTTGTTTCATGAATTTGGGCAGAAAAATAAAAGCTCTTCAAATTTATCGTGACGATGAGGTGCGGGAATTTGGGACGGTTTCTGAGTTTAACAAAAAAAGTGAACGCTATGTAAAGCTTTTGTACGTTTCTCGTGAACGCTGCCCTGGGGAAATCATTCTTCCAATTCTAAGTAATGTATGCTGCACGATCTGTGGATGTTCGAAGTGCAGTCACCATAGCAACTTGAAATCATGAAAAGAAAGTAAGTTCTTGATGAGAGAAAACGTCCTTATGAAGAAGTAGTTAGTTCCCATTCATTTCTATCTTCATCAAAGCAGAACTGGTCGTTAAGCAAGGCAATCAAAAATAACTAGTCATTTCAAGTACATGTGCGGTTCGGTATTCCGAGAAAGGCGTTGTACGGGAAAAAAGAAGTTAAGACATTGCAACCTACGAAGCGAAATGAGCTGTATTGTATTCAACACCCTTCAGTCTCTCCACTTTGCTTTCTTCATTGTGCTATGTCTGCTATCTCAATGTAGACGATGAGCTAATGGCTACGAGAACATCACTGCATAACAAATTGGAGACATAATTTATTTTTCAATTCAAAGTATTTTTCAGTTCATATGAAAGAAAGCCAAAGAGAAAAAGAGACAGAAAAACAACAAAGAGAGAGAGAGAGAGGAGAGAGAGAGCGGGGGGGATAGAGAGAGGGGGGGGGGGAGCAGGTGAAAGGACCACTAGCCCAACCAGAAACTGAGCATCCAAAACTGCGTTCTAAGAAGAGGTCGAAGCATAAAGATAGGCTGTAGATAAGTTGGTACGTTGGGCGGGGGATGAGAGGTGACATTTTGCGATATTTAAGTAATACGAAGCGCGTGACAGCCGTTGGCAGTAGCACACATAAAACAAAGAACGCTCCGGAAGTCCCATTCTAGGCGCCAAGCTCGCACAACTTAGGCTGGCTTCCACAGCGCTAAGAAAATATCGCATCCGCCGGGCTGCACGAGTAAGCTGCACGTGCGCTCGTTCAGCGGTGACGTTCACGTCGGAAGCTTTCTTCCATCCCCTCTTTTCCTCCAACTTTCTCTCTACTCGGCTCCCAGTCCTTCCGTTGTTTCCATCCTTCCTGCCCGACTCCCCGAGATTGAAAAATTGAAGTGTCCGTACTCTGTGCGCAAACGCGCGCCTGCAGCTTTCGCCTCAACTGTCGTCGTACTAAGCGGCTTACGGCCGGCGCACAAATTTCCGCTCGATCCCCCGAGCATCCCTCGCTTCTCGCGGGCCTCGTACTAGAGCAGGAGATGGGAGCTGCTGCAGCAACGCACAAAAGGGGCGACACGGGGCTACCGCTTCCCCAGTCCGTAGAATAACCGCGGTTTCTTCGCGGAGTACCCGCTTATCGGCCCGTTGCTTGTCTTCGCAGTGTGTTTAAGCGCGAACGCGACGAGTTGGCTGCGCTCCGACGAATTAAGACGTCCGCCGAGAGCGAATCATGCAGCAGGGTGAAGAAAATAAGGAAGATTACTGGAGAAAGAAACGCAAAATGGCTTTCGCTGCCAACTTCATATCGCCTGAGCCTGCTTTGTTTTCGTTAACCTTGTGTAAGCTTAGCTCTGATACGTTGCTTTCGTTTCCTTTCCGGCTTTTGTTACTCCTTGAGTTCTATCCTATTTTATCTTGATAAAAACGGTTTGGAAACGTGAGGTAAATATTTCTTCGTTTCTCAATACCTCTGGGTCACCGATGGCTTTCCAGGTGGGACAGTTGAGTTCTGAAGACAGGTTTGCTTCCAGTTCGCCGGGCGTGTGTCGTCTGCGAATGACCAGCGGAAAAAAATAATTTGTACTTCCACGCAAAAACTAAAGGAGAACTGAACGAGATAAGCAGCAGCGAACAAACAAAATCAGAACGAATGACGTCACAGGGTCAAGTCGGTGCCGCCGGACAGCTGGGGTGTTTCCCGCGTACAGCAAGATCGGTTGCTCTCGAAAAGAAGGTGAGCTCGCGCTCTAATTTCCGGTTCACAAACCGACTTCCGGTGCTGCCCTTGATTCCGTGCCCATCGCTTTTACGCGCGGGAAATGGGATAAAACGTGACGAGAAAACCTGAGCGCTCCAATACTTCTGCATTACTCGACGTGTTCTCAACTGACAGGGTTTTCTGCTTTCACCATTCAATAAGCCGGTGGGTAGGTGCTTTGCTTTGCACACAAAAGTGTTGAAAATTTCAGTCAATCTGTAACACATATTGCTCTCTGCACACGTAGTACACGTAAAAATTAATTGACCTTGAGAGGAAGAAACACAAGCCAATAATTACAGAGAAAGGAAGAGAGGGAACGCAGACGAGGTAAAGGAAGAATCTTAGGGCCTTATCACAGTGGCACGGAATAAAATCTTTAGCAGGGAACTTCCTGCAGCAATGCCGAGCGAGCGCCGCCTCCCACAGCTCCAAGGAACGAAGTCCGTAATGCCTGCGGTTTATTTATTTATTTATTTATTGCTGCGCTAGTCACGTGACATCACAGCCGATCTTCATTGCCACCCGACGAATCTGGGGACCTCAGCCGGCATATGCGATATCTCTGTGCTCGCTGCACTGTGCTGCTGGTGGCAACGTGCTGCTCGGGGCAACGTGCTGCTCGGGGCACCGTGCTGCTCGGAGCCTCAGATGCCGAGAAGCTATGAAACCGTCTAGCCCATTGGCTGCTTTGTGAATTCGAGTTCAGATTCGCTGTAGCTAGAGCTGGCTTCTTCAATGTTGTGTAGCTCTGTGTGAGCCAAGATGCATAAATTTCATGCTAACGCAGAGGCATCCATCTAGAAAACTTGCTATCGGCACTTAATTGCTCGTAAAGCTCAGGTACTCGTTAATTGCCGGAGTGCCATTTGGGAAGGTCATTCACTTGAGACTTGAGTCGGTACGTAAAGTAAAAGCATGAACAGGCGAAAAACAGCCCACCCTCCCCAGAAGCTGACCCTGGCAGTAAATAACCACATCGGTTTCGGCGCACTCAACTAAAGCATAGTTTGTAACATAGTAAATAACCAACCGCTCGATAGCTAGTAAGGGCTACAAAGAAAACAGGTGTGGCCTTTGCGTGCAGCTTATGGCGGAAGCCGTTTATTTCTGTAATGATTCTTGAGAAGGAAGCAACTTAACGACGAAGTAAGAATCAAGTAGTGTGAGCTGACGCGGCGTCAGTTTGTAAAAGCAAGTCTCCCCCCGGGATCAACCACGAACATTCATTACTGCCTTCTTCACCTCTCCCGTCCTCTATGCCTCTAAAGACTTTATTTACAAACATGGGACTGAGCTGCCATCGATCATTATCGCGAAAATTGTTCCTGAAGAAAAAGTTGAAGACTCGGCAATTTTGGGTATTAGATATGCCTACACGGCACTGTGAGCGGTTCCCGAAGAGCCATTTTATGCCGCAGGAGAAAATAAATGGAATGCAAACTGAGCAACTATTCTTTTAATCCACTATATGCATCCAAGCAAGACAAATATAATTGACTCATACAAAAGATGAAGCATCGTCTTTAAGGTACGCTCAAATACAGACAACTGCCTGACTGATAATTAGTTTTTCAGCGGAAGTCCCAGTACTTAAAGGGGCTGTCCTGGGAAAACCAGTGAGACGCTGGGGCAATGAAACCTCCTTAACATTCCCCAGAGCACGATCATATGTTCAGCGCATGCGCGATGGCATAGTACATGACCTTGTGGTTCTCACCTCTATGCATGTCTGAAATTGTGCCTCGAATCATTGAATGAAACCTAAATTCGTTCGCATACGCACTTTCTATTCTCGCGCGTGCACAGAACGAAACAACGCGCAACGGCGAACGTCTAGTATGAACTCCTGAGGCACCGAGCCAATATACGGTCGTCTCAATGTGACTTCAGGCACCATGTGATTGATGGGCGATCGATAGGTAAAACTTATACCAGAAAACTAGCATACAGCCTCGACTATCATTCGAGCAAAATGGCATAGCGCGTAGGTCAGCTTCCCTAGTCGATGCATTAGGCAACTAAGCCGTCGCTCAGACTGACATGGTGGTGGTAGAAACATTTTATTGCCATTTGGAACAAATCTTGGGGGCGAAGCCCCCTGCATGGCACTTGGGTGCTCCCTTACTACATGGGAGACACCCTCATAAGGCAAAAGAAAGTCCTTGAAGAGCTATCCTCCTCATAGCACTGGAAATGATCTTCCGATGGTCTTGACTTGAGGTGCTCTTCATGAGAGACTCCCAGTAGGAATATGCTAAGTTCGGTGATGGGGGATGAGGAAATTGCTCGTGGTTGTGGTGCCGTTGCACGTGTTCAACAGACAATGTCTCGCACTGAGCGTCGCCTTCTTCACCAGCATTCATTCATACGCAAGTCAGCCCCGAGGCAAGACTGCGCAGACGCTAACACGTGCAAGCCAAGATATGAACACGTAACCGCATCTGCGTGTGTAGCTGTGCCGCGTCGCAGTCGCTAACAGCTTTCCAAACTGCTCGCTGGAAAACTGGGAAGCTGTTCTCGCCAGCGGGGCCCAGACGTCCAGTCCCGGGCCTCGGCAAGAGCGCGAGAGGTCGCTGACAAACTTGGACTGCCGGCCATCTGGAGCAGCTGAATGCAGCCCAATGCAAAAACAACCTAAATCGCGGACGAATAAAGTTTTTTCTCTCTCTCTCTTTCAAACTGATTTGTGCCGTTGCTTTGAGAAAGAGCAGGGATAAAGAGCAGTCTGCCGTCTGTGGTCCTGCCCCGCCGCGGTGGTGAAGTGGTTAAGATGCCCGGCTACTGTGCCAGAGTTCCTGGGTTTAAGACCGCCGGCGGCTGCGTTTCGATGGAGGCGAAACGGACAGGCGTCCGTGTGCTGTGCGATGTCAGTGTTGTTGTTGTTGTTGTTGTTGTTGATGTAAGAAGAAACAAAAGACAATGCACGGGCCTGCTACTGGCTCTGTAGCTGAGCCACCTCCGCTGCCTCGTGCGCACAGAAGAGAAAATAGACAGGAAAGAAAAAAAGAAGAGGGAGAGAAAGACGCGCGCCGCAACAACAGCCGTCGTCCGCCATCACCGAAGCGGTGGGGTGCAATGACGGCCTACAACAGATAAAAATCAGTGGCTGGCTAGCCCCCGCCGCAAGCGGCGTTGACCTACCGTCCCAGGCCCGTAGGGCCAGGAACTGCCACCCTTCACCACCTCCCCGCTACCGCGATGTCAGTGCTGTGCGATGTCAGTGCACGTTAAAGATCCCCAGGTGGTCGAAATTACGCCGTAGCACTCCACTACAGCTCCTCTTTCGCTCTTTCCACTTCCACTCTCATCTTCCTTCTTGACCTTATGGAACGGTTAAGGTGTCCACAGCAAGTGTGGCAGATACTGCGCCTTGTCTCCTCTGTGAAATTATTATTATTATTATTATTATTATTATTATTATTATTATTATTATTATTATTATTATTATTATTATTATTATTATTATTATTATTATTATTATTATTATTATTATTATTCCGCGGGTGGTTCCAGCCTATAAAGCCGGAGGAGCCTTTTGCTACTCCACACATTTCGGCTGCAAATTCCCATCAGCTCACGCTGACCGATGCACAATCTCGTACACCGCTAACCTGAATATTAAGGCGAAAGCCTTTTTAAAAAAAGACTCGTGGTGACAATCTCGCCTCGACTCCCCTGATGGGGCTGGAGCAGGCAGGTCACCGCCGCTAGCGGCGGAGGCTATCCTGCCATCGAATTTTTTTATCTGTTGTAGGCCGTCATTGCACCCGCCACCGTTTCGGTGGTGGACGACGGCTGTTGTTGCGGCGCGCGTCTTTCTCTCCCTCTTCCTTTTCTTTCTCTAGTTTCTCTTCTGTCTGCACGAGGCAGCGGAGGTGGCTCAGCTACGGAGCCAGTAGTAGCAGGCCCGTGCATTTTCTTTTCCTTCTTCCTACAGCCACAACAACAACAACAACGTCGGCGAGGATAGTCGTCGAGATGTGTCAGCGAGATTCCGCGAGTGACAGATACTGCGCCTTTCCTTTCCTGCAAAACAATTACAGAACGCCGGTGAACCTTGATGCGTTCATTGGAACGCCTTTTATTAGAAATGACTAAAAAAGCTTAGTATTGAGTGGTAATGACTAAAATGGCCTGACTTCTAATGACTGCTAATGACTTCTAATCACTAATATGTTTAACGACGACTTTAAAGACAATTGATTTCAAATGATTCAAATTCTTACTAATGAGCAGTAATCATTATAATGTCTACTAATGGCTTGTAATGACCAATATGTCTAACACCAGCTTCTAACAAACTAAATTTGATTATATATGACTGAAAATGCTTAGTAATAAGTAATAATAACTACAATAATTACCAATGAGTACTGCTACTACTAGGTTTTCGACATTCACCTGTTAACAAGATATCTATAGAGACCCTGTAATTTTTTCCCTCCTTTCTTTCTTGTGATGCGCAGTGGATGTTCGGTGGCATATAGATTGTATTCGAATCCGACCTCGGCGGCTACGTTTCTGTGGAGGCAAGACGAAGAGGCGTCCGTGTGCTGTGCGATGTCAGCGCACGTTGAAGATCCCCAGGCCCCGCTGGGGTGGTGCAGTGGTAAGACGCCCGACTACAGTGCCGGAGTACCCGAGTTCGAACACGACCTCGGCGGCTGCGTTTCGATGGAGGCGAAACGAAGAGGCGTCCGTGTACTGTGCGATGTCAGCGCACGGTAAAGATCCCCAGGTGGTCGAAATTACTCCGTAGCCCTCTACTACGGCTCCTCTTTCTCTTTCCACTTTCACTCCCACCTTCCTCCATTCCCTTACGGCGCGGTTGAGGTGTCCACAGAAAACAAGTGAGACAGTTACCGCGCATTTCCCTTCCTATAGACCAACACCGTGTTTACAAACAAAAGGGGGCGCTCGCGGCGTGGCAGCCGACTGGGGGTGAAAAATAGGGTTAGCGCCCATAGGCATACATGAAACCGAAATATTTTTAAGCAGTTTTCTCATTTCACGGGGCACCTGTGATGTCGTTATTCGGTACAAAGCAACTATGGACATCCTAGAACAGATCACAAAAGTATGATATCTCATTAACGAGGCGAAGTATCTTTAAAATACCGCGAAACATATGGGAGTGCAAGTTGGGAGGTCAACCCGTAGAAATACATATAAACACAACTTACCGGAACATTTTTCTCATTTCGTAGAGAATCCGAAGTGGTTGCCGGTCGTTAGACGTTGACCAGCGCTTTGGAGAAGTGCGTGATAAAGTATGGTGCGTCATTACGGAGGCAGTCTACGTTTAAAACTCCCCGAATAACCTGTGTTATGAATCCAGACACCGCCAAAAGGGAAGCTGAGTGTAGCGAATCGCGCAGTTTTGCTTACAGTCTGATATGCTGCCGCTTAGGGTAAATACGCTTGATAATACGGTCGCTCCAGTGATACGTGCCAGACAGAATTACATTTAAAAAGCAGTTGTCAAACGCCATACGACAATATGAACCGAACGAGATTCGCGCATTGCAGCACAGCGTATCTGGCGATACCCACCGCGGCCGCCTCCAGCTCCGGAGCGTCTGCTAGAAACAGCGCCTGTGGCGCATTGCCGTCTGCAACTGTGCGCGGTCAGTTTATCGTGCTGTCCCGCAAGTAGTCAGACTTGCAGTACTTGCAAGGGAATGTAGTGTGCCATGCAACATGATGTCAGGGCGTGATACAAGACGTTCACCAAAAAATGAGAAGTGTTCAACGCTGCTGAACCGAGTAAATTGTTGCGGTAAGTTGTGTTTACATGTGTTTCTATGGGTCGCCCTCCCAACTCGCACCCGCATACGTTTCGCGGTGTTTTAAAAATACTTCGCCTCGTTAATGAGATTTGATACTTTCGTGATCTGTTCTAGGATGTTCATGGTTGCTCTGTACCGAATAACGACATCACAGATGACCCGTAAAATTAGAAAACTGCTTTGGAATATTTCACTTCTATGTATTCCTATGGGCGCTAAGCCTATTTTTCACCCCCAGTCGGACCACGCTGGCGATAGAAGCGCCACCGCATCGTGCTTACGTCACAGATCGGTGGTGGTCTATAAATCAATCACTCAGGTGGTTGAAATTACTCCGTAGCCCTCCACTATGGCTCCTCTTTCTATCTTTCCACTTTCACTCCCACCTCACTCCCTAACCTTACGGCGCGGTTCAGGTGTCCACAGAAAACATGTGAGACAGTTACCGCGCCTTTCCCTTCCTATAAATCAATCACTTATAGATTTTAATATTGAGCAATATGCTCCAAGTTCCTTCCGGTCTTGGAGACTTCATTTTGATTAGGGTGAGGCGTAAAAGAGCCTCCGCATTGAGTATCAGCAATAATAATGGAAAGCACAGGTCTCAACGTTTTTGAATTATGCTCAAAACTCAGTGAAAACGAAGGATAATTGTTTCACTTCATAACACTCTTGTCCTGATAGGGTAACGCGCAGTGTGAACGCAGACACGACGTGGTGCTTTTGAAGATAGTCGTGTCGCTTAAACGTGAAGGCGCGCAACTTTCCTTGTCTGATGTTTAGGCCGTATAATATTTCAACCCTCTTTCTGGTAAGAATTCAGCATGCAGGTTACCCGGGAAAAGCCTCGCTACAATTTCTCGTTACTCGGCACGTGCGTTAACCAAAGTAGTCATTTATCTTTGCACCTGATAGAGAGAATAAAAATAAGAAAATAAAGTCGTCTCACATTTGAGGAAATAACACTCATGTTTATGAAACACGACGGTTTCAAAAAAAAAAAAATTCTTATTGCTTTTTTTTTTTACTTTATTCTACGGCGCGAGCGAACCGCGAGTGCGTGCTAGCGCGCATCGCATTCTGGTGCCCCTTTTTGACGCAAGAAATTCAAACTTTTTGATTTTGATTCCGCAATTTCCCCCATTCGTTTTTCAATCACGAGCTCGGAGACAAATTGTACCCGCGGAAAAAGAAACAACAACGCAGGAACCAAGACACACACAAAAAAAATAGTGAATGTAAAACGAGTTCTACACAGGAGCGCGCGAGTTTCATCTCGCGTGTCGCCATTTCTCCTCCGGTGGGCTTCATTTTTCTGCACGTCTACAACCACAACCCATACCCACACTGCAACAGCTTCAAACAAGCGCGAAAGGCGTGAATTCCCACCTTTCTCTGCACCGCCATTCGCGCCCTGTTTGCATTCACTGTTTCTTGAAAGCCCAACGGGTGGAGCGCAGTAGCATAGATGCAAGGAAAGAAATAGAGGAAGAGGGTTGTGGAAGAGAGAGAGGGGTCGGATGAGAGAGAAAGAGACAGCTCGTAGCCTCAGGCTTGCCGACAAAACCACAGTGGCAGGGCGTTCTTCTCCTCGATGCAGCCTGGACGCGAGGCGCTGCATCACTGTTGCAGGGGAGCTCTTTTACTTGCAAGTAAAAAGCGACGCCAGGAGTTCTTTCCTCGGCAGACAAGGTAAAGTCAGCCAGGCTCACGCACATACACAAGCGGAGTACCCAAGGAAAAAGAAGGAAGGAAAGAAACAAGGACGTGGAATCAAAACTTTCTGCGAAATAAAAAAAGAAATGCCAGCAGCATTATGGAACAATTTTTCTTTCCTGAAACGAGTTTGAGAAACTCAGGCACGTTCCGGCTCGCGTGCTTTGGGCTGCGGCGACAGCGCCCCCTCCCTCCGCCCGCCTGCGTTCTCGGTTGCATTCTCCTCTCGGCGCTCATCGCTCTGCTCCCAGATGAGAAGCCAGGCGCCAACAGGTTTAGGCCCGGAAGCACTTTTTTTGCCAGCCGCGAGAGGCTACGAGCTCTGCAGGAACGTGCGCGGACGTCGCTGGCGCCTCTTAATGAGAACCGCGGTTGCCAGAGCGAGAATTGCGTAAAAGCAACGCGCCACTGTTAACTCAGTGCCACCCCTGGCACGCTGGCAACAGTTCTCGCATACGCTCTCTTCAGCCTCTGCTTTTGTACCTAGTGCTCGTTCACATATTTTTTTTTTTTTGTTCCCCGATGCGCTCTACCATTCTGCTGTCAGCGGGAGAAAGCATGTGCGCAGAAACTTTATAATTGGTAGGCAAGCTTCCGACTGCCCTCGTTTTGTTCGCGCCATCTTACACTTCGTGTTCATTCGCACTGACGCTTTCGTTAAGGCGGTGCACTCATATAAAATTCACCTGCGGCGGTGCCTCCAGCGAGCGACCGCTCAGCGAGGGGTGTGGAGCTCAATTTATGCTGCCTTGCCTGGCATTGGAGCATTGGCTTCTTCGCAGACATACCCTATATGTGGCGAAGCACGCTTTCAGTTTCTTTTTGCGACAGGTTTGCTCGGATCGACCGTGCTGACTGACCGTGCTGACTCGACCAACTCGACCCGATTCGTCCCGACCCGGCCCGACCCAACCCAAACCGAATCGAACCGAACCGACCCGATCGGACAGACCGACCGACCGACCGACCGACCGACCGACCGACCGACCGACCGACCGACCGACCGACCGACCGACCGACCGACCGACCGACCGACCGACCGACCGACCGACCGACCGACCGACCGACCGACCGACCGACCGACCGACCGACCGACGTCTCATGGCTAGGATGACTGACCTATGTGAATGTCACCATGGCAAATTCCTTTAGAACTCAACGCGCCGTGATATTAAACCGTGCTTCCCTCTCAAGGAATCGAGGCACTCGAATGCGACGTTGTCCGTGTTTGTCGAGCCATGACTTCAGCCAGACTTTTTGCGGTGCGTTTGTCATTTCTTTCGGAACAGAAAAATAGAACAGTTGGGCAGTAGTCGCCCGTGTGCTGTGCGATGTCAGAGAAAGAATCCTATGTGTTCGCAATTTCTGGAGCCCACCACAACGGCAGCTTTAGTAGCCTGAGTCACATTGGTGCGTCATACCCCACAAAACAAAACCAACCCAGCTGTACAATATTAAATAATAAATATGTAAAAATGGCGGATGATTACAATGCTCGCTAGTGCAAAAGCTGCAACACCTGAGCGCGGCTCTTCAGATATTTCCGTTCTGGATATGCCGAGCTAAAGACATTGAGAGACTATATATATATATATATATATATATATATATATATATATATATATATATATATATATATATATATATATATATATATATATATATATATATATAGGAGGCGAGAACATTTAATATACTTGGCCGCTTAAAAAATTATAAACTCGACATTTCGACCAGAAGCTGGCCTTCATCAGGAGGCCACCTTCTGGTCGAAACGTCGAGTCCAATAAAATGTTTCTTTAAATGAAGCGTACCCTTCGCTCTCTCTCTCTCTCTCTCTCTCTCTCTCTCTATATATATATATATATATATATATATATATCTTCACTTAGAACCTGCTTTTCATTTTACGCATCATAACCATCCTTCAGGTGACATTCTTTCCCAGTTTCTGATTGTTAGAAAAAAGGCGCCGGCATGACGTTTCTCGGAGCTGCCACGTGCCTCATCTACTTCTTCTCGAGGTAGAAGAGGAACAAGGTAGATGACGTACGGCTTGAGCGATGTGGGCGCGTTTTTTTTTTATTATTATTTCTGTGCGATCATATTTCACCATGGCATACTACGCATCAGTTGGCGAAAAAATAGCGTCGGCCCGTTTCCCACCCCGCCGTACCCTTCAGCCGCATTCCTCTCCCCTGCCTTTCATTGCCGGCCTTTTGCCGTGCTCTCTTCTTTTCGCCGTGACCTTCTGCTTTACCGGTATTCATTAATTTGACCCCTCATAGCAACATCCCTGAGGTTGCGCATTCTCTCCCCTTCGTCATAACGTCCTCCTTCCAGGTTAGCAATCCTCCGAACTTTTTCTGCGTAAGTCAGTTTCTGGTTACGCATTTCTGCGCTCTCACCAAACTCCCCAAGCCATTGAGCCACTCGCTGCATCTCACCCTCTTCCCACTTCCCTTAATGTGAAAAGGGGATTTCCGTCTTCGCATTCTGCCACCCGATAACCGTGACAGGTGACGCTCCTTTCTACTGCCTTTTACCATGGATGGTGACTGGTCGGTTATGCCTTCAACTATACTGCATCGATGACGCGGAACCAGCAAACGGGCGATTAGGGTCAGCGCCGTAAGACATTTAATATAATAGAAAACAATTCGTTTTCAAAACATTGTTTTGTGAAATAAAAACATGGAGCCTATTTCATTTCATTGTATATTTCCTTTCCATTCGAAAGGGAGGAGCAGGGACTAAAAGCTGTAACTACCGCTTGAGAAGTGTCCCTACCCCTTGCAAATTGAAAGTACAGTGTCGCGGATGACAACGTAAACAATACATCAGGTGCAGTTTAATCAAAGTTTACAACTTAAAGACCTAATTAAAAGATGCATATAAAGACCGCAGTGCATCACACACAATCATTTAAGGTACCATAGGTGCCGTGTGAGGACAGTTTGCACACCGTGTACAAAACTCCATAACGAACAAAACATAAAAAAGACAAACAATCAATAGGGAATTTACTGTAGGAAACACGCTGCATATATGTAGTGCATGAAAACACATATTTTGTTTTCCATTGCATCATATTTGCGATGATTAGTTATGACAGTTTTACCCAGCAGAACAAGCTAATACACTCTTTTGTTTCATATGCTGAATTGGATTTTAACCCTAAATTTGTTGTATTTAGTAATGTGGGAAGAGTATAGCTAAAGGACTGCGTGTTATAAGATGTACGAGACGTAGGAACTAGCCATTTTTTCATTTATCTCATAAGTGGGAGTCGCGTGACTTCTTGTAGCTGACCTAAAGATATTATAAAATTGTGTTTTTCTTTCACAAAATGTTTATAACTAAGCAATAACCTATAATTTTATAGGCAAAAGACAGGTAGGATATTCTGATATTATATTTCTCGAACAGAAGCGCCGAGAGATGCCGAAAGGACACATTTGCAATATATCGGACAATCTTTCTAGATAAGATTTTCTTATAATACCTGCGGAAAAGTAAAATGAAAAAAAAAACAAAAAAAAAAACAAAAAAACCTCGAAAATGTAGATGCTACACAGCGCGTCCTGCCTAGTCGTTGCTTCTTTCTTTAGAGTTTGCTGCCAAGCGCGGTCTAGTTCTGACTATTGGCTATTTTACACTATCCAAGCAGCCAATCTGTTCAATGCCCATTCAGGAAGCATGCTATTAAATGACTCAAAAAGACAGTAAAAAAAAAAAAGTCTTTTTGTGGAAATGTCATTACAAGGACTCCAAAAGTTGCTGTACGATAATTCTCTTTTTTATACCACCATTCCGTACATGCATGCTCAATGAGCAAGGACAAACTCCAACTATTGGAAACCGGAGGGAATTCCAGGGGCACCAAAGCGCGCAAATGGAAGCACCTACCTCTCCGGTTTACCATTCACCCACGGTATGAACTTCAAAGTCTTCTGTGTGTAAAAATAGCGACACAAGAAAAAAAAGCAAGTATGTCACACTGTTCATAATGACTAGAAGCACCGCCTAGGCCAGGAAAGAACATTCTAACACGAGTGCAACGCTAAACAATCACATTCAGGTCGTTTCACTGATGATTAATTACGTCTGTTTGTTACTCGGGGAATGCTAATTAATTTAAGGCACGCTGCCTTCCTTCGAGAGGCCGTGCGTGAAGGGTCGAACTATTCATCATCAAAATTGCCCTCCATGCGAATGCAGGACATGTCATTATCCTGAATTGACAGCGCAACTAGGGCAGAGGTTTTCTATTATTCAAAGTGCCGCGCTACAAAAAATGCTTCATTAAATAATATTCTTTTCGCTTGCTCGATTTCAAATAGTTGTAAAACCGCAGCGCGAATTTCAAAAGTATTTTGAATTCTTGCAAGTTGCATTAAAACAGGCATAATTTAGGCGATGCGAAACGGCGTAACGTTAAAATATAAGTCGCCAAACAAGATGTGAAGACCCTTCTTCAATTTTTATTTTGTGTTTTATAGGAAACTTCTTAGGGCAGCTTGGAAGTTGAAATAAAATATAAATTCTTCCCATGAACACGTAAATTCGTCAGTGCACAAAAATAGTTTTGACAGTTAAGCAAAAACAGCTCTTTTATCTTCGAAAGAGTTATTACAAATTCTAAGTTCTTAAATTTTCTCCAAGAAACAACTATCAAGCGAATTTGACGGTTTCTGTCTATCGTAAGTGCCCGATCCCATTTGCTGAATATCTCATGAAAATAATTCATCACGTATGCTGTGTTTTTTTTTTCTTTTTTTTTTTCGGAAGGTGTGTGTGTGTGTGGGGGGGGGGGGGGGGGAGGCACAGGTAAAAGTTATGCAGAATTATTTGTTATATTAAATGTCTTCTCAAGAAATATCTTTTTTACGCACATTTTAATGATTAAGTTTGCCCTGTTTATAGCCTCTATATGCTTTCCAATGGGTAAGAAGCTTTAAAGAAGACTTTAAATCGACTTTTTTAATTTAGGAATGGTTTAAATGTGCCCAACCGAAGCTCATGAACATTATCAGCCTTTTTTATTCAATTCATTACATATTGCAACCAGTTTATAATCTCCCAAACGCCATTCAGATTGACGCCCGGTTTGAAGCTGCATTCTTGTTCATTTCGTACATAGTCGGACGATTTTTCAATAAGGTGTGCCTGGCCACTAGCTCAATAAATCTGCCATAGTTATAGCTTTTAGTAGGAATATGTATGTCACCTACTCGCTGACTGGGACAGCATTTAATAGAACTGCTTTCCTCGGACATGGTAATCTACGCAAAATACACTCGGTACGATTTCCTTTCCTTGCCATTCCGCAAACATTGGTTCGGAATTATTTAGATACGGCAAGAATACTCCTGTGTGCACTGAAAAATATATATATAGGAAATAAATTGAAAAACTGACGGACGAGCCTAGGAACTGATGCGCCGAAGCCATGGTGGAAGTACGCTCTTCACTTCTGCTTTACATTGGTTGCCTTACTTATTGCGTCAATCAACTAGAGTTACCCGCATATTTGATTGCCGCTGCTGCATGAGCTCCTACTGTACTTTGCAGCGAGGAGTTGGGTAGATGCCTTCTGGAAGGCAAATGTTGGTGATAGTGGAGGTGGATCTATGAGGGGACCATTGGATCATATCATAGCCTTCAGACGGGTGGAGACGTTCTGAAAGGTCACTGTGGGTGATAGTGGAGATGTACCTTGGAATGCCAGAGTGGGCGATAGTGGAATTGGACCTGTGGGTGAGTGATTGAATAATATTTTAACGTGCCTTGTCCTCGTTGTTTCTTGACAATATCATAGCCTTCAAATTTGTAGAAGCCCTCTGAAAGGCCACTGTGGGTGATAGATGAGGTGGCTCTGTGGGTGGTGATTAGATGACCACCTCATGACCTTCAGATTGGTGGAGGACTTCTGAAAGGCCATTGGGGGAGATAGTGGAGCTGAACCTGTGGGTGGGTGATTGGATCATCTTATGGCTTTGCGGTGCGTGCAGACTTGGAAGGCCAATGTGGGTTTTGTAGAGGTGGAATTGTGAGCGGGTGATTGAATCACCTAGTGGCCCTCAGAATGATTGGAGACCGCCTGCAGGATGACGATGGCCAAGTACGTGACGACCCGAAGGCTTGAGCCTACCTGCCTTTGCTCTCACACGTCGATGCTGCGATTTTCAGAAATGCATCTGTTACTACTATCGCAGCAAAAAAACCCATTTCTGGTTCCTCTGTTGTGAATCGTGCGGGATTCTTTGAGACCGCTTGCGGAGAACGAATAGGGAGCTGCGAATAAAAGCGGAGAAAAACACAGCACGAGGCACAATGAAATACTACTACAGAAAGTGATTGATAACCGTTAGCAGCTACGGATGCATACAAGTCCAGATGCATACTTTATCCTGCGAATCATCTGCAGTGATTTCTCTTGTAAAAAGAAACAGAAGATTAACCGCTTTCAATGGCATCAAGGCCTATTTATGCATGCTAAACTGCCAGCTCCAATCTACGACTGCGCTGAACATCCATCACTTGCCGATGTTGGACACGTCTTTGAACTTCCACAGTGCGTGAAGAAATAAAAGTAAGACAACTCGTATTAAAAAATAAAATAACTTTTGTAGCGTCCTCTCCTGTCTATAAAAGCTCCCCCATCCTCCTTCCTAAGCACACAAAAGCATATGAAAAATAAGCGCACATACCTAGCGCGAGATATATTGGGGAGGTTGCAGGGAGTCGAGTGATAGGGCGCAAGGCGGTTATTGGCTGCGAACGCGGTCGCCGCCAGGAAAGGAAGGGAAGACAGGCGAGCCTGCTGAAAGATGTCAACATGGTCTAGCAGGGAGCCCGCCACATTAAATATTAGGCAGTCTCTGGCGGTGAGTTTCGCGACATGAGCGCCCGCTGCTCTGCAGTCAACCTACGGCTACACCGGGAGGTTAAGAAGGCCACGAAAGGGCGCCGAAGGCAAGGCGGAGCGAAGTGCGGGGAGAGGTTCGGAGGTTAGAGAAATGGCGTGTATCTTTCCGCCCGGTGTCTCGCTTTGAAACCGGTATTTCCTTTTTGTTGAGAGATCCATTTCAAAGAGGGCTCGTTTCCCAAGAGACCCTCGCTCCGCGCGACCGTACTTCCCTCCCTTGTCCCTTGTCTGTGTGTGTGTGTGTTTGTGTGTTTTAATGTTCGTCGTACCACTGTTGGCTTCTCTTTATGTACGTGTATGCTTGCTAGCTGTTTGCCTTGTTTCTGCCTAAAATGAAAGCGAATGTCGGAGATGTGGAATGGGAGTAGCGCGGCGATTCCTTCCAAATGGCACGGCTGTCGTCGTTTTCCGAAAGGCCGTTATGTAGAGGGTCTGTGTGTGACGTCTGCGCGGCTATAAATGTCCTTGGCGCTAATCAGCACTGTCTAAGTGCAATGTGAGGTGCAGCGTATAGCAAAACTAAAGACACTCGTGTGAAACTGCGCTGTTGACATGGGTGCAGCGGGACACAGATTTGGCCTAAACGTCATGAACGGCTTACAAAGGTGTATGCTGTCTTTTCTACTGGGCACACAAGTCAAATCTGGTGCTTCTAACGCACTATTTCAGCCGAACGTTGTGCCTCGCGCAGGATCTCAATGAATCTTCGCATATTCTTCAACCTTAACTTTGCCACAGCAACTTACGTCTACGATCGGCCTTTCTGAAATAAAAAACGCACTGTAAAGCTTTTTCTCCTCTTCATTTCGGTAGGATTAAGTTTTATACGGCATTATTTGCGGTGAAGCCGAAAAAGAAAAAGGAACAGCAGGAAACGAAATGACTGTGCACCCGTCCCCCGCATCTCCGGATAAGGTCTCCCGATTTTAATTTAGTCACAATGAGTTTTATTTCCGGTGATATTAGGTAGGCCGATCTTCAAGAACGAAATTAAATAAGAATTAAAACTGGAGGCTTCTCATGCTTGGACGAACCTGGAGAAGACGCACGTAGACTACATCAAACCGGCGCTTCCTATAGAAAATTTGTCTAATACCGAGAAAGAATGCCTTGATAGAAAGACTCCGCGCGTTGTATTTGCGATTTTGTTTTTTCATGCGACCAGACAAGCATAACAATGCACAGCAACAGTGATGCACGGAGGGGGAAAATAAGCAAAAACACAACAGAGAAGCTTGCTGCTGCGTGAGTACCGCAGCCTTCACGGCGGGGCCCATGCTCTGAGTATTCCTACCGCCTCCACTTGCGCGTGGCTTTTCTTCTTCCGCCCGGTCCCACCTCGTTCAACTTAGTTATGTCTGCCAGCCCGACCGTGCTCTCATAGAAATACGTTGTTCCGACTTTGATATCCCCGACTCGTGTTATCCCCGATTCGGTCCCTTTACGTCTCGCTTCGTGATGTCTCCCCACGGTTGTTCCCGGCATCCCCTCGCTCTCTTCTACCCAGAAGCCGGGCGTGCCGCTTCCCTCGACGCTCCGTCTGTCTCGCTAGACTCCAGAGCCCTCGTCCCAGGCTCGTGTACGACAGAGTCCTCCCGTCGCAACCGATGGCAAAGAGTGAACGCAACGAAGCGCTCTCTGGCGCAGTCGATTGCGAATACTTGGTGCGCGCACCCCGGGTTCGAGCCCCGCACAGGCGAATGTCTCTGAAGAGGCCCAGACGTTCCTGATCTGCCCTTATTTGGTAGTTTTTATTGTTTCCTCGCGCTTGGAGTGAAAGGCTTCAACAAACAAGGGGCTTCAACGCCGAGTTGCGGCGTCGGACGCGGAAATGCGAAACAAGACGGGCGCAGAGAGGTGGAAAACGATGGCAGGCTCGAACTTCCGGAAGTGACTTCGTGTAAAGAAGACCCCATGATTTATGCATATGATCTTATTTGCATCCACATGCTAGTTATTTTTTTCGGCAAAACTGAACAAACGATCTTTGCTAAACTGACCATCGTTAAGCAGCGCGAAAAGGCATGCTCAAGATTTTTTTTTAATGACATGAATTTATGTAATCTTATTTCCTTTCGGGCTTCATTGTCGTATCGACTTTTGTTTTGCTTTACGGCGAAATATTTTCAACTCGAGCAGCTTGTTACTCTACTATGAGATGAAACTTCGCCTCAGTAACAGATAATTTTTGAATAAGGGTGTACAATGTTCGTGTTCCAACCGGTAGCCAGTAACCAGTAACAATATTGTATGTGCTCCTTCTTGAATATTTGCTTTTTTTAGATCGAAAAAAATACAAACATGTGAACACTCGGTAGCTCGAGCTAAAGCAAAAGCGAGATAGAAAGAAAAATGCGCGACAAAATTTCACTAGTTAGAAGAGTGGATGGAGCCCCCCCCCCCCTCCCCCCCCCCCTTGCCAAAATATATATAAAAAAAGTGATCGGTGTAATATATGAAACAGTAAGATGCGGCCGCTGTTCAAACGTAATCGACCTAATGTGCGCATTCCTACCCATTTGGTTTCTTCAAAAATGAAAGAAATGAAAACTTTGGTGGTCAGAGCGCAATGGATGAGAAAACCTCGGTTAAATGGCGTTCGCTTAACTGCGTCATAGAGTAATGTACTGCAGCAGCTTCTTGCTCAGCGAAAAAAAAAATGAACATATAGCAGTTGGTTGGTTTGTGGAGTTTAATGTCTCAAAGCAACTCTGGCTATGAGAGACACCGTAGTGGAGGACTTCGGAAATTTCTCCGAAATTTTTCCAGCTGCGGAGCGAGGAGCTATCCGAGCCGCACTGCTTTAAAAGCGTATGATAGGACGCGGTCGTTTTATTCACGACTACTGAACAAGACTTTTTTTTTCGCCGCTAGAACTCTTGGAAGTTCTTTTTATTTCTTTTTTAAGGACAATATAAATGCTTTGCTGGCACTGCCACTACTGCTGTTGATTCCATTTTAAGAGAGAAGAGATCGAGGCCGTCTAAACTCATGGCCATAGAGACAGCGCGCTTAACGCAGCAGCAGCCCGAGTAATGACGAAATGTTGCTCAAGACCTTCAGACAGATTCCCTCGGAATATTTTATCTCCATGCCCTTCTCGCTCGCGTTTTCTTTAAGCCATAGCTTACAAGCAGATGCAGCAACTACTACGTAGCTTCGAGGATCCTGGGGCAGCCAACCAAGGTAAGAAGGGTTTGGAGGTAAGACGGAAAACGTTGAAGCGTGCACGCTTAACACCCGAGCAAGGAAAACCAATTACCGAAAGGTTACCTGCCTCACAGCGCATTCCTTTTTTTTGTTCGATATTTTTCTTCTGGAAGGCGGAGAAAGCACTGCGCGGATACGGGACGCAGCACGACGCAATGGTCGCTGCAATAAGAAGCCCGAAACAAGGGCTGTTGAAAAGCGGCGCCTAATAAACAAGTAAGTCACGGCAGACCGCTGGAGGCTTCCCATCACGACAAGCAAGAAAATGTCTCAAACGTGCTCTAAATCTCACAAAGCATTCAGTTATATTTTAAAATATTATTAAAGGTTAGCAAGTACTTCTATTTCGCGAAGTTCCTCTTTTGTGGAAGCTTTAAAAAAGAATTAAAAAACAAACGGGTTAGATGCAAGTGATGTGAATCATCTTACGGCCATGGTAAGGATTGACCAGGTTGCGAGAGATGGAGAAAGAAAATAGTACCATTAAGCCCCACGGCTTAGCGCATCAATCAGCACAAGCTGATCGGCATTTCCCGCCGAAATGAGTGAAGTCGCAGAAGGCCCCGGATCTATGTTGCGACCGCCGACGGCAAGCCTTGCTCTCTAACCCTGCTCTTTCCCACAAGCAATGCACATAGCAGATTGAAAAGTCGTTAACGCCTGCGGAGTGGCCCAGCTGCCCAAGCGGATGTGGCCACGTGTTCACATTTTGGCTGGCATGCGAAAGTGCCTGCGTGGTCTTGTTCTCGGACTGACTCGACTTGACTTGGAACGGAATGACGAGTGGAAGTTGATGAAGGAGGCGACGCACAGTGTGAGAAAGTGGCTGTTAAAGATGATGTGGTGATGCGGCTAGGCAAGCCTAAATGCACGTAACCAAATCGCTAATTTATCGTACCATCGCTCCCCGTTGCGCTGGGTTGCAGAACAGGTATGCAAATAATACAGCTTGTGAAAACATTCACCCACTTTCAGCGTCTCAGTGGTTACGGTGGACCACTGCTATATCCAGACAGACGCGAGTTCAAGCCCTGCCGCGGCGGCCGCTTTTCGATGGAGGAGAAGAGCTAGAAAAGCTAGGCACCCATGTGCCGTGCGATGTCAGTGCAAGTTAAAGAACCCCAGGTGGTCGAAATTGTCTGGAGCCCCTCACCACGATGTTCCTGCATACTAAGCCAAACCAATCACAAAACAAATCCTCCTGGGGCCGCATTTAGCGTATCAACTCTGTTTATTCTACTATCTTTTTGCCCCTAGTGAGCTGCGTTGCTGATACCACGGCTCTAAAAGGGTACTGCTTCCTCGCAGTCACTTTTCACTTACGGGATGCGAGGTTCAATGATAAGGGGGCAATGGGGGGTAAGGAGATTGAAAAAAATCGGGGGCACGATTACTTTTAGGGTATGACCCGACAGCGATAATGTGTGCGGCTCCCTGTGCAGGTCCTCGTCCTCGTAAGTACGCTTTTCTCTTCATATATCCCAACTGTTTAAACCGTGCTTCTATTTCCACACGCACTGAGAATACAATCATAACCTATAAGATTTTATGGAAGGCCATCCGACGTAAATATAAAGCCCCGTTTCGATCAGGCCGTACGAACGCATATGCGTGGCACGTGGCGTCACACAGCCCACCAAACAATCAGCGCCCAGCCATGTTAAGAGCCAACTACATCTGCCGGAGGCATGCCCGTGATTTTTCGCTCACGACACCGACACCGACAAAGACGCCGACTCCGATGCCGGATTTTTGGGAGAACGGATCCTTTAACAATCTCGCTTTAAAATGTTTGACGCCGGGGCAAGTGCAAAGACAAGTAGGTAGCAAATTTAGGTCACTAAACTGGCAAGCAGGCCGGTGCGGTCGGTCTATCCATTGAACGCGGCTTGCACAGAGGTAAAAACGGTATTAGAAGAATAAGCGCAAGCAGAGAGCACAGACGCTGGGGAGAAAAACCGAGAAAAGTGCGCTTTTTCCTTACTTGTTTTTTTAATTTTGCACGAGCATATGCACGTCTGCGAGCGCTTTAGAACCCGCCCAAGCGCGAACAATAGCAGAATTAAGCTGCAGAAATTTGCTATTTTCATCATTGCTCGATAACAACTGTTCCAAAGGTGTTGCGTTTGCGTCGAGACTTTGATTAAGACGGGAAGTCGGGATTTCTGGAGAAGTTTAGCAGAATTCTTCACGAGAAGAAAAGCAAAAACAAAAAAAGGAACATCTACGGAAATGATTTTGATCGCTTGAGCCGAAGCCAGTGAGCTGAAATTGTACTGAGCCCTGATTTGTTCGGTACAAAGCTGTCGAAAATGGTTGCAATTTTTTTAACGTTTTCTGGAGCGTGCACGACGCACTGTTTATGAAGAGAATGAAGCCACGTGCGCTGGGACAGAAAGCTTAGCGCGCTAAATGAGCCATACGTGACGTTGCAAGCGAGATCCAAAACAGTTCTTTCCTGGATTACCAAGCGCAGTCGTTGCTTAAATGTGCGCGTTCACTGTTGCCGAGGGGATTAAACGACGCGTTCTCTGTGCAAAAACGTTTCACGGCAGCATAAAGATTTGTCACCTTTATAATCTTATAACTTGCAGTTGCGCGATAGTCGTGGCGGCGTGTATAATAAAAAAGCGAGCTTCGGATTTTGTAGGCGTGCCGTAATTTTCTGTATACTGTCCGAAGGTCACGCTTGTTCAAAAAGAAAGAAGAGTGCGAAGGGCGTTGGTGGCTCTGTATAGGTATACGATTACGAATCGGGTTGATGTTAAACAAATCACATAATTCAAGTTTTCTAAGGTGCGGATGTTCTGAGGCTGTTTTTGTTCTTCCTAAAAATGACTTTTACCGCCCGTTTTTTGAGTGGGATATGTAATACTCTAGTTTCGGTTCATAATTTTCGGCAATCGTCTCCGACTCTATACGATATCATAATTTTTTTTTTCAGTTATCACAATAATTTCTTCCCGTAACATTTCCATCCCGGCGCAAAAACGTCTTTGGGTCCTATAAAACGCACAGCAGCTTTGAAGCGGTGCTTCATCATCATGGCTACAATAAAGCAAATGATGCTTCCGGTCAGTACCTGCGCTCCTGTCTGTCGCTTTTGAAGTTTTTTGTTAGTTTATTTACAGATAGTAGGAACCCCCACGCATAAAAAAAAGATGTCAAAAGAGGATTGAAAGTATAAGTATTCAATTTAAAGCACTGCTACTGTTCGCGTGATTCCTTTAGGTCTGGCATACTTTTGAGGGCTAATTTTCTGAAAGAAACCGGGCGTAACCCAGGAAGCTTTTATAATGACTCAAGCTTCATGAAATCTGCTCGGAGAGCTAGAATCAGACAAATGATGGACGAAATAAAAAGGCAGAAAGGTTAACCGGAACAAGTCTGTATAGCACTAAGAATCTGTCATTCAGAAGGAAAAAAAGCATCCTTTTCAAAAAAAATTTAGGCTTTCGGGCAACTGGTGATTTTCGCGACATAAAATAGGTACCTGAATCGGTTCACTACGACGGTTCTTAAGAAACCACATCTAGGGTAAGCATATATATAAGTAGAACCGCCTTTTTCTTACTTTATCTAAATTCGCGCTTCTTTGTCACCGGAGGCAGAATCTAGCGAAACACTCTCGTTTGCCGAGAGAAATAATGAATAACCGAGATACAGCAAAAAAATCCCAACTTGGCGTTTGAGAACAGCCTGCGTGAATGCTGAACGGTAGACGGTCGCCAAATGCACCGGAAAAAAATTTAAAACCAGTGACATTGGCGGTAAATACACTTGAGCAACCGGCAAATGCCAAAACTAGAAACTGTTTCTTTTTCCGATTTTGTAATGCTATGCTGATTCAGCAGAAAGCCAACGAGAAACCTGTGTATGACAACTGCTGCTTTTGAGTTTTATATAATGGCTTTGCATGTTATGGAACACCTGCTTCCCCGTCCGTCTCTATCCGCCTAACATAACGCGCCAGGAACAGCATCGGCTGGGCGAGGAGGCCATTAGCTACGTCATGGACGAAGCGGAAGCACTAATGATAGCGCAGTATATACGTTTACTTGTAATCCAAAGAAGAAAGAGAAGGTTTTCTGGATCCGGCCAGTGATCGTAGCAGTAAAGAAGACTGCACGCTCTCACCGGGAAAAACTCGTTGCTTACTTCACCAGCACTTCAGTATCGGCCAATGAAAAAAGAGTGGCAAAGATCGCGCGTTGTAGCCATCTCTCGCGGGAAACGCCGGAAGGTGGCTTCACCCAGAGTGCGGCGCCCGATCGCCATTCTAAGCGCGGGAAAAAGCTCTCCCCTGAATTCGCACCCTGCCGCAGTCGGCAAGTCTGAAGAATTTCTCCGGAGGTCTTCCGAGGACAACCTCGGCGATGTTTGCGGGTAGCCGGCCCACTCTGTGCATTATTTTCAAAACAATAAACATATGAGCATACACGTGCTGTCGGCTCCCTTTTACTCCCACGAGCATGGGCCCTTCCGTGGTTAGCGAGCGAGGACGCCGCTGAGTGAAAAACCGGTGAGCCTCTACTATTGCGAAAGTGTGCTGCACTGCAGGACACCAAAGAACAGCTAGAAAGCTGGAAGCGTGAACGGTCTTCTTTCAGATAAACAGCGACGCTGCTTGGGTAAAGACTGAGCAAACGGCCCGCAGCTTTAACTCCCACAAAAGTTCACGTACACTTATCTTAAACAGCCCTGGATTCGAGGTTATTGTGCGGTAACCAAAAGCCACTGCTCAGTTTTTGTTACACGCGAGGAGAAATGCGGCGCCAGAGATAGCAAAGAGCAGATGATCACGTGTACCTCATATGTAAATATGGAGGAGTGATTCTATAATTACACATTGTTCTTAAAAGACTTATGTCAACCAGCATACAAATGAAATCGACGTGTTTGACAAACTGACATACACGTAGCAGTACTAACAGCATGTCCCACACACTCCCACCGACCGCCAGTCGCCTTATTCCGGGCAGTGGGTAAACGTTGGAAAAGCAGTGGATAAAGCTGCAGCCACCGCGCAACTCACGCTCGTGCAATCGGTTGACCTGAATTTGTCATCTTACGACTGATAAAGAATAGAAACACATCGTCGTACCTGTGATTCCCACCGAACCTTGTGAAACATCGAACATTATAAACCGGAGTATACCCGGAGGAAAATGCTCCTCAAAACAGTACAGTGATCAAGCCCATTCGATGTACACCCGGAAAAAATGCATCGGGTCCGTCCAACCAACCTATAGCGACAGCCATTTTGTTTTCAGCAAAGGCCGTTTCTAAGTGGTCTTATGGGAATCTTGACTTGCGCCTACAGAGTGAATCATTGGCGCTTTTTGTGACATAATGTGAGCAGCCCGAAAAAAAAAACATAAATCGGCGCTTGCTGAAATCATCACTCCACACACAGTGTAAGGAGCTGGGACCGGAACAAAGCGAAGGGCTGTTGTCGAGGCAAGAGAGCTCTCGAGGAACTAACGTCCAGCTCCGAAAGCCTTTCTATAGCTTCTATGAGGTATCCTCTTCGCCCAAAAGTTGCACCTAAGCAAAAGAGAGCAAAATGGTATGTGCGCCGAAAATGACGAATATAAAAGACTGTGCGAGATCTCGATGCTGCGCTGAAGAGTCCAGCCACATGGTAAGAAACCGCAGCAGTCGCTGATGTGCGCGGCTTCCAATATTCGAAGCGCGTATCCCGAGAAAGGCGGCTGCGGTAAAGACAGAGAAAAATCGGGAAAGACAAAGACAAGAGCCGTAGCTACGCTTCCCACAAAGAAAGCGCGAAGCGTGTGAGGGGGGGGGGGGGGGGGGGGGGGACAAAGCACAACGACTCCTGCCATACCACGACTGCCTTATAACACGCAAAGGAGGCTCGCGTCTCGTGAGACACCACACTCTCGGGGAAGCGTGCTTGGCGTATAGGCAGCAGAGAGAAGCACCGCGGGGGTGGGGACGAGGGATGCGAACCCTCGGTCCCCCACGAGGCAAGAAGCTCTCTCTCTCTCTCTTTGCTTCTCAGCGCTCACAGAGTCTCCGCGAAGCGCGCCGCCTGCACGCCACGCACCAATGGATGGAGTCATCGGAGCGAAATAACAAACCCTGTCGCGCAGCACTCGAAACATTTTCGCCGTCTCTCGAGCGCGCTCCCACGGCTGTAGCCATGGCGGCGGCGGCGGCGCACCTTTCCTGCGGGAAGCGAGAGAGAGAGCCGACGCGCTGTGCGGGGTCCCCAAAGAGGAATATAAATCCTTAACAAAGCACCGCACGCTGGCATATATAAAGCTTGATCCATATTTAAGTAGCTAGGGAGGTGGGGAAAGAGGGGTGCAGGGGAAGAGCGCGAGCCTTCTCTCCCGGGAATGCAGCCGGGAGAGCGCGCCGGGCGCGCACCTTGAAACATTCTGCGCGTCGACGACTAATCCGACGGGCAACAGTTGGTGTTGCCTGGCAACGGCTCCTTCCCTCCTGTTGCACCTCGTCGCCATGGCGATTGAGCCTCCACTCCCGGCCGGCGCGCGGCGCCAGCCGACATCGATGCCCAGCGCGGGGTGACGTTTTGTCGCCATTACTCCACCCCTCCCCGAAAGCTGCCGCATTGTACGCTACATGCGACGATTTTCCAGCCAGCCGCCGTCTCTGAAGATGCGCGCTCTGGCTTTTGCTGTTTATCTTGAAGCGTTCGTTCCACAGCGTGGCGGTCGTATTCTATTCTACACTGTTCGGGCTTGCGCCGAGCGTAAGCCTGGGCTTTGAACCAGCTGTCGAGGCAGGCTTGAAAACGTAGAAAGAACACATTTACAACAAGTATCCCTATGGTTTCGAGCCGTTCCATGATCTTCCCCATCCTCCCGAGCTTTTACAACTCTTCCCTTCAATGTCTAGCTGCTTTCCTTTCTTACCACTCCGGCAACTGCACCGCTGATGTCCAATGCGCTCTTGAAAGGCTTGAACATTATCGCGTGATGCAGTTACTGCGCAAACCAGAATAATTTTTTGATGCTCTGCTCCTTTTGCTAAGTTCGTGGAAGCGGATCGCGCACGCCATACGCTGCGTTGTTTTCCGCACTCGAAGGAAAGGACTGCGCGTGGCTCTGCCTTCAGCCGATGTTTATTAACATCAGGGAGATGCGGTGCGCAGTGAATCGGCCACTTCATCACCGCGGCGGCGAAGGTGGGATTAGAGTCCATTAACAACGCTCTGCTTCGTCGAAGCACTAATGACTCGATACATGCGAAGAAGAAAATGCGAATTGAGCGGCGTCTTGGAACGAAAGAACGAAGGCGCGCTCGACGAATTGCCGGGATGCGAGTGTTTAGTTTGTTCGCTAACGAGTGGTGGTTGCGAGCGGCTCACCATCTCATAAAACCGCAATGGACGCTCTTCTAACGCTTACCAAAGAGTTAGACGATCGGCGCTAATTATATGCAACGCGCTTTTCGGAACAACATCTTATATCTTTACAGCTAATGAGCGACGCATTCATCACTGCTGTTTATGAATTTACGTGCACCGCATGCATTTCATTGCAGTAATACATTGCATTAGCACTTAAACTCAGAAGCCATCTCCATGCCATTTTCATTAATATTCGAAGGCCTTTCACACGACGGGTCACAGAAAACTTCTGTAACTCGAAGCTTCTCTAGGCAGTCAGTAACTAATGGCCTGGATAAGAGACTCTTTATACCAGAGATCGCGCTCGTTTCAGTTAACTGCGAAACGCCAGTTACAGTTGACGTAATATTTAGTGTGCCCCAGGGCTCCGTTCTGACCCCCTTCTATAACGGGCGTTGTTTAGTTTTGTTATTTTAGATAGATTTACTTTAGGCCCTGCGAGAAATACGTTGGTGCAGTGTGTACAGGTACATTGTACAGCAAGGCCAACATTATGAGTGTGATAAAGCTCAGTTACTGAATTGTTAATTAACTAAAATGAACTAATCAACATTTGTCAACCTTTTTGAAATGGAATGGCTAGGTGTATTAATGTCGTGGAAAAGCCTTTAACTGCTTCTACGGCATAAAATAAACAACTTCCGTATTTGCTGTATTTCAAAGCAACACAATTTTTAAAATGTGCATTGCGGTAAGCCAACTTTGCGAGTCACAAAATGCGCATATTTTATGTAATACGTCGAAAGGGGTCTTTAAGGTAATAAAATGAAATGAAATAAAATTTTTGACGTTAAATATTTCGAACTGCACTGCCGAAAAAGAAAATTTAAAAACGGGACTAAACTTATTGACGGACTTTAATTTATATGGTCATGTTCCAATTAGTATCAAAAGAACAGGAACTTGATTAGTTGTATTAGTTAATTATTCATTTATTCACCGAGTTTTATCGCAAATCATAATTCCTGCCTTGCCGTACAATCAACCTGCATAAACTGCACCAATGTCTCTCTTGTAGGGTTTAAAATAATGATCTGGTAAACAGTTAAAAAAAGACAGCCGGCACATCATTTACATTATTGACCAAAATAAAGCAGTTTGCAACTGCCAGAGATATTACACTTATACGCTGATTATTGCGAGCCGTATCCTAAAATCAATAACCGTACATGGTGAGGAACAGGTATTCAACGACATATCTTCTGTTTTGTGAAAGCAGTTTGAATTGGTTTGACTTATGGGGTTTAACGTCTGAAAGCGACTCAGGCTATGAGAGACACCATAGTGGAGGGCTCCGGAAATTGACCACCTGTGGTTATTTAAGGTGCGCTCTGTTCGCACAGTACACGAGCGCCTTGCTTTTCGCCTCTATCGAAAAGCAGCCACCGCGGTCTGCATTCAATCCCGCATCCTTGGGTACAGAAGTCGAGCGCTCTAACCGCTGCACCACATCGGCGGGGTTGTGACAGGAGTGACAAGCGGCGAATGGCAGTGAGTATACAAAAAAAGAGTAATTACAAAATTTAACAAAAACAACGGTTGTGTTTCAATTACTTTTCTAAAGGGCGGGATCTGGCACGCGTTGACATATTCAAATTAATTACAGCTACCTTCACTCCTAATGTAAAATTATCTAAACGCCTTGACATAATATTTGCTAAAGCACCCAGAAATCACCATTGCTTGAAATGAACGATGCAACAAAAATACGCAAGCTATCTTGCAAAGCCTTCTTTGAGCCCATTCTTTGCCTGGTCCTCATTCGACATCCGTACGACTCTGAACAGCTGGAATCTATCCAGAATAAAGCAATTTGTTTTTTGTTGGTGGTGATTTTTTTTTTCAATACGACCACAGATTTTCACCTTCCTCATGACCTAATGATCCATCGCCCCAGCCACTGCAATTTAGGAATGTGTAAGGCCGCACTGTCATGTTCCACATGATCGTCCACCCCTAGCGACCAGTCGCAACCGCTATCCCAATCACTCATCGTCCCTCTCGCCTAACACAATGCAATAATTTTTTTTTTTCCACTGAGCGCAGAATTATTGCGGAATGCCCTTGACGATAGCTTACGCAGTCCCCCTATTGAAGAATTTGGTAGTGCATTTCCTTTTCTTGTCGATTGACTGAACTTTGTTTGCTGTGCATTGTGCCTATACTACTGCAATGCCTTGTGCCGGATACAGTACTAGTTGTAAATAAATTGTAGTGGAAACGAATAAAGATCTCATCTGTTTCTTATTTTTATATAACGCTGCCACCTTGACCATTAGAACCTTGCTCCTGCATTTGAAAGCATATATAAAAAACAAACAAATAAAGCAAATCTATTGTATTAAACAAACAGTAAATTAGTCAATCAATCAGTAACTAATAAGCGATAACCTGAGCCAATCATCGCGTCGCCTGATCTATTAGAAATCGACTGGACAATTGGAAACATGTTATTAGTGAGAAAGCACTCGTATACGTTCACCACCGCGTACCAAGAATCTTGTCCGATCTTTCTTGTTTGTGCCGTTGCTCTGATTGGCTAAGCTATTTTGTGAGGTCACAACCACGCAGCCTCGCACGAGTAATTCAAACTAAGTTTGGTATAGCGGCTTCAACGCGCGGGTATCAACGACGGGTCTATAAAGTTCCTCAGCCAGCAGAGAGAGGGATGGCGCCTATGACTGACCAATTACTGGCCGTGACCTTTTGTAGTAATTTCGCACTAAAAAAATGCGATCGCAGCGGATTCGAACCGGTTGGGTTCAATAGCCGAGTGTATTAAGCACTGATCTACCGCGGCGGGTGCTTTCGCTTGTTATAACCAGGATCAAATAAGGTTGAAGCTCTGCCATTTGACGCGGTGGCTTCCAGATGGCGCCACAACTAATGTTAAACTCGTGGCCTCCGCGATCAAGCGCACCGTACTGCCTGAGCTGATCACTGAAGCCACGATTAAACGTCTACCATTTTTTGCAGCGGCCCACAGATAGCGCCACATGTGCAGCTGAAACTGCAGCGCACCGTGCTAGGTACAGAAAGTTTGTATCAGATAAGTACTGTGCAAAAAAGAAAAAAAAAAAAAAAAACATCCACTACACAAAACAAAATTAAGTACAATGAAAATCGTGTTTTCGCTCTAAAATCTGTTTAACAGATATAACCCTTAGCAATGTTTTTTCGGCTCTCGAGTTCCTGTTCTACTACTTCCGCGAATCTCCGCTTCGCCCCAACGCACAGGCTCAAGTGTTTGAACGCTGGACTTCTGATCCCGAGGACGCGGGTTTAATTCCGGCCTCGGTTGTCGTGTTAAAAAAAAAAAAAAAAAAAAAAAAAAAAAAAAAAAAAAAACGCGAAATGCAAGGTAGCCATATAATGTGCGATGTCGGTGCGTGATAAATGATCCTAGGCAGTGGAAATTTGTAAAGCCCTCCACCACGGCATTTTTAATAGCCTGAGTCTGAGACATTAAAACCTACGAACCAAGCCAAACCAATCTCTGCTCTGTATTAGCATGGCGCCGACATAGACAGTTTGTTGTTTGCTTTCGTTAATTTATTTTATTAGTACTATTAAACTAAAATAAATGCTTCTTCGAATGCATTGATTCTATGTACATTACATTGGATAGAAGAACCTATATATTATATTTCTGTTCAGAGCATGAACATAACTAAACTGATTGACAAACGTCTTTCCAATTGCGCTGGTAGACTTGATTTAACGGAGCAGCAAGTGAATTTGCAAACTTGTAAAAGATAGACTGATCAATTGATCTATCAATCATTATCTACTTCACTAAAGAACAACTCTCCCTACTTCGCTATTCCGTTGACGTGAACCGAAAGCGCTCATTGAGTGCATAGCGCTTTAATACAAATATACCTGATGAGCAAACACCTCGTTTCCTGATCTCCGTAATTGTAGATCTTAAGAAAAAATACATCAGTCCACTTTATTTCCGTGCCGATCTGTTTTACATTCCACCTTGATCACGAAGAGTAGACAGCAGGGTTTAAATTTTCCCCATGCCAATGACTACAGCATATACTTTATAAAAGTTGTCACATATAGACTGTCAGATATGGGCCACATATCATCATCATCATCAAGTTGATTACGGCCACAGTAGAGTAAAAGCCGCATCCGTAATCCTCTAATTAGTCATATCCTGTGCCAAATGCGGCCGTTTTATTCCTGCAAACTTCCCGACCCAGCTTCATCCACCCACCTAACTTTCAGCCTTCCCCGGCTAAGCTCGCATTCTCTTGGATTATAGTTGCCCTTAGGAACCGCCTATCATAATGCTTTTGCATTACTTGCCCTGCCGATTCCCATTTCTCTGTATTGATTTAGAATTACTGGGATGGTTCGTTTCGTTTATTGCCACTTGGAGAGCTCGCACGTTGTGCAGTCTCCTATTCATATATCACCCGTTCACGGGTGTTTAATATTTTGCAGTTAATAAAAAATATTTGGAAACTGTACCATGTTAGGAACTTTATCCCCTACTGTTATGTCTCACATTTTAAAAAGTATAATTTGTAAATGAATAAATACAGGACAATACTTGGCACAATGAAACGATGGCACAATTATAAGAATGACAAACCAAGAATAGGATTCTTTCAAAAGTTGTAATTCATCCCGATAAATCACGGATTAAATAAAATTTAGTGGTGACTTCTCAAAACCCTCCTTAAAACCCTGTCTCCCTTTCATTCCTCCCAAAAAAACCAAACCGAAAAAAAAAATTCGCTCCGTCACTCATTAAAAACTGTGTATAGAAAATGCAGCGTTGCAACATCCCTGCGTAAAGATTACATGCCCTCTCAAGATTTTTTACATACAGTGATGTTTCTTTGCATCTAAGCATTATTAATTTTTTGTCCATGTTAATAAGAAAGGAACTTGCAAAACAAAAAAAAATGATAGTCGTAACTCCACACTTCGTTCTGATACGTTTCGCAATACTTTACCAACTCTCAGGCAGCCGTCTTATCGCCTAATTACAAATCGCCTTCTCTTGCGTCATAAATACAGTTAAGTCTCGAAAAGCTCCCCTCAGTTGCGCCACCCTTATATGCATCGCTATTTCAGCTTAGTGGACCTCGTCGAGCAACGCACTTCACGAAGAAATTGCACTGCAAGCGCTGCCGCACACTGGCAGTTGGGACAGCTCCATGAACCTCTCGACGTTTAAAGTGCCACGAGCAATTAAGTCTCAGTTTTGCTCTGTCTATAAATTGATTTTACACTTATTTCCGGCTATGTTGGTGTTTGTCTGGCGGTGATAGATGCACTTGATGCGACGATAATCGCATAAAAGTTATTTTTACAGTCAACTGAATTCAACTTGCGACGTCTGCATCGGGAATGACTCCGTAATCACAATTCTGAAAATAATGGCAGTGTAACCTTGCCTCTCAAGTCCGCGAATAAATTATCTGGCACACTGTAGTTTAGTAGTGAAATCTACCGCTAGTGGTCGCTGTAGTTCAATTCTTTGGTCTTTTTCTGACCTATAAACGCTTCATTTTATTGAAAGTATATATCGTTTAATTTGTTGGTGCACAGCAATCTGTCAATACAGACTAATTTATATTGATACATGTCCTCAGTAAATATCTAAAGGAATATCCCTGCTAGTGTTCTGGGTTCTTCAAACATTCCGTATCCCATTCGCATCGCTAAATAACTGAGGGCAGGCAAGATAGGCTTCAATGGGTGCAACGCTCCCTGCGCTTGGCCCGTCCGTCATGCTGCCGCGAGGCGTTGCTTCATCAGGAGTTGTCTCGTGGGCTTAAGCCGCACGTGAGACGCTTTATTAGCACGAAATACTCCGAAAGATCTTCAGGATTTCCCTATTGGAAACTGAACCGAGATCGTCAGGGAGATCTCTTGAAGTTCATACGACGTCCTTGATATGTGGTCTATGCAACGCGGATAAAACATACAGCAACTTCTTTCCGTCCTCCCTTCTGCTACAAGCAGCAAGCTTTCATATTGGTCGAGCCCGCTTCTGAGTCTTCGCAATCTATTCCATTGTAATCAGCCATATTGGGCTTTGGGAGCGCTACCACTCTGAGTTTAAAAGAGCGCCGATGACAACATCCCAACTTTGTTCAGAGTGAAAACTGATTTCGGGTGTGCTAACGCCTGTCCGGCAGCAGTAGACGTATTTTTGAGAAAATAGATCTTATTTAATAATGATCCCGTCACTCGGCTCAAAAAGAAATTGGTAAAGCGAAGCTTGGTGAAACTAACGGCATATCGTTTGCCGTCATGTATAGTGCTCCTCAGAGTATTTTTACATTCCGCTCAATTTGTTCATTAACCAAGATGAAATGTGCAATATTTTTATTACTCAGTTTGGGGCGAAGTGGGATTCATCACGTTGTGGAGAAAGTTCGGAAACAACCTAAACAGTTTTGCTATCAAAGTATTTACCTCCGTCATGGTCGTTTCCCCGCAGTAAAAAAAAAAAGCCCGCGAAGTATAAAAAACAGTCACGTGATTGCACTCACGCGCTATAATATTGCAGTGCTTCCAACAACATTTGGACGAACGAAACCTGTGTTCCGACCACGCCGAAGTGAGCAGCCGCCGTTCCCTTGGGCAGGCTGCACCATGACACCAATAAATGAAACCAAGCCTGCCTTGAATTTAACCGACTTCAGTTCGTTTTCCTCCTTTTTTTTTTCGGTATTTTCGTGTGATCGCCCGATAAAGGCCAAGGTAGAAGTAAAAGCTCCGTCCGAGTTGGCTGCCGGTGGCCTGTTCATCGCTTATCTCTGATCGTGGCTCGACCTTTCCATGCTCCGGCAGAATGTTTTGACGCAGTTCTGAGACTATGCTGACAGTGACTCCGGCCGCTCATTCCGAGACGGCGAGCGTGCACGCTTCGTTGATTAAAACGCATTTAGCTGCGCTACAGCAGGGTAGCGCAAGACCGCAGTCATGTCGTTTCTATATATATATATATATATATATATATATATATATATATATATATATATATATATATATATATATATATATATATATCGCGCGCTTCTTCAAGTGATGGAAAAAACGACTACGGAGATACGTCAGCGGAAAAAACTGTATTGGTTGTTTCTGAACCCCCCTGCAAGTTAATGAACGGCACTTGGTTTGAATATTAAATACTTTGCGTAATTCATGCTAGTTAATTAACCAAATTACATGAAATAGAAAATATACTTCGAGGAGTACTATATGACGATAAACAATATGTCGTTGGTTTCGTCCAGCTGCAGTGTTCCACTATTTTTTTATTCTTGGTTCAAGTTGCTTGAAACACTGAGTAGTACAAATGGTTGAAGTCGCTTTTGAGTGAATGACAACGTAGCATAGACTGTGCTTAACTAATAGTGATAAGTATTGAAAGCTCCGTGAGCTATGGTCTCTCTCGACGAGTGAACGACCAAGTCTTTCTTAAAAAACCACCGGTTTATTCCGGATCAACAGAAAAGCCTTAAATAAAAAGAAAGAACATTGGACAAAATTGCGCTGAAAACATGCCGTCGAGGTGCGCAACAATGGACTATCAAGAATAAAACGAGACAAGGGTCAGGGCTTTACCGGGGCAACACAAAACACACTGCGGCGCGAATAGGGCGAGTAATATGGCCAAAGAGTTAACGGCGGTACAAAAACATTGCTTCTCGCGTGGCAGAAACTCACGCTAATACTCCTAGGCCATTCTTGTAGGCACTGCTTCTGTCTTCGTCTGGCAGGACCCCACTCCGTCGTCCGTGTACATCCCGCCGGCCTGTGACGCTCACTGGCCGCCCTTCGCTGGCCTGCCGCCCGGCGAAAAGCCCCGAACCTTGCTTCCGACGCACTTATCTAGCCTCGGTTTCGCACCGATAACATGCCGCCCCGCTCCGGGCAGCTCGCTCATGCGTACTCGCGCTGCCCGGGCAAACACCAACACGAACAGGAAAAAGCGCGCGCGGTTTGAAACACTAAAGGGGCTGTGGGGCCCCACAGTAGAAATGGTCACTATGATTACTTGCAGTCGCTCGATAAAGATACCAAATTTCAGACGCAAGAAAAATCAAGATAAATGGAAAGTTTTATAAGTAGCTGTGCATGCTGTGCTGTTTTCGTCCCTGGAAATATCAAGACGATTACACTGATATGCAAAAACATCAGCACTTAACCCCTGCCCACCGCCGACCGAAAGTCCTATGTCGCATAATAAAGTCAAACCTTGGAATAAAACGTCGTTCATAACTAAAAATGAACACAACGAAAGAAAAACTATTTCGCTTTGAAAGCTTCAATAAAAGCCTCTCTGTCTGGCATCTCGTTTTCACTAAATAAAACTTTCTTGCAAATGGACATAACCCCAAGCAGCACTACTGGCTATTTCGAGCTGATTATATCGATTTGTAACGTCGCTCAGCACGTCCGTACGCATTCGACTCTTCAAATCGAAACTACTATGCATCACCCGTTCTTCTGAGCGAAACGAGCGGGAAACATTTCCTGCTCCTGTGGATGATTTACCGGCGTCTACTTTTTTGACGCCGACTTTCGAGTCTCCGTTATAACTCGGCCACACGGCCCGCTGAACGATGACGCGAAGAATGGACTGCTGTTCTATGCTGCCTTCTGAGAGAAGCCAAGATCACTGATCTCCGAGGTTCTTTAATCTCCTAGCCATGCACGGGCAGCTGAGAGCGCGTTGGGCATTTCTGATCGCCAGGGAGAGCGTTTGTTGTCTCGACAGCATCGACATTCTGCGGTACCACAAAGGTATAGTGTTCTAGAATTGAGAAGTGTGCCGTCTGCCGCCGGCGAGCTGGTCGTTTCGGCGATGACAGGAGAGAGGGCGCTGTGTGCAGGAGGAGCGCAGTGAGCGCGGAGCAGACAGCTGGGTGAACCGTCGCCGCTAGTTCAGTATCGGACTCCGAAGGCGCTTTAGCTCCCACACGCTTGTCTAAATGTATGTTCATGTTATGTTCATGAACAAAACAACTAGTTCCCTGTGAAATAAGCGGCCGTCGTCAGGGAACGGCAATACAAATACAGGCAATGTAAGATACAGATTGCCGACGAACTGACAAGCAACGGCAAGATATATTTCCTGAACGTATTGGGTGCTTTATTTCTCGAACACTAGCGGGAGGTTCAATGACCAATGTCTAACGTATTTCTATGATCATGTAAATTTTTAATATTGGATGCACGGTTCATGCGGGCTAGACTGAAGTCTTCCGTCGACGCTCGCACGTACTGAAAACGCAGTGAATGGTGTTTTAGGATAGGCTAGCGTACTTTTTGCACCACATGTAAACAGAGGTATGCGAAGATTGCTTGAAGACAGAAATTATGCCAGCGCTTACTGATGACTTGTGGGCGAATACATTATGAACTGGCAGTCCTACTCAAAACGAAATGAATGAATGAGAGCACATAGCAATTAACGAAACCACATAATGGATGACGTGAAAAAAAAATTTCGACTTAGTGCAAGAATATGGTACAAACGTATAAAACTGTACAGAACTATATGAGAATATTAATGAACTGTACTAGGCCGTGAATAAATTAAGCTGCTAAATTTGAAAACACACAAGAGAAAGGCAGAATGATTAAAGTCCTCAAACACGATTACTTGCACCTCCTCAGCTTTAATTGCTTTACCTGCTCTGCTTTAGAGGTCTGCTCTTGGTTTAGCAACTTGGCATAAAAACGCAATCGCATGAGGATGTAGAACTTCACTATGTTAAGTGTCATTTCTTTGTCATGAGTAGGGCAACCAAACTTGGAAACCTCTGTGCTTTACAAAAACAAAGCAAATTCACGCATGCTATTTGCGTTAATCTTTCCTGAACTAAAAAAAAAAAAAAAAAAAAAAAAACGTGAAAGACTCTTCCAGCGTGTGCACGAGCTTTGCAAGCTCCGAGGACGGATAAAGACCTCCGTGGTCGAAGTTTGAGATAAATTGATTTTCTTCTTTTTGTGCCGCGCACGATTTGCTTGAAATGAGATAAGCGGAGAAAGTACTGCATTTTGACTTCTTCATGTACTTTCTAGCAACATATCCTGCAATATAAGCTATGAGACGGCTAGAACTGTGCCTAGTGACGTATCTGTGGTCATCTGAAAGAAGGGAATTCAAAGTAGCTTCGACGTCTTCGAGCCTTCCCTCGTCAACCAAACGGTCAAGCTCATCAATAGGATTTGAAAGAAGCTGGGTAGGTTTCTCGCTTGTACGGCTAATTCCAAGTAAGGCATTTACAATTTCAGCATTACAATTTCCTGTCTTTGGGGGCTTCGCTAAGTTGTAAAATGCCAGGGCATTGTCACTAAAAATTGAGCCGGCGTGGGATGATCGTTGCAGCCATTAAATTGCCTCACGATGCCGAAGAGGTTTTCTAGTTGGTCTTAGCTTAGTCTCGATGTGATAACGTATGTAAAACCGCATTTTGCAGATAAGTATAGTCAACGAGGACGACTGTGGACTGCAAAGTTACCCGAAGGCCTTCCGCGGTGCTGTTGCTTTGGAAACCATGCTTTGAGTGTATTTCGAGAAGGGAAGGGTTCGAATAGGGAAGGCAGCAGAAATAGCGCGCAATGAGCAAGAAGAAAGAACGAAAGGAAGGAAAAGAGCATTCAGTAAAAGAGGGGGTGGGGGGCGAAAGTCATACGAGTTGGACGGAACTGTTACTGTGCTCTCTGCAAACATGTGTTTTGTTTTCCTGCTTGACCAATAATCGCTCTTCGCTCAACAACGCGCCATAGTACAACAGCCGGAGAAGCAACGCGATGCAACAAAATTCACGCAGGAAACGAGCCGCAGAAGCAGACGCCCCAAGCGTTTCCTCTGCTTGTGATGCGCTCCTACGGCTGACAGCGCCACCTACGCTTTTCATCGCTCCGGCGACCACGTCGCTCCCATTGCCGCGCGCAGAAGACGGCACACTTCCCAATTCTAGACCACTATAACAAAGGCTAATGTTAGTGATAGCTCTGCAAAACGGAAACGCAAGGCAGATTGCGGTGACCAATGGGGACTTAGTCAAAGGAGTTTCATTGGAGTTTGAAGAATATAGACGCAGCTCTGAGCGCGTTGTATAAAACCTTCCGCAAAGACGAAGCTCTCACTAACAGTATCGTCCGTGGTGTGAAAGAAACTACACTGCAGGCTGCAGCTAAAGGAAGTAGTGGCAAATGCCCGTCTAAGCGGTGCATTCATCCAATGCTGCCGATCAGACCGTGTTATTCCCCCTGGAACCTCTACCGCGGCGAGTGACAGATGAAAGGGGGGAATGACTTAATCGCATTAGCCATACATAGCGTCATAGAAATCGGTCGACGCCATTAACTTGATAGCCTTCTTTGAGTGGCAGCTGTAGCTTTATTTGTTTAAAGGGTTTACGTGCCAAAGATACTAATGCTTTGAGAGGCAATATTGAAAGGTTTTGAAAATCTAGACCACCTGAGTTTTTTAAAGGTGTACTGACATTGTGCAGTACAAGGCTGCCTTGTTTTCTGCCACCGTCGAAAAGCGGCCACCGCTGCCGGGATCTAACCCACATCCTTAGGACTAGCAGTCGAGCGCCCTAACCACTGGGCTATTTTGGCGGGGTATCTCGCTTTTTTTTTTTTTACTGGGCTGTATCCGACATTGAAGCCAGTTGAGATTCCTTATCTTTCAAGTATCCTAGATCCCTTTTGAATTGAATGGTGCTTCGATAGCCTTAATTGTGGTTTATCATGCTCAGTCTGCACAAAACGATTGCGTTACACAGCGGAGTGTTGGATCATATTGTTTAAGCGTCGTGCAGAGACAACAACCGAAAATTTTGGACCTATACTTTACTACTCAGTTAAGCACAAATCTCTTAATTTGTGCCTTTATTATTTCACGCATAGCAAACAGTCGTAAGCTGCTACATAAGGTGAGCGACCACGCGATATAGATATAAAGCCGCGCTTTAATCATATCGCATACGAATGTGCCTTCGTGCGATACAAGTATCGTGTCTGGTTCAGGATGCAAGGGTCCTTGGTTCGATTTCCATCTCACTCTTCATATAAGAATTCATGCCGACTCGGTACTGTTTGTGGACTCTTGGCGTCATACAGTCCTCTAATCAGTCAGTACCCGACCATGCCACCTGTCACGTGTCAGAGGCATGATTATATTTTTCGCTCATAACACAGGTTTTCTGTAGAACTGCAGCACTGACGCTGTCGCATTAAAGCGGATATTGGTGACGAAGTCGCAGCAGCGTGTCCCATTCCACAGCAGCCCCACCACTTTTGGCGCTTTGGAAACGAGGCTAAACAATGTAAACAAGTTATCTTATCTATGATACTATTTTTCTAAGAGTAATCTTTTAGGGCTAGGCGAAAAGCCAATGCAGGAGGCTGAGGAAAGAACGGACGACGGGTTCTGTCGAAGATAACATATTCAGTTCGTGTATACTCGACTGAGTCGACGCGCTCGTTGCGCGTTTTGTAGGCTTCCTTAGTCCGTCACCAGTATAATAATCGCTAGCTAGGTTGCCCCTGGTCTACATGGTGGTACGTGATCCTGTTCGCATAAGAGAGTTGCTGTCAAGTTTCACCACGGTTATCGCCACTATGGTTATCATGGCGATCCTTCGACTAAGTTATAACGATGTTCGACTGTGCGTCTATAATAATAATAATTGGTTCACAGGAAGGGAAAGGCGCAGTAACTGTCACACTTGCTCTGTGGACACCCGAACCGCGCCGTAAGGGAAGGGAGGAAGGTGGGAATGAAAGTGGAAAGAGAGAAAGAGGAGCCGTAGTGAAGGGCTACGGAGTAATTTCGACCACCTGGGGATCTTTAACGTGCGCTGACATCGCACAGCACACGACGACTGTGCGTCTAAATGTATTAATGGCTCATGCTGTCGTGGACAAAGTGTGTCCCGGTTTTGCGGCGTTCTGATTGGCCGAGGCGGGATGCGTCTCTGCCATCTGCAATGTCACACTTGAACGCGCGCCAAGGAACGCCATGCGACAGGAGCGATGGTGTACCGTCCAAATTCACGCTTGCCGGAGAAAGTGGGATAGATACTGCGCCTTTCCTTTCCTTTAAACTAATTATAATTATATGCAGCACTGCAACAAACGCCTATAACAGAAGTCTCATCTTGTCTACCGTTCTTGCCATCTGCAATCCCGCACTTTAACGCGCGCCAAGGAACGCCACGCGACAGGAGCGATGATGTACCATCCAAACGCACGCGTGTCGCAGAAGCCTTTCCATTCCTGTAAACCTATTATAATTATATGTAGGACTGCAACAAATGCAAACAAGAGGCTAACGATGGGAGGCAAATTATAGGAATGGAAGGGTAGGCTTTCGTCATTCTCCTCTTAAGAGACATCTAAGAGACCCTCTAATTTTTCGCATGTATCGAACTGAAGGCAAAGACCCCCCCCCCCCCCCCCCCCCCTCCTCCCTAAACAAAAAAAATAAATTGAAGCTAAGCATTTATTAAATGATTACCAAGCGAAAACATTTAACGTTTTCAGTCGTTAAGCATATTTTCATTTTTGACTTTCGGATCACGCAATTTCCCGCTGTTTTAGTTTATAAAGATGTTTAATGATCTAGACCTAACTCTCACTCTGACGCACCCCTTCCGCACAGCACGCAGTAACAACACCGCCACAGTCGCCTCTAAACAAGAGCCAAATTTCTGCTGCGACGCAAAAGTATCAAAGAGGAGACACAAGATTTTCTTTCCCAATTACAGAAAGCAGCGCCAGGCAGCCCGGAGACAGTTCGATACATTTTCATACTGCAGACGTCTGGAATCGATTACCTGGCGCTACAAAAAGAAGAACCCGTGGCCGCGTAGAGATAAAGCAGCCCAGAAGTCGCCCGGAGCGCGTGTGTCAGAGGAATATTGCGTGCCTCCACGCTTCTTCTCCGGTTGCAACTCTCCGACGGTGCCAGAGGAGGCAGGCACGAAAAAACAAAAATAATAGACAGACTGACGCCGAAACAGGAAGAAGGCGAACACACACGTGCGCGCACAACACGGGCACAAAGAGGAGAGCGGCGTACGAGAGAGCGTGAAAGGGAGGGGTAGCGAGACGGGTGCGAACACGGCGGATGCTGGCCCCACGTGTGCGAAGGAATTCGTCAATGCTTATTAAGGCTGCTCTGCCGCTGAGGCGGCCATCGCTTTTCTCCTACAGAATATATATATATATACCTCGTGAGGAGGAGCGGGAGGCGATGAGAGCTCGACGACAATCGACAGAGCAGGTCGCACGCGCATGCCATCGACATAACAGAGAAAGCAGCGGCCGTGGCCTGAGAAAGCCGATGCGGAGACGAACTGCCTTTGTGCATTGCGCTCGGACGCCCTTCCCTCTTTTCCCTGACTGGCTGCCGGCTGGGGGAAAATGGGGAGGGAGTGAACAGGCGGCTTGTCCCCCAGACAGCGTGCGTGGAGCTGGCCGATTACGCGCTCTTTCGTCGCAATGCCAGTGGGGGTAAGACGATGCCGACGCAATATTAACGCTCTCACTCGCTCGTACGCACTCGCTTCTTTATTTTGCAAGCAGTGGAAGCGGCTTGCGAGAGCCAGAACGCCAGCCCACCCCCTGGTTCCTTCCCCACCCAACTGCTGGTATCTATCCTCCCTTCTTTCCTTCCCGATTCCGCTCTCATTCACTCAGCCGGCGACAAGAGGCTGCTTATGTGTACGACGCTCGAATCGAGCACAAGCAGCCCCCCCTCCCCCCCTCGCTTCTCTGCCCCTCCCCCCGCACTCACGAGTCAGCACGACGGGCCCGGGCATCCCACCCGCATGCCGCTCCAGCGAAATCGTTGAATCTCCACGGCTGCAGACGAGATTGATTTTTTTACCAAGATTCTCGCGTGACTAAGATGAGGGAGAGGGGGAGAGAAGAAAATTACGCCACTATGGGAAGGGGAGGCTATACTCCGGGGATTTCGGGAGCGGCATTGTTGTTGTGCATGCGTCCCGAATGAAGAAAAGGAAAGAGACCCCTGAAAGTGATTTGAATGAGCCCGTTTCTTTTGCGACGGCGCGGCATTAAGAATCGGATGCGAAATTCAGGACGTCGCCTGGCGGACTCGATTGCCCATCAGTAGTGCGTCCTGGAAAGCTCTGAAATGCAACCGCGCTCTGCGCGTTGAATGCTGGCTCTAGTCTCTTTTATCCATCCTCGCGACGGTGATATTGCGTTTCCCGGGTGGGCCTAAGCCGACAAATTATTTGTTTCCTTAACCTTATCTTTCTCTCTGCACGAACGGCGCGTTTGCTGCGCTGACAAAGACATTAATATCTTGTGAGCGACGCTTGAGAGAGCGAGCATAAATCTGTCTCGACAAATCTGTTGTCTTGTTTCTTTTCGTCCTCGGCTTTCTCAAGCTAAGCACAAAGAGCTAAGGTATTCTGTTTTGCCTCCCTTTTAGCGCGATATCGCTACAGGTCCCGCACTGCGGCATACGCGGAGCCGGCGTGACTGAATGCTCCTGATTGGTCGTGCCGTAGTCATGATCTTACACGCAGTAACATCGCTCAGAAGAGGAAAAGGGCGGTCACTAGCTGAAATTGAACCTGTGATCATTAGGCAACAACCTGGGTAAGTGGATGCCACCACGTGATTTTTTTTTTCTTTCTACGTTGTTTTTTAACAGGTAGGGTTCCGGTGTACAGTCAATTAAAAAAAATGTTTTAGCGCAAAGAGAAAATGGAATTTCGTGCACTTGTGTTAAACCACCTTACCTATCATGATCGGGGTAGATTGAGCGCTACAATGGATGCGGACATAGCAATTCCTTTTGCACGAAACAGGGTATAATCACTGTAAAAGCCAACCATCAAAAAACGCGGCGAAGAATTAACTCTCTTATAAATTCAAGTAAAAATGGGCGTTCAGCAAAATTAGAAGATACCACTAAGTTTTGAGGTAGGTTCTCGATATTCACTTGTAAGAATGATCTAATAATGGGTGGGAGCTGTCACAAAAAGAAAAAAAAAGAAAGAAAAGAACGAGTAACTAACTGCCTTGCGTGTCGGCTCCTTCTTGCAGGCAGAATACCTACAAAATTAGCTCGCTTCACAACTAACCCATTGGCTACAAACTCACAGCTCAAACATCAGATCACTTGTGTTCCGGGGCACTCTGGATTGGAAGGTAATGAGGTCGCGGATAGGCTAGCTCGAGGTCACACAAACCGAGCGGCCACCAATCCCGATCTCACAACCAGCATTCCTGTCCCAACGACTTACGGCGCGCGACTTAAGTACCTACGGGAACAACGTAGGATTTATCCCCCTCCACACGAGGGTCTAAATGCACAAGAAATGCGGGAATGAAGAC